>NW_012118866.1:392208-392747 GCF_000951035.1 Colobus angolensis palliatus
GACCTCTTCAAGGAGAACTACAAACCACTGCTCAACGAAATAAAAGAGGACACACACAAATGGAAGAACATTCCATGCTCACAGATAGGAAGAATCAATATTGTGAAAATGGCCATACTACCCAAGGTAATTTATAGATTCAATGCCATCCCCATCAAGCTACCATGACTTTCTTCACAGAACTGGAAAAAAAAACTACTTTAAAGTTTATATGGAACCAAAAAAGAGCCCGCATTGCCAAGACAATCCTAAGCCAAAAGAACAAAGCTGGAGGCATCATGCTACCCGACTTCAAACTATACTACAAGGTTGCAGTAACCAAAACAGCATGGTACTGGTACCAAAAGAGGGATACAGACCAATGGAACTGAATAGAGCCCTTGGAAATAATACCAAACATCTACAACCATCTGTTAACTTTGACAAACCTGGCAAAAACAAGAAGTGGGGAAAGGATTCCCTAATTAATAAATGGTGCTGGGAAAACTGGCTAGCCATATGTAGAAAGCTGAAACTGGATCCCTTCCTTACACCAGATA
>NW_012118866.1:393377-404995 GCF_000951035.1 Colobus angolensis palliatus
TAAGAAAATGTGGCACATATACACTATGGAATACTATGCAGCCATAAAAAAGAATGAGTTCATGTCCTTTGTAGGGACATAGATGAAGATGGAAACCATCATTCTGAGCAAACTATTGCAAGGACAGAAACCCAAACACTGCATGTTCTCACTCATAGGTGGCAACTGAACAATGAGAACACTTGGACACAGGGTAGGGAACATCACACACCAGGGTCTGTCATGGGGTGGGTGGTGGGGGAAGGATAGCATTAGGAAATGTAAATGTAATGTAAATGACGAGTTAACGGGTGCAGCACACCAACATTGCACATGTATACATGTGTAACAAACTTGCATGTTGTGCACATGTACCCTAGAACTTAAAGTATAATAATTTTAAAAAAATTGATCCCAAAAGCCATTTACACTTGCTGTCTGCACAGCCTCTTCTCCCATCTGCTCAAATTCAGTTTCTGCACCTATACCCTAAGTCATCAATGGCCTCCTTGTCCCATAATCGGTGGACATGGCTCATTTTGTCCTGCAGGTCTTGCAGGGATGCTGCTGATCTTTCCCTCCTTGAAACCCTTGCTCCTTTGGCTGCCACCAACCCCTTCTGTGTGGCTGGTCTCCAGGCTTCTGTCCTTGACCCACTTCTCAATTCATTCTCCAAGTGTGCCTGGGGAGCCTCCTCTCTCCCTCAAATGGCCTGGCAGTGGTACCTCCAACAAACTGCCCGAATTATCCCCCTTCCTTCCAAGACTCCCTCCTGCACGCATGTTCTCTAGCTCTGTGGAAGCCACCATCATCCTCCCATTACCCGAGCAGGCCCCTGGGGCAGCCCTGATTCAGGGTTTCCTTCGTCCTGTACATCCAGTCGTTCCCAAGTGCAGCTGGTATTGCTTCCCTAGGACCTCTCCCATTGCCCCCGCCCACCTTCCACAGCTTCATTCTCACACAGGCACTGCAGCCCTCAATGTCTCCTTCTCCCCATCTTTCCTGCCCTCCTTCCAGGGTCCCACAGTGTGAATTCCACCTTGATGCCTCCCTGTTCAAACGCTTCAGTGGCTCTCTCTGGCCTTGAGGGTAAAATCCAAGTCCCTGAGCATCCTCCCATCTCCTTACCCACTCCCCATCCTGGGCCCTTTCCTATCCCTCCAGCCCCATCCCCTGGCACTCCTTGTCTAGAACTTTACCCTCCAGACCTTAGAGTGCAGACATCGAAGTTTATCAAAACCCACACCCTGACAGTTTTCACCTTTGCTCCTGTGACTCCTCTGTGTGGAGTGCCTTTGCCCTCCTTAGTGTCCTTCCCCTACACCTGGCTAACTCCTACTCAGCCTGTGAGACTCCAATGTCACCTCCTCCTGGAAGTCCTCCCTGACCATCCCCCATCCCTCCTTGGTGCTCCCAGATGACATGCTGCATTATGTGGAAATATCTTTCCCCTCCCTTACTGATGAGGGAGTGCCTTGGGAACAAGATCTGGCCTGGTTTAATGGATGCCTCAGTACCCAGCAAGGGAACTGGCCCTGAGTTGGTGCTCAACAATCATTTGTTGAATGACTGGGTAAGTGAATAATCCTGCCCTGAGACATGGATAGCTGAGGCAGGAGTCATCGTGTCTTGGGTAGTGCTGGGCCCCAGGCTCACCAGTGCAGAGCAGGCCTGTGCTGATCCATCGAAACAGCTGCATGTGCTCCCTGCAGAAACTTCTGGCTCTCAGGGCTGGCTGCAGGTTCCTCCTGGGAACAGGACCGGGAGGGTCCATGAGTGCATGAGCAGACTCCACCTGGGGGAGATCCTCAGCACCTCCACTCAGGTATGTCCCCGGTAAAGTGGCAACAGCTTGCCTTGACATCCTCACAGGGTTGCAGGGCAATCCCAGCTCAGGGCGAACAAACAAATGGTTCAGGCCTTCCTGCCTCTGTGGCAGCACCCACAGGCCCCCCCTACCCCAGTGATAGTCCCTGCCTCCAGGGCTCGGGAGGAAGTTCACTGAAAAGGCAGAACCTCATCAACATACAGAAATGTGGCTGGGGGGCGCGGTGGCTCACACCAGTAATCCCAGCACTTTGGGAGGCCCAGGAGGGTGGATCGCTTGAGCCCAGGAGTTTGAGACTAGCCTGGGCTACGTGATAAACCCCGTCTCTACCAAAAATACAAAAATTAGCTGGGCAGGTGGCATGCATCTGTAGTCCCAGCTACTCAGGAAGCTGAGGCAGGAGAATCGCTTGAGCCCAGGAGGGGCTGAACCAAGATCATGCCACTGCACTCCAGCCCAGGCAACAGAGTGAGACCTGCCTCAAAAAAAAAAAAAAAAAGAAAAGAAAAGAAAAAGAAAAAAGAATGAAAATTTATGATGTAAAGGGGAACTGAGCAATCAAGAAAAACACGGATGGCTGCTTCCCCTTCCCTGTCGTTCATCCACATGCCCGTGGGACACACATTGAGCAGATGCCTACTCAATGCTAATTGGAATCCACCCACTAGCTGCCATTTTAAGGAGCCTCTCGCCCCCTCTCAGTCCCCACCTCCCACCTCCTGAGAGGGTTGGGGAGGCATTCTTCCCATACCCCCTGCCCAGGCAGAGAAATGGAATCCCTCCCCCACCACCACCCCCTACCCATCACGGTGTCCTTAGCTCCACATCTGGCCAGCAAGGACCCAGACTGCCCAGACATCAGGAGGCAGAGTTCTAGGCTCACCTCAGACACTTGCTGCCTATGCCACCCAGGCTGGTCCCTTCTCCTCTCTGGGCTTCCACCTCCCTGTGTAAAATCAGGGGCCTTGGCCAGTTCAGGATTTTTAACCGGAGTCTTGGGACTCCCCAAGGTACCCCAGAGACTGAATGGGGGGAGAAGGCAGAAGGGGAGGTTGAGAGGGAGGCCTAGTTGGTTCAGGGCAGGCCCCACGGTATATACTGGGGTTCCTGATGGGATTTCATTTGAGCTGCTCAAAAGCAGGTGGGGAGCCCATGATTTGGCTCACCCTTGAGTCTAATGTGCTTGCGCATGTTGGCTAAAGCGCCTTTATTCCTTCCTTCAACAAAGGTTCACGTCCCCACAACTCCCATCCGCCAGGAGGCCCGGCTCCCCATCCTGTTCCCAAGCAGCCTCCACCCCAGGCCCACCCTTGTCTCTCCAGAGATCACCTACCATCTGGAGAAGGGCTTCGGCGCCGCCTGGCTCCAGTTGCTCCTGATCTCTGTGGGGTTCAAGTCGTTCCCAGGGAGCTGGCCTTCCTCCTACAGCCAGCAGGGGGCTGTCAGGGCAGCCTGCCCCCTTACCCACCCACAGGAACTTACAGCCAGGGGTCGGGGGCCAGGGTGAGACCCTGGCTGAGGAGGGGACTGGGCTGGGGCACAGGGAGGAATTAGAAGGCTACTGAACTGAATTCTGCAAGGCAGGCACTGAGCACCTACTGTGTGCAGAGGACTCTGCAACACACATCCTGCCCTCAGCAAACTCGTGGTCTGCGCAGGGACAGACACCTGTGGCCCAGCTGTGACTGGAAGGGACTGAGAGGAGGCCTGTAAGGGAGGCCCCAGGCAGGGCTACCTCAACGCATGACCTCAGGGCACCATGCACCCCCGAGTGTGTGGAGTTGTTTTGGGTGGGGGTGGGCATTCTTGCAGATGACAGCATGAAAGGACCTCCCCAAGAGACAAGGGCAGTGAAGGGGAGGGGCTTTGTCAGAGGAGGCTGGGAGGGTGCAGGATGTCCTACTAGGCTCCAAGTTCTGGGTGGTGTGCCTCGACATGACCTGGCCACTTGAAAGCAAGGACAAGGCTCCTTGAAGGCTGAGATTTCCTTAGAGACCCCCCTCCCCCGTCATCTGGTTTTTATTCTCACTCTGTAGGTCACAGCTCAAATATCACTTCCTCATTGGGGCCTGCCCTGCCCTTTCAGACTAGGACTTTCAGACTATAGTGCACACAGTACATGCTCAGTCAGTGTATAATGAGTGAAATAAAGGGGGCTGCCTTGTGTTGAGGAGGCCAACACACTGGGAGGTTCCTAACTGTGTGAGCAAGGAGGTGAGAAGGAGGCAGAAGAATGGGGTGTGAGGGAAGGTGGTAAGCAAAAGCCTCACCCCCTCGGCAGCCGGACTCAAGTCAAAGAGGCTGAGGGGTCAGGATGACTGATGGGGAAGGGTACAGACCAGGCTTTCCAAGAAATCAGCCCCCGTGTTCTCCAGACCCTTGGCCACAGGTGTGAGAGAGATGGACTGTCTTCGTCTTGAGGGGTCGTTCTCCATGTTCCAGACCTTCCAGCTGAAAGACAAATCAGTGAGGCCCAGCGCTGAGAGGGAGGCCAGGCCAGGCCCAGGTTAGGGGCCTGGGCAAGTGGGAGAGGGCTGAGTCAGGGGAGCAGATGCCTGGCACAGCCAGAGCCCTGCCTGGGGGCCACCTATGCCATCCCAGAGCTCACCCCTCCTCGTGATTGGGATTACAGCCTTGGCTTCCCAGCACATGGAGGAGGTACCCCTTCCTTTTTCTGGAGACTGGGTCTCCCTATGTTGCCCAGGCTGGTCTCCAACTCCTGGGCTCAAGTAGTCCTCCCACCTTAGCCTCCCAAAGTGTTGGGATTACAGGCATGAACCACCACCCCAGCCTGCACCCACATCTGAACCTGTGAGAGACAAGTCCTTGTGAACTCTGGGAGTTCCAGGCAGAAACAGCAAATTCTGCCCACTTCATAGAGAAGGAAAGTAAGGAATTATATACAGCATACATATGTATCTGATACAGGTATCTTTCTGAAGAGAGGACCTAGCTTTCATCACTCCCTACAATGGGTTAAAACTATTACCATTAAGCGAGGTCTTCATTGTATTCTAGTTTTCCATCTCTGAAAGATGGAGGTGCAACATCCTTAAAGGCATCATTCCAGTCCCTGGATCCAACTATACCTGAAACCAATCCTACCCCTGGACTTTTCCATTGCAAAAATCAATATAGTTCATTTTTTGCTGAAGCTCAGTTCATAGGCTTAAATTCATCTGTAAATAAGAGTGCTAACTACCACCTCCTCTCTCCCTACCCTTGTTCCCACTCCTTTTTCTCCCCTTGGGGGATGCCCTACTCCATCCAAATGCAAACCCAGTTAGGCTGACATACTCAGGGACCCGTGCATGTGCATGCACACACACAGGCAGAGCCTGGAAATGCCCCAGATCACACACAGACGCACAGCGGCGCACACAGAGGCAGGGTCCTATTTCTACTCACGTATTTGCGGTTAACAGGTCGCTCTCAGAGAGAGAGAAGAACACGTCTCTGTGGGGACAAGCTGGATCCAACCTGCTTTGCTCTGGCTTGCCTTGTCACTTCAGCAGAAATTCCTGGGCAGAGTCCAGGGTCAGAGTAGGTTGGGCCTGCCACCCAGTTCTGCCCAGCACCTCCCCAGAGGCCAGGGCCACAGCCAGGGTGGGGACCCCAACCTGGTCTCAGGGATACAGGAAGCAGGCCCACTTGCAACCTGGCTCCCTGCAACTCCTGCCCACTGGCTGCTGCTTCTCCAGCAGAGATGCCCTCCTCTGCCATCTCCCCAGTTCCCAAACTGACCTCTTCAGGCCTACTAGGGTCACCTCTTCCAGGAAGCCACCTATGTGATTATTTCCCTCCCCCTCCTTGCCTCTCGTGGCCTCCTTTCCCCAGCCAGGCTGTTAGCTTTTTGCATTTTATCTTTCATTTTGCATCTTGCTCTATCTCCCTTTCTCACCTAATAGGGATTTATTATAACAGCAACCAATTTTCCTATGCTGGAAAATGAGGAAAGCAGTGTAGCTGTCAGAAATAGTAAAAGTGTTTCAGGTCTGTCAAGAAAACAAAACCAAATCACACCATTTCCCCTTCATTTCATCTTTGTTAAATGAATGCCTAAGCCAACAGCGTGCAAAGTGAAGGACTGAACGCTTTAGTTTTTCAGTCCTCAAACTAAACATTAAACTCATCTGATGGGATTGATAACATCTCTTTAATAATTAATGGTATGCACTCAGGACAAAATCCTTCATGATGCATAAATACTTCCTAGTACTGGCACATCCTGGTTGTTTTGGAAGTTTGGAGAGGATGGTGGATGGATACCCCCTCTCTTTGAAAACATTTTTTTTTCATCTGTCATTTGAATTACCAAAGCATTACAAGTGCATCAATAAACATTTAAACATTAGAGAAATATACAGAATGAGGGAAGTTTAAATCCCCAGAATCTGAGCCCCCAGGGATGACCACTATTGAGTTTGTGGCATTTTTCTCCTTTTTTTTTTTTTTTTTGAGATGGAATTTCACTCTTGTTGCCCAGGCTGGAGTACAGTGGTGCGACCTTGGCTCACCACAACCTATACCTCCCAGGTTCAAGCAATTCTCCTGCCTCAGCCTCCCAAGTAGCTGGGATTACAGGCATGCACCACCATGCCTGGTTAATTTTGTATTTTTAGTAAAGATGGGGTTTCTCCATGTTGGTCAGGCTGGTCTCGAACTCCCGACCTCAGGTGATCCACCCACCTCGGCCTCCCAAAGTGCTGGGATTACAGGCATGAGCCACTGTGCCCAGCCTTTTCTCTCCACTTTTTTTTCCCTAAATGTATATTATTTTATGTTATTCATTTTCCAACAGGGGATCACACAGTAACAGTGTTCTCATAATTTCATTATTCTAGCAGTGTTCCACACACTGTTGAGAGCCCATGTGTTACCTTGATTGAAAACTAGCCACAAAGCAAGACTCTACCTTTAAAAAAAAGGCGGGGGGGGGGCGGACGCGGTGCCTCACGCCTGTACTCCCAGCACTTTGGGAGGCCAAGGCGGTCACATCACTTGAGGCCAGGAGTTTGAGACCAGCCTGGCCAACATGGTGAAACCCCCTCTCTACTAAAAATACAAAAATTAGCCAAGCATGGTGGCAGGTGCCTGTAGTCCTAGCTACTCGGGAGGCTGAGGCAGGAGAATTGCTTGAACCCGAGAGGTAGAGGCTGTAGTGAGCAGAGATCACGCCACTGAGCTCCAGGCTGGGCGACAGAGCGAGACTCTACCTCAAAAAAAAGAAAAGAAAAGAAAACTAAATGTTGTCTCTGAGCAGGACTCCTGTCTCTGTGGGTGGCCACCACAGGGATGGGCCCAGAGCTGTCCTTGAAGGGATCTTCACCAAGCCCCAGTGAAGGAAAAAAGGACACCACCTGCTTTTCCACTTTGCCCTGTGCTACTCACTTCCCCTCCTTTCTCCAGTCCCGCCTTCCCTCCTCTTCTACTGTCGTTAACTCTCACCCTTGTTTCTGTCGGCATCCAGAGGGAAGCCAGGAGCACAACACGTCCAGCAGCAACCATGCTTGCTTCGAAACATTCCCGACATTGCAGCTTATAACCAACATCGTTGTTGGCCCTAATCTCTACAACAAGGATTTAATGGGCTGTGTGTCTTGCGGTGGATCTTGAGCTTGGAGCCCAAAGGTCTCTATTCCTGACTGTCAAAGTTAACTTGCTGCCTCAACTGGGGGTGGGTAATAGAACCTATGAGGAGTCAATGTGCTCCTACTTAGGAAGTACCTGGCAGGGAGTCCAGCAGCATCAGGCTGGCAGGTGTCATTGCTGTCCCGGGTCTCATCCGGGCCTGTTCTGACACACTGCTCCCCTCCTCCAGGCCAGGATACTCCGGGCTTCTCCCCTGCTCCTCCCCTCAAGGAGGCATGGCCAGCAAGGATCCCAGCCCCCAGTAAGGATCCCAGCCCCTTTTCAGGTGGAATTTGGTGAAAAGTCACAGGCTGGGGAGTTGGGAGGCTGGATAGATTGGGGTGGAGACCCCAGGGAAAGACCAACAGCTAGAGGACCTCAGGTGTCCCGGCTGCGCCCATCCAGCTGTAGGACCTCAGCACATCCCTGGGCTTCTTGGTGGCCTGTTTCCTGAGGAAACTGTCTCTGAGGCCCGGCACACCCGCTGGGGCCCTGCTGAGTGAGACCCAGAGCTGAGCTAGGCCAGGGCAGAGTGGGGAGAGGACCGCATAAATATGCACAGATAATTTCCCTCACCATCCAGCAGAGCTCAGAAGGGTTGACAGTAAAGGGGCTGCTCCGCCCCTCCAACTCTATCCCATTCCTCAGAGGCAACCACCTAACTTTTCTGGTTTTGTTCTTCTGCAGGCCACCTCCTGTTTTAGGGAATGATTAGTCAAAGAGTTGGAGAGAATTCCTTCTTGCCAGGCTCTGACATAATAGGTTATTTTATATGTAGTGAGTGAAACATTCAAAAGTACAAGAACTATCAGAAGAGTTGCTCAGCAACCCCTTTATTTTTCTTCTCATGATTCTGCCCACACTCATTTCTTAGCTCTTCACAGGCGAGGTCTCTTTCGTTGCATTGATTTGTGTATCCAAGCACTGGACAAATAAAGAGGCTCATCCCTCGTCAAGTTCCATGAACATGACCTCATCATTCTTCTCTCCTAAACCTGGGATGATTGGCAGAAAGGGCATCCATACAACTTTTTCTTCTGCATTTGGCATTGAAAAATGGACTTCCTGTAGTCTGTAGTAGAAATATTGGAAAGTAGCAATAATCCTAGCACTTTGGGAGGCCAAGGCAGGTAGATCGCTTGAGCCCAGGACTTCAAGACAAGCCTGGGCAACATAGGGAGACCCTGTCTCTACAAAAAAAATAGAAAAAATTAGACAGATGTGGTGGCATGCACCTGTAATCCCAGTCACTCGGGAGGCTGAGGTGGGAGGATCATTTAAGCCTGGGAAGTCAAAGCTGCAGTGAACCATAATCACACCACTGCACTCCAGCCTGGGCGACAGGAGTGAGAACCTGTTTTAAAAAACAAAACAAAACAAAACAAAACAAAAAAAACAAACGAAAAAATGATGGCATAGAGTTAAATACAAAGACTAAAGAAATACCTTGGGCTTTTATACTCTTTACTTGTAACTCTTCTAGTTTTCCTGTGGGAATGGACTGGCCTAAGTGTTAGAGCACACTGCTCTCCTGGCAACTACAGAGCCAGTTCAGCTGGTCCCAGGAGAAGAAAGCATTCCAGTACCCCAAACGCTGGAACCCCCCAGTCTGCTTGGCATGATTATCCAACGGTCTCTGATATAGTTTACTCCTTGACCCACTCTACTCACTGAGAACATCTGGGCACACATGGTCATTATCCAATACAAAACGCAAGGCCGAGTCTGGGGCTCATCTACAGCAGCAGCAAGAGGCCTGGTAGAACTAGGATGCCTGGCCCCACCTGCAGGAGTGCTTAAGGCCACCAGGCAGGGCAAATTTTACCCAAGCAGTTCAGAGATCACTGTTCCCAAATATTTAATATTTAACGGATTGCACTTATAAAGTGTATTTCCCTCGTTGTTGTTTTACCTTCTATTCCTCTTGCCTCTCCAGCTCATATTAGCATTTTATTTATTTAGTTGTTTATTTATTTATTTTTGAGACAGGGTCTCACTCTGTCTCCCTGGCTGGTGTGCAGTGGCACAAAATCAGCTCACTACAGTCTCGACCTCCCAGCAATCCTCCCACCTCCGCCTCCAGAGTAGCTGGGACTACAGATGTGCACCATACGCCAGCTAATTTTGTTCTGTTTTTAAAAAATTTCATCCCAGTTGTTCTAATATTTATTTATTTACTTATTTTGTAGAGACGGGGTCTTACCATGTTGCCCAGGTCTAGAACTCCTGGGCTCAAGTGATCCTCCTGCCCCAGTCTCCCAAAGTGCTGGGATTACAGGTGTGAGCTACTGTGCCCAGCCTTATATCAGCTTTTCATATAGTGAGAAACTGAGATAGCTCCTTTTCAGTTTGATCCAGATCAAGATGTTCTGCAAACCAAGGGTCTTAATTCATGTTATGCTCTTGGGTTCAGAGGTGATGTCCCTGTCTATTAGGTTTTATACTAAAGGCTATATCTTTCTTCTAAAGTACACTTCCTCCAGCTTTTGGCGGGGGCTGTGGCGACTATTAATTTGGATCTCCTTTGCCTTATTGATCAAGTCATAGTTGATAAGCTGATTCACTATACAGGCAAAAATGATTCCTTGATTGTTCCATCTTCTCCCCCTGTCAGAGAAGTGGTCTGATATGGCCCTCACTGGGCCTAAGGGTGAAGCCAGATACTTTTACAGGAGTAATCATGGAGAGGACTTAAGGCCTCCTGGGAGGAGCCAGGAAAACAATCTACCAAAGACCAGCAGGGTCCATACAGAACTGCTAACAAGTAGGGCACCACAAATTCAATACAATTGTTAGGTAGAACAAAAACGGACCCCTGGTATCCTGCTGTGGAGTCAAAGGTACTCTCACTGGTAATCTCACTGTTCTTCCTGGATGGGCCTGCCAATCAGACACCATGACTCACTTGGAAACACTCCTTTCCATTTCACTACGCCTATAGAAGCAAGGTTCCTGATTCCCAGGTCTGTGTTCTGTGGCCGTGGAAACCTGACCCATCACAGAAGTTCAATACTGGCCAGCTCATGGGCCGAGAGCCTCAGCTGTAGCATTTCCTGTTGGTTCCCACCAGTCTCCTTCCCCAGGGCAGTGCTAGTCCCCCAGGGATGAGAGCTGGAAAGGTAGTACTCAGGGGCTTGGGCAGAGAGCTTTGTTAGCCACCCCACCCTCAGGAAATGGAGAGGCACTGGAGCTCCCAGGTTGGAGGGGAAGAGCAGTGTGTGAGGGGCCCTGAGATGGATCCTGTAGTTCCAGGAGATGGGGACAACAATGGTACCAGCTGGCACACTTAAGAGCTTGGCAGATGCCAGGCTCTGTGATAAAAGACTTACCTGCACTATCTCAATGAACCCTCACAATAACCCAGTGAGGTAGGCACTGGCTACCGTTTCCCCTACCTGTCCTCCATGGAGGAGTGTGACTGGGGAGCCAGTACCAGAAAGGGAGCAACTATTGAGAAGTTGGCTAGCCTGAGGTAAAGCCAGGGGCCACTGCACTGCGTGCTAGTATTTGGAAGATCTGAGCTGGCTCTTGAGGTGTTTGCCCCATGCGACCATCTCATCGGCTGCATGGCAGGCAGGATGGATTCTGGACCCACACTTGGACTCTACTGCTGTGGACTGTGTTCTCTGGTCAGACTCTGTGTCATCAGGGTTACCGTGCCTCTGAATGACTTCCTGGGTAAGACCCAGTGTGAATTCTGCAAGGGTTGATTTACTGGGCAGTCAGCCCCATATCCTGAATAAGAATTCAGCTGCTCCAAGGCTATACGTTTTGCCACGATAGAAAAGATGAACTCTCATGCAGTGGCTCATACCTGTGATCCCAGCACTTTGGGAGGCCAAGGCGGGCAGATCACTTGAGGTCAGGAGTTCAAGACCAGCCTGATCAACATGGTGAAACCCAGTCTCTACTAAAAATATAAAAATTAGGTAGGCATGATGGTGCATGCTTGTAGTCCCAGCTACGTGGGAGGCTGAGGAAGGAGAATTGCTTGAGCCCAGGAGGCGGAGGTTATAGTGAACCAAGATCACACCACTGCACTGCAGCCTGGGAGACAGAGCAAGGCTCTATTTCCAAAAAGAAAAAAAAAGAAAAAAGAAGAGCCGCCAGTGTGGTAGCGCATGCCTGTGGCCCTGGCTACTTGGGAGGCTGAGGTGGGAGTATTGCTTGAGCCCCGGAG
>NW_012118866.1:405432-423262 GCF_000951035.1 Colobus angolensis palliatus
AAAGAAAAGAAAAGAAAAGAGTCCCAGTGAAATTTCTCTGTCAGCGAGAGCCAACACAGCAGGATGCCGGATGGATCTTATGCAGATTCCTTAGCCTGAGACGGGGATTCTGTTCAAGTAATTTATGGGGGAGTATTCTTGGGAGAAGGGGGAAAGGGAGGCAGAATAGGGCCACGGGAAGAAGCAGCAGTGTGGTCTCGGCTGAGGCTTGGCTTTAGTCTGATCCCACAGAGACACTCTAGAGCCCAAACTCTCCCATGGAGTTAGTTTCACTTTGAGGTGAAGCAAGGACAGCCTCTCGTAGCAGTGCTAGTCATGGGCCAAGGATGGGGGCAAGGATTAAGAGTGGAAGTGGGGATTGCCTCCCAGGTGAGGTGGTTTCCATTTGGCTCAGGACAATGCTTCAAAATGTGTGCTCTTGGAGCAGTTGATTCTTTTTTTCTTTTCTTTTCTTTTTTTTTTTTTTTGAGACATAGTCTTGCTCTCTTGCCCAGGCTGGAGTGCAGTGGCGCGGTATCGGTTCACTGCAAGCTCCGCCTCCCGGGTTCACGCCATTCTCCTGCCTCAGCCTCCCAAGTAGCTGGGACTACGGGCGCCCGCCACCTCGCTTGGCTAATTTTTTGTATTTTTAGTAGAGACAGGGTTTCACCGCGTTAACCAGGATGGTCTCAATCTCCTGACCTTGTGATCCACCCACCTCGGCCTCCCAAAGTGCTGGGATTACAGGAGTGAGCCACTGCGCCCGGCCTGGAGCAGTTGATTCTTATTCTCTGATTCTTTATCTCTGAGCTACACCAGCATGCTTCAGAGAAGGGGCAGCTGTGAGTTGCTACCAACTAACAGCACCTGGGGGATGGGCTCCCCGAGGTAAAGGGCATCTGGGCAGGGCACCAGCAACATCCACTACAGGTAGGAATAGATTGTTTCGTTGGCTGGTAGCAGGGTGCAGGCTCCTATAGACCACCGCAGGCATGGGCCCATGACCAGGCAGGGCTTCTCCCCCGTGGGCATTCTGCCTGCTTTGAAGTGGGTTAATCTTAGGGAGGACGCTGGCTTTGTCCACAGCTTTGTTCCAATGAGAATCTTTATCAGGGGTTTGGTGGAACCAAGGCAGTTTAGTGTGAAAGAAGAGTATTTAATTTGGTCAGGACTGTCAGCTGGCTGGACTCCACAGGAATGTGTCCCACGCTGAGCCTGGGTGCACTACTCACTCCAACCACTCAAAAGCCAGTGGCCAGGCCGAGTGCGGTGGCTCATGCTTGTCATCCTAGCACTTTGGGAGGCTGAGGTGGGAGGATCACTTGAGGTTAGGAGTTCAAGACCAGCCTGGCCAACAGTAGGTTGTAATCCCAGCTACTTGGGAGGCTGAGGCAGGAGAATCACTTGAATCCTGGAAGCGCAGGTTGCAGTGAGCCGAGACTGTGCCACTGCACTCCAGCCTGGGTGACAAAGCAAGACTCAGTCTCAAAAAAAAAGTCCAGTGTCCAGAGTGGTTGACTGGACACTACCTCAGCCCAGAAATCCATGTAGTCATGTCCTGTTGAAACTCTACCATCCAGGAATGTGTCTCAAATTCCAGGGTGAGGGTCCTTCGCCCTCATGTGTGGTGTGTCCCCTGAGACCCTTTGGTAATAATAAGAAAGGGTCAGCTCTGAACCCGGTCAGTTCTGAGATCAGACATGGGAAGTGAGTTTCCAGGGCCTCTGGATGTCAGTAGGGGGCGCCTCCTGTCCAGAGGTAGCTCCAGCCCAAACACCAAGAGCCTCTTCAAGACAGACACTGCCATCCCACTGAATTCCAGACATCTTGTATCCGCCACTGAAACTTAACAACGCAGCTTGGATTTGCCTCGGTTGAGAGGGACCCAATCCACTAAGGCAGCTCCTGAAGCAGGAGGTGGTTGGAGTCGCTTTGTTGGCCTTTCCATTTCAGCAGCAAAGGACGTTGAACGGAAGCTCACCACTAGACAGGCTTCGGGAGACCAGAGCCCAGGAAGCCAGAGGCCAACTCTGTTGCCCCCCAAATCCCACCCAATTACAAACAAGTCATTCTTGTTTTTTCACTTCTAGTAGCAACTTCTTTTTTTTCTTTTCTTTTTTATTTATTTTTTCTTTTTTTGAGAGAGAGTGTCACTCTGTCACCCAGGCTGGAGTGCAGCCTCCCGAGTAGCGGGGACTACAGGCATGCGCCACCATACCTGGCTAATTTTTTGTATTTTAGGTAGAGACATGGTTTCACCATGCTGGCCAGGCTGGTCTCGAACTCCTGACCTCGTGATCCTCCTGCCTCAGCCTCCCAAAGTGCTGGGATTACAGGCATGAGCCACCGTACCTGGCCTCTGTTAGCAACTTCTATACATAAAATAGATAATAGATACATAGATGATAGATTTTAAAATATCAATATAGCTACTATTTTTTATTAATTTACTTATTTATCACCTATCTATCTACCTATCTATCTGTCTATCATCTATTCATTTATTGTTGCCCAGGCTGGAGTGCCGTGGCATGATTATGGCTCATTGCAGCTTCAATCTCCTGGGCCCAAGTGATCCTCCTGCCTCAGCCTCCCAAGTAGCTGGGATTACAGTCACACGCCACCACACCTGGCTAATTTATTTTGTCTAAAAACGGGGTTTCACTATGTTGTCCAGGTTGGCCTCAAACTCCTGGGCTCAAGTGATCCTCCTGTCTCAACCTCCCAAAGTGTTGGGATTGCAGGCATGAGCCATAGTGCCCAGCCTTTATTTTCAACTTTAGACATTATCTATTGACTCTCTGTATAACAAAGATTTAGCTTTATATTACTATTCTCAATTATTCTCCTCATAATATTCCACTGGGGATCAATTATTCCTCCTGCGTCGGCTGGCAGGGCAGGGCAGAGAGCTGGAGGAGCCTGTTTGGATGACATCCTGGAGCTGCTGTGCCAGCCCTGGGTGGACCAGGTACAGATCTCCTACTGCCTACAGACTTCATCCTGAGGAAGAAATAACTTTGTCTTATTTAAAATCACTGTCATTCAGGGCTCTGTGATTTCCAGTTGTAGCTGATACTGGCTGATACACACTGCTCTTAAGATTTTTGCAAATGTCCTTCCATGACCTGGCCCTGCCTCTGAGCCTTGACTTGCGATACCTCTTGTTTCCCAGGTACGAGCTTCCATCCCTTGCCTCTCAGTAACCAGGCTGGGAGCTCTTGCACCAGTCATTTCCTTGGCCTGGTATGCTTTTTTCCTTCTACTTCCTCTTACCAACATCCTTCCTCCCATCCCAGCTCAAATGTGAAGGCCCGGCGCGGTGGCTCATGCCTGTAATCCCAGCACTCTGGGAGGCCGAGGTGGGAGGATCACTTGAGGTCAGGAGTTTGAGACCAGCCTGGCCAACATGGTGAGACCACGTCTCTCCTAAAAATACAAAATTAGCCGGGCATGGTGGCCCATGCCTGTAATCCCAGTTACTTGAGACGCTGAGGCAGGAGGATCACTTGAATCCAGAAGGTGGAGGTTTCAGTGAGATGAGATCGCACAACCGCATTCCAGCCTGGGCAATAAGAGCAAAACTGCATCTCAAAAGAAAAAAAAATTGTCAAGCCTCAGAGAGGCTCCTAAGCCCATCTAAATTAGGTCCCGTCCCCGGCTGGCATTATCTCCTATTCTGCTTCATAAGACTTCATGCTTACATATTTGCCATTATACATTTTTGCTGTGTTTTTAAATGCTTGTCTCCCCTACTGGACTGTAAGCTCCACAAGTTCACTCTCATGAACACAGCAAATATAATAGGCAGTTTATAAATATTAGAAAAAAAGGACTGTAAAAAAAAAAAAAAGAGGTACTTTAGTTCAGAGAGGTTAAGCAACAAGCTCAAGTTCACACAGCTAGCAAAGCAGGATTTGAACTGAGGCTTGTCTGACTTGTCCTAAGCTCACCAAATCTGAGAATTTGCATTTTCTTGAACCATTCCCTTCAGAAGAAGAGGATAATTGACTATCAGGTAAACACAGTGTCCAGTCTATTGAATGATTAAATTCCTCATTTAAAAAAAATTTTATTTATAGCTGGGACTACAGGTGTGGGCCACCATGCCTGGCTAATTTTAGTGTTTTTAGTAGTGATGGGGTTTCGCCATGTTGGCCAGGCTGGTCTCAAACTCCTGACCTCAGGTGATCCACTCACTTCAGCCTCCCAAAGTGCTGGGATTACAGGCATGAGCCACCGTGCCCAGCCAAATTTGATTTTTTAAATAGAGGCAGGGTCTCAAACTCCTGGGCTCAAGTGATCCTCTCACTGAAAATTAGCAAGGTGAGTTTTTCATGTGTAAGTTCCATTTTACTGTAAATTTAACCAGAATGAGATAGCCTCCCTCAGTGATCAACTCAGAGGTATCAAGTTACAAAACTAAAACCCAGACCCTGCCCTGGGGTAAATTTCCCAATTTAGTGCCACTCATCAAGGCCTCTCGGACCCCAGCCTGAAGGCCTCTCCATGGTGATAACCCTTGTGTTGAGAGCATCTTTCACATTTCCAGTGGCTGCTCTCTGGGGTTGGAATGAGCTAGGACTCTCTTACTTCGTATTCTGTACTAATAGTTTTTCCGGTAACATTACTACCCCCCCTCCGGTTTTTTGTTTTTTTGTTTTTTTTGGTTGGTGGGGGGTGGGCAGAAATCACCCCTCTTTCCCACAGTACCCCTGCTGCCCCAGGCCTCAGGGATACATGTGACTCAAGCCAGGCCAATCCAATTATCTTTCTTGAGTGGAGACACACAGTAACAAAAGGCAGTTGGGATTGAGTCATGAGAAGGGTGCACTTAGGGTGATGGTCAGCAAGTTCCTCAGGCCAAAGTCCTCAGAGCTGCCCTGGTTACCATTGTCCCCTAGGCTTGTCATTCAATTCTTCTTTCAGACCAGTGGGTTACCCTGGCATCCTTTTGTTCTTACTAAGTTAGAGCCAGTTTATTGCTGGCAGTCAGAGAACTGTAACTGATGGTGACATTCACAGGGAAGATGTTAAAGGACATGGACTCTCTCCTTTTCCCAGGAAAAAACGGGGGTTTTGGAATTGGTTATGGAGGTAAGATACGGTGAAGAGCATTGAAACTCCTGTTCCTATTCAGGGATGGGAAAGTAGCAGCCTTTGTACATCACTGGATACTTTTTAAAGCTAAACGATGGGCTGGGCACAGTGGCTCATGCCTGTAATCCCAGGACTTTGGGAGGCCAAGGCAAACGGATCACTTGAGGCCAGGAGTTTGAGACCAGCCTGGCCAACATGGCGAAGCCCTGACCCTACTAAAAATACAAAAAAAATTTAGCAGGGCACGGTGGTGGATGGCTGTAGTCCCAACTACTCAGAGGCTGAGGCATGAGAATCACTCAAACCCAGAGGCAGAGGTTGCAGTGAGCCCAAGAGTGTGCCACTGCACTCCAGCCTGGGTGACACCCTGTCACACATGCACAAAACGAAGCTAGAGGATGATCATTAAAATCCTCGCACCTCAAGGCATGGAATGAAACTCAGGACCTTTCTATTACTGGGTAGAAATTCCCTTATGGCTTGGAGCCATAGAGTTTGTTTAAAAACAAACCCAGAGTCTGATTCTGCAAAACTGCTAGATTCACCACCAATTGAATTCATAACCTCATTCGGTTTCAAAAAAGGGTGGCATCCTGTCAATTGGATTAATGATATCTGGGAGTATTCAAAGGACATAAATAGGACAGCCCTCCAGAAATATTTCCTCCCAAACTCCACTACCAGAAAAGGTGTACCTGTCTCTTGCAGAACAAAGCAAACACTTTCGCCATCACTCTCAGCAAAACATCACAAGGACAGAAAACCAAACACTGCATGTTCTCACTCATAAGAGATAGTTGAACAATGAGATCACATGGACACAGGGCGGGGAACACCACACTGGGGCCTCTCAGGGGGTGGGGGACTGGGGGAGGGAGGGCATTAGGAGAAACACCTAATATGGATGATGGGTTGATGGGTGCAGCAAACCACCATGGCACATGTATTACCTATGTAACAAACCTGCACGTTGTGCACATGTACCCCAGAACTTAAAGTGTAATAATAATAATAATAATAAAAGAAAGCAAACAGTTTCCCTCCTGCCCCACACCACAAGTTATACCAGTAACCAGAACCGACACTTAGCATATCCCAGGGGTTGAGAGTCTTAATCAGATCAGGAAAGAGAAGAGTGATATTCTGAAGAAACTGCATGAACTGGCAAATACATTGTCAAAAAATATAGGGTACATTGGTGGACTTTTTTTGTTTTTTGAGACAGGGTCTTGCTGTGTTGCCCAGGCTGGAGTGCAGTGGTGTGATCTCAGCTCACTGCAGCCTCGATCTCCTGGCCCAAACAGTCCTCCCACCTCAGCTCCCTAAATAGCTGAGACCATAGGCATGAACCCCAACACCTGGTTAGTTTTTTTTCTTTTTTTGTAGAGACGGAGTCTCCCTATGTTGCCCAGGCTGTGGTGGACCTTTTAAAGGCTGTATGACCAAGACATAATTTTGGTTCAGGTTGTCTTTATTGATATGTTCACTCACCAGAGAGTCTACATTCTACGTAAAAGCTCAAATTGCCAGATACAGTTCTTACTATTTCAATCTGGACCAAATGTTGGCCCATGCTAAATTATATCAAAAGACCAAACATCCAAGAAAGGCAGGAATTCAAAGATTTCAGAAGATAAAAATGCTTGATTGGGTCCCTGGCATGCACCCAGCCCATCAACCCCCTCAGTGCCCTCTGGCAGGACCCAGAAGATGAGCCCCCTTCTTGTGAATTTATGACAAATAAATTCACAAGGCTGTGCTGATTTTCCTCTCTAGGCCTGGGAGGCTGCTTGGAAGAGCTGCTGGGAATGTGGGCTCCCTCATCTCAGCAGCTGAGATAGACAGAAGGAACAAAATAGGGTCCTCATCATAATGGGCAGGATATGGAAATCAGACCTTGAGCTGTGGGTCCCAGGAATGAAAAAGGCCAGATGCCCCTAGGATATGGCCTAGTAATGACCTTAACTAAAGATTTCTGGGTCAACAGGTCTGTCTCAAGTGCCAAAGTCAGTATCTCCCACTTGATTTCCAGACCTTAAATGGAGAGGAAGTCAAATGTCGTTTTGAAGGAAAAACTTATTTTAACACTTAGATGCATGTTGTGAACCTTCCTTGCAGCCTTCCCCAGAGGGATCTGTATCCATTCATCTGGGACTACAGAAGGAATGGGAAATCAGCAGCTGCCTAGTGCCTTGGTCAAACATATGTGAATCCGAGTGGGAGATAAATCACGTGAAAATGCCAAGGTCTGCGCCTTCTATAAAGTTCTAGGGGTTGAGGGATCTGTTTGAGGTCAGAATGTTTCCTTCAAAATATAGGACAAATGACTGTATGTTGAATCCCTCACCACTAAGGCCTAATTCCAAGCAATATATGTCACTTTGGGGCATCTTGTTCTAACCCATTTACCAACTGACCTAGAACGCTGCCAGCTTTGGGGTGGGCCTAGAGCAGGCGAAGGCATTCCAGCTGGGAAAGTCTTTCGTGCAGCCAGCTCTGCCATCAGGCCATGTGACCTGGCAGGTCAATGGTACATGTGGTATCTGTCCATCGGTGGCACACCGGGGAGCCATATATAGCTTGCAGTAAGTCCTGACAAGAAAATATGATAGAACCCAGGATTTGGAGTCAAGCGATGCTCTGGCCGACAAGTAACCGTTATCCTTGTGCAAAATGCCCCTCTGGCTCACCGCTGGGCTCTGGGGGAACCTAAACACTTGGCCCTGGCACACTTGTTGGCCATGCTGCCCCTCGTGAAGTAGTTATCTGACCACCTAGCCGTAAAGTCTGGCATGGCCAGTGCACTCTGTTATCAATGGGACACTGTCGCTCCAGGCTAGGGCTCTGAAGGCACCAGCAGGTCATGTGTGGATAGCCTACTCACTCTCCACAGTGCTTCCCCCTTTCTACACCTGTGGCTCTGAGAGGGGCAGTAATTTGTCTTGGCCCTTTTGGGCCCTTGTTCTGGATTTGGATTTGCTTTTCTAACCCATCACGCCTCTCCTGCCATCAATATCCATGGAATTACCAAATGCCATAAACATCATGTGACCTCCTCACATACTGCACCCAACCACAGAATTCCCTTTACAGCTAAAAGAAGAGTAATGGGTTGATGGGTAGGCATTCACTCATCCTCTCAGGAACCCATAAACCAGCAGCAGCTGGCTTGAGAGTGTGGTGAAATGGTTTGTTGAAAATTCAACGATGGCACTAGAAAAAACACCCCGAGAGGCTGGGTCAGGACTGCAGGAGGCAGCATGCGCTTGGAGCCGGCAACCATACCTGGCGCTGTTTCTCCTTCAGAGATAGGACAGAGTGTAGAGACGGCCCTGCTATTGCTAGATCTCAATGCTTTTCTTACATCTGAGGTTTGGGACCGGGCTGGTGTGGAGAGTTTAGTCCCCCAGCAAGGAGCACATCCTCAAAGACGTAGTAGCAATTCAATTGAATTGGAAGCTGAGGCAGCCACTGGGCCATTTCAGCTCATTATAAAGAGGTCATGGGAGTATCTAGAATGATTAACCCTTTCAAGGGAAAATATGATTGCTGTTACGTAAAAGGGGGCAGGAGTAGAGATGGACATGGGGGGACTCCTGGAGTTCATCCTGGGACTGTCATGTCCAATGTAAATGCCTGTCACACAGGTAGGACCACTAAGGAGCTTCAGAACTGAAGGTTTGGGTCACTCCACCAGATCAAAAGTCCATCATCATAAACATGAGTTCTCACGACCAGTTCTAGAAATGGACTGTAGACTTTACCCATTCTTCCTTTCTTGCTGGATTATATAATTTTGGTTGAATATGGTTAATCTACAGGTTGTAGAATTTCAAAATGGAACTGTGATAACACTGAAAGAGGGAGATTATCCCTAGTGACACTGGACTTTGGAGAATAGGAGCCGTGTCATCACCCCTGGAATTCGAGGTTAGATATGATCTTGAATTCCCTAAGCAGAGGGAAATGTGGTTTTGATTATATGTGGGAGAGTCATCATACATGAGATGGGAAGAACAGCATGTGTGTTAGGAGCATCTTTCTACCCTTCTGCACTCCACCATTCTTCTGGTAAGAGTCCACGTCCTTTGGAAAACTGCCTCCCTCCCACTCTATGAACCCCTGAGATCCAGGCCAGATTCCTTCACTTGGAATTTGAATCTTGAGTGGAAGAGGACCCACTAGAACCGATGGCAAGCTATGCCAACCATAGCAGCTCCTGGGAGGCAAGCCTTGGAGCTGCCCCAGCTCCCACCCTTCCCAAGGCCAATTGTTCAGCTATTCTTTTGGTTCTGTGAGCTATCCCAGCATCCCTCCCATGAACCCTTTTTCCTTGCTTAAGTTGGTCCAAGTTCTTTTCTGTTGGTCAAAACTCAAGAATCCTAACAGGTAGTCTCTCCTGAGATGGTCTCACACATCTTTGCCTCCAAACATCTGCCAGCTCAGGGTCTGGCATAAAGTAGCGCTCAGTATATGTCTGCTGAAATGAGTGGGTGAATGAATAAATGAATGAACAGTACTCCGGCTCTCAGTTCACCAAAGTAATCTGGATATACAGGCTGGGAGAGGTGGGGACACACTGGGGCAGAAGATGTGGAGTCACCTGAGCACAGAGGAGGTAGAGAAGTCAGAGGTGTTACCATAGAGGGGAAATGTCAGGCGAGGGGAGGCTCCGGGTAGGAGGGGGGAATGAAAAGCTTCTCTGCAGCTTGAGAAGCAGGAAATGGTCAGCAAGTAGCTGAGAGGCAGGTGCTGGTGGGCTCCTGGGCTGGTCTTGCTGTAGCCAGAGACACAGGGCATTTCCAGAGCCCCCAGCTCTGTGCTTTCTTCCTGGGTGGCTTCCTTTGTGTTCCTCTTCTGAATGAAGAGCAATTCCAAAGGCATAAGTCCCCAGACACCCTGCTAAGGGGCACACAGCAGCAGCTCAATTGTGCAAGAAGCACAGGCTGTCTTTCTGTGGCCACAGAAGACTGCGACTGAACTTCGGTCCAGGAACCAAAATATAGATTCATTTTTCCAGTGGGCCTGGGACTACAGAATGCCCTCAGAGAGCCTGCCTGGGAGAGGGGGACCCTGACTCCGTGGACCTCCAACCACACCAGATGAGGGCAAGCAGGGCACACAATGCTGCCTTTATTGCATTCCAAGGGGAGCAGGCTAGCTGCAGACCTACCCCATCCCAGGCCTCTGGGAGGGATGCTCTGGAAGGACCCAGGCTGCTGGGTCCTTGGGAGCCCATACATGAGGTCCAGAGCTGGGACCCCAGAATCAAGAGCTATGGTTGGGGCAGGGGTCCTAATTCCCAGGCACAGAGACTCTCCTCCACCCAAGTGCAAGGATAGACTGCATCCCTCCTACAACACCCAAGTGTACTCCCCATGGGGAAGGGACCTAGCCCTCCACTCCTGGTTGAGAGGGGATGTGAAATTCACTGTGACCCCACTTCCTTTCAGTGTGGAGTGCAAGGTCTCTCAGAGTCAACACCTCTCTCTGGCTACAGCTGCTGACACAGCCCTCATGCCAGCTCTCACCTCATGAGCAAAGAGCCCAAGAGAAGTTGGGGAAGAGAGTACTGAAGTGGGGTGAGATGCCAGAGCTTCTGTTCCTCACCTGGGTATTGGTAGGCAGGGAGTGGGGAGCCCTCAAGCAAAGGGCCATGCGCAGAGCCATGAAGGGCAGGCAGCAGGCTGCAGCTGGGCCCCAAGACAGGGATGTGGTGAGGGGGTGCAAGGGAGCATGGGAAGCAGGCGAGTGAGTGAAGGGGGAAGAGCATGAACACACATCATCAAAGGCCACTGCACAAGGACGTGACAGGCTCTGGAAGGGCCCTGAGCCCCATCTGGGCTCAAGGACAGGTTAATTGCAGGATAAGCTGAGATCAGTGAGCCAAAGTAGCTGGAAGGAGAAGATACCCTGAGAGTCACCAGGCCAGACCAGTAGAGGAAGTCTGGAGCCCTGAGGACAGGCAAGATCAGGGCCAGGCAGAGGCAGGGGAGTAAATGCTGGCCTGCAAGTCCTCACTCAGATTATAACATGTGCTGCCTGACTGGGCTGGGGCAAGGGCTTGGGGTGCAGAACTCATGCAGAGGACTCAGGGGAGCCTCCAGCAGTGGCAAAGTGTAAACTTCAAGGAGGGCCTAGGCTGCCAGGCACTCGGAGGTGGGGCCTGCTTGAGGCCTGGGAACCTTGGGTGACAGTGGCACCAGAAGAGGCCAGTGGGCTATGTGCCATGCACCAAAGCCATCTGATGAGGAGCTGATTCACGAGAGCCTGCTCAGAGAGGTCCCCAAGTGGTGCCTCCTTCGTGTACCTTCTCCAGTTAGTTCCATTTTTGGAAAGTCTCCTTCCGGTTCAAGCTGCTTCCTGGTTGGTCTGCTGCCGGGTGGAGGCCCCCAGCCTCCTGTTGAGGCTACCGCATGCCCTGGGCCTTGGAGCCCTCCTCTTGGGTGGGAGGCTGTCCCAACAACTGAGCGGCAACTGGCTCTGAGGCCTGAGGGGCAGCCTTGGAACTTGCAGCACTCTTCCGGGTGCCCTGAGGACTAGGGAGGCCTTTCTTCTGGGGCTGAGGACTCAGTTGGGAGCCTTTCCTGCCAGCAGATGGACTCTTAGAGCCTTTGGCTTTGGCTTGGGGGTGGGCCACCTCAGGGCCCTTGAGGGGTGTTAGCCCCAGCAGCTCACAGTAGGCGTTGCACTGGTGGGAGGAGGCAAACCGGTCCAGCAGGGCAGGGAAGCAGCTTTCCTTGAGGCCCTGGTATCTGCAACCAGACAGGAAGAGCTGAGTGGGGGTCCCAACCAGAGACATAGGTCCTTGGGGGGCTGACTCTGGGGTGGCCATCATCAGGATGTCGTGCTCAGGGTACATTCTACCCTATCTGAGGGTGATGGGGAGTCTCCCTTGGGTGCTACCTCAGGTGGCAGCAGCCAAAACCTGAATTTTTCTTTTTTTAAAAAATAGAGACAGAGTCTCTCTACTTGGCCCAGGCTGGTCTCAAACTCCTGGGCTCAAGAAATCTTCCCTCCTCAGCCTCCCAAAGTGCTAGGGTTATAGGTGTGAGCCACTATGCCTAGCCCAAGGCCTCAGTTTTAAAACTGTGGTCTCATTACACCCTGACACATGGAATCCATCATGCAGGACTTTAACTGGCATAAGGATAGCTTAGCTTCTTAACATAAATTGGAGCAGACTTGAGGTCTATACTCTAATCACAGGGCCCTTACTCATCGGCACCTTGGCAACCATCCTCAAGCGAGAAGGTAGGAGTATGTGAGAGCTGTGAATTGCAGGGGACCCCATGTGTGGCATCAGTAATAGCTGCCACACGAGGCCAGAGATAAGGGGTGGGGACCAGTAACCTCTAGGATGTTACCACATGGCCATGGGTGTGTCTGGGATCACTTGGCCCCAGGTCCAGCACCTCAGGAATAGAGAACCAGAAGGACTTAGGACATTTTACACCCAGAGAAGATCCCCAGAGGGCATTCTGTCCCCAAGAACCACTCACCCTCGAAGTTTGGTAGCAATCTGCACATCAGTCATCTTCCAGTCAACCCCTGAAAAGAGAGAAAGTTTGGAGTTGATGCCAGCCTGGGCTGGTTCTAAGCCCCCACGTCTCCTGCAGGAAGAGATAGTGGGGTCTTAGAACCACATCTCTTCCTACGGGAGACATGGGGGCTTAGAACCAGCCCAAGCTGGCATCAACTTCCTGGGTGTCAGTGCAGGTGTGTCTTCAAGCATCTTCTCATGGGTCATCACCACCAGCCTATCTCACAGCGTGCAGGTCTCTGGATTATTACTAGGAATAATACTCGTATTTTTACAAGTGAGGAGGATAAGCTCAGAGTTAACTGACTTGAACAAAGTCATACTCAGTCATTCAATAATTGAGCTCTGGCTATGGGCAATAGCCATTTGACTTAAAATAAGGGTTCAGCTTTTTTGGATTCCTAGAGCCAAAACTCTTCCAGCTATGCAATCCTGCCTCTACTGGATCAGACCAGGTCACAACCTGGACTGGCCTCTGGCTTTGAGCTAAAACCTTCTTCCTCTGAACAGATCAGTAGTTTGTCCAGACAAAAGAGAGAGATGGGAATGAGAGGATAAATCAGGGGTAGAACAGCAGAAATGCAACACTACAGAAGATTGGTTTCTGCACTACTTATAAAGGCAGCAAGCAAACAAGAAGCTAAGATGGTCTTCCAGGTTAAGACAGCCTTGGAAGGGCAGAGTCGGGCAAAATGATGATAGAGAAAAATGTTTTCACTGTGGTCAGGCCACCCAGGTATCTTAGCATTCACACATTAGGTTTAGGATGTTCTTTCTCCCATTTTCAATCTGTCCAGAGCATTTTGCCAGGAACTTGCCTTTCACTAACAGGGCTGAGTACCATCGTATGATAGACAATAACTAATGCGGCCTTTAGAGTCAGACAGACCCAGATTTACATTTCAGCTCTACCGCTTTTGAGCTGTGGGAACTCGACCAGTCACTTCATATCTCTAATCTTCAAGTGTAAAGGTGAAGATAGTAATGACCATCTTACAGGGTATTGAGAAGATCATAATATGTGTAGGACTCTAACTTAGTGTTTGAAACATAGGAGTAATGTGATAAATATTAATTTCTTTGTCATTTCTCTTTTGGCATTCATAGCATTCCATTTTGTGTAATAATGATGATCTCTCTCATTTGCACAGAATTTTAGTTTGCAGAAGGTTTTCACAAATACGGTCTCATTTAATCCTCATAAAAAATCTGAATGCTAGGTAGGAGAGACATTATTCCTAAAGAAGGAAAGGAAACTGAAGCTCAGAGAGATTGAATGACCTAACCAATGTGAGCTTCAGTTTTCTTCTTTGTAAAACAGACTCAGCTAGAAGAGAATGGGGCTTTGACTTAAATCAAATTTATTTTTTTCTTTATTATTTTTTTGAGATGGCGTCTCGCTCTGTCGCCCAGGCTGGAGTGCAGTGGTGCAATCTTGGCTCACTGCAACCTCTGCCTCCCAGGTTCAAACAATTCTCAAGCTCCACCCTCCCAAGTAGCTGGAATTACAGACATGCACCACCACGCCCAGATTTTTAGTAGAGATGGGGTTTTGCTATGTTGGCCAGGCTGGTCTCGAACTCCTGGCCTCAAGTGATCCACCCTCCTTGGCCTCCCAAAGTGCTGGGATTACAGGTGTGAGCCCCCACACCCAGCCGACTCTAAAGCCTTTCTACTATACCACGTTATCATCTTATAGTAGAAACTGGTCTACTCATCACAGCTTCTTGAGGACAATGACTATTCCTAATTCAACTTTTTATTTTTTCAATATTTAGTAGTGGTTGGATAGAAAAAGGATGGAAGCATGAATTTATAAGTTAACAAATAGGTTGACTGATAATGGCTTAATGTTACCTAGCCCTCCCTCCCCCCAGTATATGGAGTTATATATATAATAATTATTGTACAATTTAACCCCAGTGAAACACACATTTGAGTCAGTTTTATATCTCTGGTCTTTAGTTTTCTCACTTATTTACCACAGACACAAGATTTAATAATGCATGATATTCCCAGCAACCTCTCCTTCCCCTAAGCATTTTCTCTGTTCCTCTCCCCTGTCCAGTTCTGCTTAAAGACAGTAGGCCTGAAGAGAGCTGGTTGAAGAAGGAAGGAGGGTTCATGCCTGCTGGCCTTCCTTTGTTGGGGAGTTCTGGGTAATGAGGGGCATAGGAGTAAAGCTAAAAAGAAGCGAGACTAAGTTGCTTTACATAACGAAAAGCTAACAAAGATGGAGGAGGAAGAGAGACAGTAAAGCTACTGTGCTAAAATGGAAGGGAGAGTTTGGGAAGTTTGGAGAGTGAGAAAGTCTACAGCAAAGCTGCAGGAAAGGGAAGAAGGGAGGTTTTGAAAAGGGTGGTTGTGGGTTTTGAATTAGACCCCATGTAATGATCTTTGAAATAAATTTCTTTTTAATTTTAATTGAGCCTGGACTGTGCTCCTTTAAATGCAACTGCAGTGATAGACTAGGCTACATGAGGTATGTATTAGGGTTGTGTGCAAAATGGTCCCTGTCCAATCTACTTTACAAGATTATTGTGAAAAGCAAGAAAGAATAAAGACAAAGGTGTTTTGTAAATGATCAGTCAAGTACTATGGCTCTGCCTCCCCGGCACGCTTTCACATCCATGCACATGCACACCCGCGCACCCTCACACCCTCATACCTGCCAAATCTGTGACAAGGAAGCTGCCATTTGTCCACTGATATAGCCAGTGCTGGAAGGTCTGGCATTTCTGCATGGCCTCAGAGCTGCTAGATGCTGTCACAGCCCCAGCACAGCCCCATTCCCGGGAACAGTAAGACTCCAGGGGCTTGCCCAGGTCTTCCTCCAGGGTAGCATATGGGATATTGTTTGCAGGCCGGTAGATCAGATACAGTGGGATGATCCTAAACATAGTTTCACCCTGCAGTAAGCAAGAAGTATGGCCCAGAGAGCTCCTCCCTCCCACCCAATTCTGTATTCTTGGACCTAAAAGAAGGGCCCTTCCAAGAATGGAATTCTCAACTCTGAGCCCAAAGGACAGCAAAGGAAAGCAACTCCACCCTGAGTTCAGGAAAGGAAATGGTATTTTTGGCTTCAGAGTCCTGTCCATTCTCCTGGTTAGTGGGATTAGAACAAAACCCTGCTATGGGCATAGGCAGATTATGTGGCTTGGGTGAGGGACTGAGGCACGTATGTATCAAACAGAAGGAGCACCTTTAGAGAGGATTCAACCAGATTGTGGTTCTCTGCCAGTGGGACCCCAGGTATGCAAAGGTCAGAGTTCAAGTCTCAAAATGGAAACAATTGCCATTTATAGCCGACTCCTACAAAAATCCACACTGACTCCGCCTGCCTACCACAGAAGGGTCCTGACCAGTCTGTCTAGCTTAGCCCACCCCATCACCTTCATGAAGTCCCAGAAACTGCTGTGCCCAAACTCTGCAATCAGCAACATCTGCGCTAAAGAATGAGGAACTGGGGTGGGCAGGAGGAGACTCAAGTCCAGAGCAGAGGCTTTTCTCAAGTGAGGAGTAAACGAGGTCTCTATTTCTAGATTTTTGTGAGGCCACCTCTGAGCTGAGCACGGGGCTGTGAGCCTATCTGCACATGGGCGTAACCCAGGTTGCCCCTGGGAGGCTGTGAAATCACTGTCTTTGCAAAAGCCCAAGGCAACACTGCTGCACACTGCACGTCCTCCTCGCTGCGTACTTACTCAGGCACCTCCCCAAAGCCAGGCGCGGCCCGGGCTTCTGCTGCGAAGATTTTGCAGTACTCCCTACTCATGTTCTGGATCTTGCACCCCTGTGGATGAGGGAACCAAATATGGTCAGCAAAGAAACTCCCCAGTCCTCCACTGTGTCTACCCCTATTCTGTTAGGGAACCGAGAGGAGGATCCCAGCCCTGGGGGAGGAAGGGCTTACTCCTCCCTGCTCCCCACTCTGCACCTCATTTTCCTCTTTTGTATAACAAGTGGCTTTCGACTTCTTTTCAAACTGAGATTTTCAAAGTGATTTCCAAACTATTTTCAGGAGTTATAATGGTATGTGACAGTGCCCCAGAGACCACTCTGTGGAGAACCAGGAAGACGGTCCACCCCACCCACAGCACCACCCTTTCATCCCACATATAAACAAGGCTTCCATGAGAGATTATGTATGGAGCAGGGTGAAGGTTTCAGCTGTAAATATAGAGTTTGAAAACTATGGCCCAAGTTGTTTTGAAGCTCTCAAGCTCTCTGAGGCCAAGCATCTGAATTCTGGGCTGCATCTCAGGCTTCCCACAAGGTCCATCCTAGGAGCCTCATAAGGTTGAGATTGAGATGCCTTCTGCCTCGATGCTGGGCATCCCAACAGGACCTGGGCTGGGAAAGGGTAGGGGGTGAGTGAGTAAAGGGATAGGGCGTGAAGATGGGACATAGTACCTGGATGGTGACGTCGTAGTTTCTGCCCACGAGAGAAGTCTCACTGCCGGGCCCAAACACAAGCAGGCTGGACACCTTGATGATGCACGTGCGGCCCGACTCGAAGATGGGTTCCAGCCCGTAGATGACCTTGGCCTGGGAGGCCTTCCGAAGGACACACCCATATCCACCCCCTCGGAGCTCCTCGCTTACCAGTCGCCCAAAGAGCTTGTCCCCCCAGCAGCCAGAGTCAGCCAGACCCTTAGCAAATACCATAGGGGTCATCTCAATCTCTTCTCCAACTGAAGAGGAACAGGAGAAATGTGGGACACCAAGAGCTCCTGTCTGACCAATGTGGGGCTCGCAGGGAAGGAAAAGGCCAGAAGAGCCTCCCACCCTGCCAACCTGCTGGGCTCACTTTCTGTTCACGCCTGCTCTTTGGGCACATTGAGTCCCTACCAGACTATGAGCTCCTTGGGGCAGAAACTCTACTTGATTCAACCCCTGCCATCTAGTGGTACCCGTGTGGTATCCATCACATAAACCCTGCCTTCCACAAACGCATCCTGAGCACTGTCCAAACACAGTGCTCAGGATGTGCTTGTGGAAGGCAGGGGTTTTCTGTGGCAACAGCATCAATACAGAATACCAGAATTACTTTGTTTTAGAATTCATTGTTTTGATTAGATGAATACATGACTCCATTTCAACCAACATGTTTGACTGAAACAAAAAGTTTGCAGGACAAATCCAGCAGCAGTGAGTGCTCAAATTGTGACCGCTAAATATAATTTCCCATTAAAGGGAAACCAGAGCTTT
>NW_012118866.1:423607-438869 GCF_000951035.1 Colobus angolensis palliatus
CTTTCTAAAGAAACGGTTGATTCCAGGTCTAGGCAGAAAGTGTACAGCAAGGACCTGAAATATTGTGTGAGACCAGAAAGCAAGAGAGCTAGCAAAAGCTATTAGAGACTTGGCAGAAGGACACAGGGGCCAACCTGAAGGGGCTCCCTTGAGCCAAAAAGGAAACAATCTTGGCAACAAAAATAATTACTGCAACATGTTGAATATATCAAATATGTTAAAAATCCATGTATTCATAGTGGTGACCAAAAAAAAAAAAAAAATCCAATCTCCTCCCACAAACAATAACCTCACTGGTCACCTATGGAAAATGGTAGGGCACCAACTCATTATTCTAGTAACTAAAGGGAAAAGAACAAATATTTATCCTTCATTTCCTGTTGGAACTTATGTATTGCGATAACCAAATAATCATCCCTTTTTTACAGAAAAAAATCAGCTAATGAATGAAGAAGAAAAGATCAAATTAAACTATCTCCATGTTGCAACTGCTAATGAAATAATAGATTTAGGCAATAATCAGTGACTGCTAAAACCCCTAGATAACAACAGGGTTTGTATTAGATTGTTTTTAACTTTAAAATGGGATGGATCACACAGATACCACCTGAATGAACCAATGACCAATCTTAACATTACTAAAACGGAAACAATCTGACATTATGTGCCTCCAGATAGGATGCAAAAGGTATACACAGCACCTGTGAGTTATTCTTGCAAAAAAAAAAAAAATTCACACCTGAATCTGATCGAACATCTAAATCTGATTACCAATTTAGAAGACGCACGTGCATGGGGGAGCATGTTAAATGGGAATACAATCAACAAAATCCAGAATGTTAGAAATTCTATACCAATGACTTTAACAAATACATGGCAAAGGAAAAAAACAAATAAAGTAGGAGAAACTGTTAAATATTAAGAGAGACTTGGGAGCTGCATCAGCCAAAAGCAATAAGTGGTTCCTGATTCAAATAAACCAACGTATATGAGACATTTGGGGAAATCTGACTGGATGTTTGATGATATTAAATAATTATTATTTAGTTTTGAGGTTGAGGTTATATTTGATATTGATTAAACTTTATTCGATTACTAAACAAAAGTCACTAATTGGCACTTCGGGAGGCCAACACAGGCGGATCCCTTGAGGTCAGGAGTTTGAGACCGGACTGGCCAACATGGTGAAACCTGTCTCTACTAAAAATACAAAAATGAGCTGAGTATGGTGGTGCACATCTGTAATCCCAGCTACCGGGGAGACTGAGGCACGAGAATTGCTTGAACCCAGGAAGCAGAGGTTGCAGTGAGCCAAGATCATGCCACTGCACTCCAGCCTGGGTGACAGTGAGACTCCATCTCAAAACAAAGTCACTAGTTGGATAAATGAGTGATTGAATGAGTGAATGAATGAAGGAATTAATGCATTTGTTAGCAAGTACAGCTCTAAACATCTTTTCATCACTGGCTGCCTTCACAGTCCCAAGCCTTAGCCTGCTTCTTGCAAGAGCAGTACATATCCATCCCTATTTGAGCCCTTCAAACGTGTATCAAACTTTGCAGGTATTTCATGATCACCAGGAAGTTTGCTGAAAATGCAATGTTCCTAGGTCCTTCCTAGGTCATTAAAGATGTCCGTAGTGCAGCAGGGACCAGGAAACTGCATTTCTAACAGGTTCCCTGTGTGACTCTAATGCTGGGGCCCACAGAGTACTGTGAGAAATCCTGGGTAGGAGCTGGCAGGACAAGACATGCCCTGGTGGCCAGTTCTGCCCTGGATCAAAGACTCTGACATGGACAAAGGGCACAAGGGTGAACTAACTCCGGTGCAGTGGCCCCCTTGGCCACTTCTTCCCCCACAACCTTCTGATACAGCAGTCCTCCTCTATCATCTCCCCAAGCCATATCCTAAACTAGGAGGCAAAGACGAGCAGTATGTGGATTGGGATCAGACTCCAAGCCCTTAAAGAGGGTCCTCCCTGCAGATGGCAGGGGTAGGACCACCCCGCCTTCCCCAGGGGGGCACCATACCTTCACCTTCTTCTCTGGAGATGAATCCTGACAACACTAGATACAGAAAAAGAAGAAAGCAGCGCCTTCAGGCTGCTGTGCCAAGAGACTGCCTTCTCTCAAAGATGACTGCTGCCCACCCCCCAGGAGCCAGGCCAGGCTGAGACCCCGGGCCGCGGGGCACACTCACCCTCAGGGCTGAGGCAGAAGTCGGTGGAGGCCGAGCCGTGCTCGTTGTGGATGGTGCACCGATACACGCCGCAGTCTATGGGGGAGGCCTGCACGATGGCCAAGGCCGCCGGCCCCTCATCTCCTGCGCTGCAGATTGGAGACCCTACTCATGAGGGCCATCGCCATGGCATGGGGGCAGACTGTGGTCCTAAGCATCCTTGGAGCCCACTCTCAGAGGCTGCTGAGAACCCCAGCTCTGAGAACTCTGGGGAAGCAGTGCAATTCCAGGGCCAAGAGCTGGTACTGAAGCCCACAGATCTGGTTTGCAGTCCTGACACTTACTAGCTGTGTGGCTTTGGACAAGTGGTTTAAAGAATGCTGAGCCTCCATTTTCTCATCTCTACTGTGGAAATAAAAGGACCTCCCCTGGTTATTGTGAGGATTAATGAGGCGATAGGCTCAAAGCACTAGGACAGTGCCCAACAGTATTACTGCAATCAGGGAGCCAGGTCAGGTGATGGTGGTATCGTTGGCTTACCTCCTGCCCACCTCGCCCACTGGGCACTGATCCTTGGCCCATGTCAAGACTGAGTCACTAAGAATGTTGAAAAACTGGCACCAGAGTTTCAGGCTACCGGAGGCATCAGGAAACTGCTCTACCCGAATCTTCCGGATGACCTGTGGGGCTGAGAGCAGGGTCCAGTCAAGAGAGGAACAACACCTCTCCTCTGGCCATATCCTTGCTTTCCTGGGTGTCCTTGGTGGAAAAGGCTGGGAGAAAACAGGATTCAAGTCTCCACACAGACCTACCAAGGTGCCTCACAGCCCCCAGGTGCTTCCTGCCTATATCTCAGGCTTCTGCCCTGACCCCCAAAGCACACATCTCAGCTAGACAGAAGCCCCTACTCCACCTTGACCCCAGGCTGGGAGGGGCTCCTAGCTGAGGACCCACACAGCAGTTGAGACAGGAACTTCAGTTTGCATTCTAGGTCCCTAACTCTAGAAGCCTGCATTTGAATCCTGTCCCCACCACTCTGTAATCATGCGACAACTCTATAAAGGGGGATTGGTGATGATGGAGAACTAGAACGCTACTGAAGCCAGGCCCTGTGCTAAGCACTTCACCTATTCCATCCCATTTAAGCCTCACGCCATTGCAAAGGTGGTACTGTTATCTCCACTTTGTGGAGTGGCAGAACCAAAACAAGAACTAGGTCTTTCAGATTCCAAAGGCTGTGAGAGAAGGGTACCTTTACCAAGGTAATTTGTGAATCCTGAGGAGGGATATGCTATCTGTCATGGGGTGGTGCTGTTAGCAGAAGCAGCAGTGTGCTTTCCATGGCTCCATGGCGGCCCTGTCCTGTGACGCCATCCCCCGCCTCCCTCCCCATTGCTCACCTTTCAGCAGGTCTTTGGCTTTCCTGGGCTTGGCCAGTGTCTCCTGCTTGCCTTCATCCGGGGCCAGCTCTGTGTTCAGACCGCCAGCCTTGGGGCTGGGGCTGAGGTCTCCTGCCGCCAGCTCCTCCTCTGCCCGAGGCACCTCCAGCATGCTCGCCTTTCTGCCCTGTGTAGGGGAGCGTCTCTCCCGCCCTGGAGTCCCTGGGGACCCAGGCACCAGGCTTTTCCTGGGCCCCCGGGGGGAAACCGTGGGGCTCTCCCTTTCTTCAGGTGTGGTCACCTCCCCATCTCCTGCTGCTCTGACCTTAGGGAGAAATCTCTTCCTCCGGGCCCCTAGAGCCAGTTCCTCAGGTGTAGCTGCCGGGAGACCTGTCAGAGCCTCCCCTAGGAACTTCTCTTCTTGGGAGGGTTCCTGGGCTATGCTCTCTGTTGAGGGTCCCTGCCCAGGGACTGCCTGCTCACCTGCCTCCCCCAGCCGATCACCCATGCTGCTCTCCTGAGAGGCCCCCAGGAGGCCAGGCCCCTCAAGGGAAACCTCTCCCTCACCCTCACTGGCTCCTTCTGAGGCCAGCCCAGGGCCCTCCTCGTCTACCACAATGGCAGGGACAGTGAGGGAGCTGGGACCAGGACCCCAGGAGCCTCGGGCAGCAGCAAGGGCCTGGCGGCCAGCCTGCACCTCGCGGTCCAGGAGGCCAGTGAGGCGGCGGGAGGTACAGGGGCTCAGCAGCAGGGTCTGTGCACTCTGCACCAGGTGGTTGTTCTCCACACGCTCCAGGATACGCCTCGATGTCCGGGGACTCAGCCCAGCCACTTCCACAGTGGGTGTCAGAGTGGCTGAGGGTGCCAGGCCTCCGGTAGCTGCCCCGACCTGGGACTCTCCCCCTGCTCCACTCGTCTCTGTGCTGGACAGCTTCAACAGCAGAAGCAGGTAGTTCTTCAGGGAATCTATGAGGCCAGGGTCACAGCTCCGGGGACCTGGGGTCCGCCCCTCCACATCTGATACCTGGGCACAGGCCCCCTCACTGCTGGTGGCCATGGTTTCTGGTGGGTGACTCTGAGTGGGGGTCCCTGGCCCCAGGTGCAGTGTTGGGGCAGAACTTATCAGGGCCTGATCCTCAGAGGGCAGGAAGGCAGCCGTGCTCCTGTGCTGAGAAGTCAGGGTACTGCTCGGCCCCTCCTTTGGGCTAGCAGTCAGCTCAGTTCCAGGAAGAGAAGGCATTTTGGGTACCTCCTGGCTCAGGCCAGCTGGAGGACAGCCACCCTGATCCACACACGGCACTCCCCCTGGCTGCTCCTCCTTGGGGCACTGGAACGGGCTGTCCTCCTGCTTGGCCTGGACTGGCCCTGATGACTGTGGCCCTTGGCATCTCTCTCCTCCCACCTGCTCCACACTCCCTTCATGCAGCGGTTGTGCTGGGAGCATGAGGTTCCCTGACAGGGGACCCAGCATAGTTTGCTCATGGTTCCTGGAGGCTGTTACTGCTGCCTCCTCAGATCTGGGTGGGAAACCAGGTTTTTCTGGGACACAAGACCCTTCTGGGATCTGTGTAAAACATTCAACACTCAGAGGAGCTCTAGGACCCTCTGCAGGTGGGAGTTCGGGGGTTCTGGATGGTGGGCCAAGGCTGGTCACTGCCTCCTGCTCTGACCGACCTTCCGTGGCTGTGGGCGCACTCCCCACTGACTGCATCCCCTTCTCTTCCTGCATCCTTCTGTCTTCCTGTGTGCCCTCATCTGCCTGGGCCTTCCTGTCTTCCTGTACCTTCTCACCCGCCTGTGTTGTTTCTAGCTGTGTCTCTGCCCTTCCCTGTGTCACCATGACCTTCTGTGCACTCCTGTCTGACTGTGGCCTCTTACTTTCTTGTGTCCCAGCATCCACCTGTGTCTTCCTATCTGCCCGTGTCCTCTGGGCTGTCTGTGTTCCGCCTCCCCTGGTCCTTCCATCCACCTGTATCTTCCCATCTGCCTGCACATTCTTCTTGCTTCCAGTTCTCTGGTTAGCAGATGTTCTCCCATCCTCCTGGGTTTCCATATCCATAGGTTCAAAGATACCTTGACTGCCAGAGGTGCTACAACTAATGGAAGCTACACCAGAGCTGCTGCTAGCCGACACAGTAGGAGCCATGGTTGTCTGGCATTCCAGGACCTGAGAACACGGGGACAAAAGTAAGGATTTAACTACATGGACATTCAGATCTCTTTCCAATCTGGCATCCCAGCCTCCTCTGACCTCATCCACAACTGCTCTGATGGGAATCTTGCTGCCTGGTTTCTCAGGCTCGCTGGAAGTTGGGAGGCAAAGACATGTGACAAATTCCCAAAGCCCCATCCATGCCTGCCCACCCTAATCTCTGATCTCAGTATCTGGACTGGGGAATATCTAGCATCCAGACCCAGCTCCTGCCCTTCCCACCTCTTCCTGAAGAAATCCTGCCTTTCCTGAAAGACCTTGCTCATGGCTTATTCCACCCCTCACCCCTACCATATGAAGGAGAATATCCTCTCCCCAGGGGTCCCAGAGCAGTCCTTCTCCTGTGGCACTACTTGCCTTGGATAGAATTATGGGTGAAGTGAGACAGTGCCAAAGGATGTCCCAATAATGGCCTCAATGTCCCGGCATCCACCGGTAACACTGAGTGAGTGGTAATAATGGATGCCATCAAAGCAGAGAGGAGTATAGTAATTCTGAATGGCATCTATGCCAGGAAATTAATGAAACATTATAATGTTACCCTTTTGAACATGTATTTGCAAAGCACTATGCTAGGCCCCTGTACATGATATTACCCCACTTACTCCTCATACAGTATGACTACTTAGGAGAATCAGCCCCATTCTAGAGATAACAATGACAAGAAGGCATGCGATCTGTCCACCATCAGGTAGTCAGTAAGTGGCAGAGTTCAGATTTGCAGCTGGGTGTATTTCGCTCCAAATCCCAAGCTCTTTGTTGTTATATCATATTGCCACCCACTTTTAAAGGACTTCCTGTCAAACATGGTGGTGTTTAACAGTGATTTGCCTCTTTTCCTCCAAGATATCATCAAAACCAGTAAAGTAAACATGAAATAAACAAAGCAAAATCCTTTGTTAGTGAACTGGAGGCAAATAAAACCTAGTCTCAAAAAACAAACAAAAGGATAACAGTGGCCAAAAGCCAACAGATGCAGACACTGGGAAGCTGAGGAGGAGCAAAGTGATATGGGGAAACAAACAGGGCCACAGGTCAGCGCGCGGGGAGTGGAGCTGTTCAGCAGGTCTCAAGACGCTGGCAAAATCACAGCTACTGTAGACAAAGGTCTCATCCTGAGCTTATAAACCCGTAAGTCCACATGCAACAAGAGCTGCAGGGTCGTGGAAGCCTGGGTGGAAACTGGCCAAAGACACAGGAGCTGAGCAGAGCAGACAAGGAGAGGAGATGGAATGGAGGAGGCAGATCTCAGAAAACACTGGCAACTACACTCCTGAAGAAACCTCTGGAAAATTGCTAAGCCAAGAACATTATGTTTTAGCATACAAAGACTAAAGGAATACTGTTCCCACAGGCCCTGCTTGAGGAAATCACCAGGGAACAAATGTAGTCAACCAAAAGATGATTGAGGAAACAACAGCAAAAGAGCTGATGATAAGCACTAAACATATTTCACTTACATTAACATATATATTAATGCATATTAACATATAACTGTAGAAGCAAGACCAAAATCAAGTGGGGTTTAGAATGGCAAATCAGAATGTCAATGTTCTATGCCCTGACGATACAGATACAACAGAGCCAGCATGAAAGTGGAAAGGGGAAGAAAATAACCAAGTGAAGTAACTTCCTTGACTGTGTCACCTGTAAGAGCCAGGCACCAAAGACATTACTCAAAGCTGAAAAACCAAGTAACAGAAATAGAGGATATTTACCTACATAATCACTTAGAAATCAAACTTTAGGCTAATATGAGATAGAAAATGAATGAAGGCCAGGCACGGTAGCTCAAACCTGTAATCTCAGCACTTTGGGAGGCCGAGGCAGGCAGATCACCTGACGTCAGGAGTTTGAGACCACCCTGGCTAACATAGTAAAACCCCGTTTCTACTAAAAATACAAAAAATTAGCCAGGGAAGGTGGCACACGCCTGTAATCCCAGCTACTCTGAGACTGAGGCAGGAGAATCGCTTGAACCCGGGAGGCGGAGGTTACAGTGAGCCAAGATTGCGCCATTGCACTCCAGCTTGGGCAACAAGAGTGAAACTCTGGCCCCAAAAAAAGAAGATGAATGAAGAAAATGCAAAGAAAAAGTGAAAACATTGTATCATTTTTCATCATAAAAAATTAGTAGAAACTGAGTGAACAGATGAAATAATTAATGGTATTATATAAAACTGAAATTATAACATAAAAATATTTTTAAATATCAGGACCACACACAAAATCAAAGCAATCAGATCACAAAATGAAAGACTTTTAAATATACATAATCAAAATACATGTAAATTGAGTGTAGAATTTAAAGTTACTTTACTAAATTAGGAATTATCTGTTTTTTAAATTTTTAATTTTTAAGTTTATTTTATATTTTAAAATTAGAGATGGGGTCTTGCCATGTTGGCCAGGGTAGTTTCAAACTCCTGGCCTCAAGCAACGCTCCCACCTCAGCCTCTTAAAGTGCTAGGATTATAGGTGTGAGCTACTGCACCCAGCCTAAATTCAGAATTTTGAATGAATGGTATGGATGTGGGAAAAATTGGTTTGGCAAATAGCAGGAATAAGTCTGACTGAAGGATTTTTTTTTTCTGAGACAGGTTCTTGCCATCTTGCCCAGACTGGCATGCAGTGGCTATTCACAGGCAGGATTATAGCCTCAACCTATTGGGCTCAAGTTATCCTCCCACCTCAGCCTCCCAAATAGCTGGGACTACAGGCTGACTGAAGAATCTTTTTTTTTTTTCCTTTTGAGATGGAGTCTTGCTCTGTTACCCAGGCTGGAGTGCACTGGCATGATCTTGGCTGACTGGAACCTTTACTTCTTGGGTTCACGTGATTCTCCTGCCTTAGCCTCGTGAGTAGCTGGGATTACAGGTGTGTGCCACCACACCCAGCTAATTTTTGTATCTTTTAGTAGAGATGGGGTTTTGCTATGTTGGCCAGGCTGGTCTTGAACTCCTGGCCTCAAATGATCTACCCGCCTCAGCCTCCAAAAGTGCTGGAATTATAGGCATGAACCACTGCACCCAGCCTGACTGAAGAATCTTAATAAAGATGCTCTTCCAACTTCTCTGACAACCAGATATTAACAGACAAAACTGCCTTGGTGCCAACAAACAGCAGTTAGTAATATATTACAGCCTCTTTTTTTATCTTTTGATATTCTAGGATTAGAAAATATTTAAATAAAGACATAAGATCTATAAATCTACAAAGAAGGTACAGACTGTGCATACAAGCCTGTTGCTGTTCACAAGACTCATGGAAATAGAACTTCTTGATGAAAGCTACCCTTACTCCTAATGCACTCTCAGCCAGATCAATCCCTCAGTTCTATTGAACCTACTTCTTCTTTATCTCAATATCCATTTCCTTCATCCACACAGCAAACTGCCTAATCGGAGCTGCCAGCAATTCTGTCTTGCCTGGACTACTGTAAAGCCTCCTAATTGATATCCATGACTTTAGTCTTTGCCTCTGCTAAACTCTTTTCCTCACTGCAGCCCAAATGACCTTTCCAAAACACAAACCTGACTGTAACACTCCCCTCTTAAAAAACCTTTCAATGGCTTACCATCACTGACAGGATAAAGTCAAAAAACCCTAGCTTCAAGGAGCAAAAAGTTTAATCACACAGTAGCCCCTTCTTATTCACGGTTTTGCTTTCCATGGTTTCAGTTAACTGTGGCCAATCTTGGTCTGAAAATATTAAATGAAAAATTCCAGAAAGAAACAATTGATAAATTTTATAGGTCATTTCAAAGAGGCTGTGAAACCAAGAGCTCTTAATGCTGTGACCAAAGATGGAAGTTCTCTATAGGATGCCATGGCACTCCATGGTGGTATGTTTTCCTGTGGAGATTTAAGACTTAGGTGTTATATGACATAGTAATCCATGATTGTTGCCATGGGAGAGTTTTAAAGATTAACCAAAGTAAAAAGAAAAAACAAATTGTAAAATTTGCACTGTTTTGAGCAGCATGATAAAAATCTCATGCCCCCTCACCTGGGATGTGAAACAACCCTTTGTCCAGTATAGTCACAAGGTATACACTAGGCTGCCCATTACCCATTAAGTAGCTGTCTTGTTACCAGATCAACTGTCCTGGTATCTCAGGGCTTGAGTGCAAGTAATCATTATTTTACTTCTTAAATGGCCCCAAAGCGCAAGAGTAGTGATGCCAGCATATTACTATAGTTGTTCTATTTTATGATTATGGTTGTTAATCTCTTATGGTGCCTAATTTATAAATTAAACTTTATCATAGGTGTGTATGTATAGGAAAAAACATAATATATGTAGGGTTTGGTACTATCCACAGGGTCAGGCATCTGCTGGGGATCTGGGAAAGTATCTTTTGTGGATAAGGTGGACTGCTGTACTCTCTTGGCCAGGGTTACAGGCATCGCACAGCCTCTACAGACGGCAATTTGGCATTATCTATTAAAACTAAAAATACTTATACTCTTTAACCCAAAAATTCCATTCCTAGGAATTTATCATACAGGTATACCTTCATGTGCAGATGGACTTATATACAAGGATATTTACTGCAGCACTGTTTATGATAGCAATAGACTAGGAATCACCTAAATTCCAACAATACAGGACTGATCCAATGAATTATGGTACATCCACATTCCAAATAAATAAAACAAATATCCAAATAAAAAAGCAAGATAAAGGATAGAAAATATAATATGCAACCTTTGTGTGGAAAATACACAGACACACACACATATTTTCAAATGTTAAAGAAAACAGCTCTGGAAGGATGCCCAAAGAACCTGCTTTGGCAACTGCCTTCAGGAAGAGGACCTGAGCAGTGGGGATAGGGAAGTGGGGAGACTTAATATTCTCTATATATCTTTTGTACTTTTTGAATTTTATACCTTGTGCATGTGACATATAGTTAACAAAAATACAATTAAAAATGAAAGTATATATGGAAATCAACGCTTGTGTGATCAGTGAGGCCTGTCCCTCAGCAAAAGTCCCAGATCTGTCTCTCCAGGTTCATCTCTTGGGTCCCTCCGCCCAACACTAACTTAACTGTACTGACAAATGTGCTATTTTGTAACTCCTTTATGTATTTTTTTCTGTGCCAGACATTCTCACCTTTCTCCTTGCCCTCCTGAAGGACTCCTTCTCATCCTTGAAGACCTCGTTCAAGTTTCTTTTCTTCTTTAAAGACTTCCTGAGTTCTCTCCTCTACCCCAAAAAATGTTAGTGGCCTCCATAGCAAATTTACCTAATTCCATCATTATACCCCCATTCTGTGTGGCAGTTATTTATTTCATGTATATGTCACCTGCTAATCTGTGAACTCTTCCCCTCTGAAGAGGGCCCAATACAGGCCTAGGAGTTGGAAATCAATAAATACATGGTGGATGACTGAATATTCTCTGTACAATTCTACAAGGGCTGACCCCCTCTTACTAAACATTATGACGGAGTGTGTGTGTGTGTGTGTGTGTGTGTGTGTACATCTATATCTGGAACTGTGTAAAGATATGAGAAGGAATGTCATATATTTCTTAAAAATAAAAATGGTGTGAGCAGAATGAACCTAGTTGGCTCTATGTAAGCTTTTTTACTACAAGTGATACTAGTAGGTTTAATTTGCCATCCTGTCTTCTTCCCTCTTCCCTCATAAATTCTCAGATATTAAGGACTCAGTCTATGGCCAGGTATGGTTGCTCATGTCTAGAATCCCAGTGCTTTGGGAGGCCACTGTAGGAAAATTGCTTGAGGCCCAAAGTTCAAAACCAGCCTGGTAACACAGCAAGACCCTGTCACTACAAAAACACAAAATACTTAGCCAGGTGTGATGGCATATGCCTGTAGTTCTAGCTACTCTGGAGGTTGAGGTGGGAGAATTGCTTGAGCCCAGGAGTTGGAGGCTGCAGTAAGCTATGATCACACCACTGCACTCCAGCCTGGGCAATAGAGTGAGACCCTGTCTCTTCAAATAAAAACATAAAAATAAAAATAAAAAGTTTTATTCACCTTTGCATCCTTCACAGTGCCAAACACATAAGGGAAAGAACAGGAAAGAACAACTGAATGAAAAGTAATATGGTTTACAACCCTCTAAGGGCTCATGGCCCTGGAATGCTGGTTTGGGAGAGCAAGGGACAAAACCAGGACCTTAACAGGGATGGGGCAGGGTAGTCACTTTTGCATAAGTTTTGGTAGTTTGTAATTTTTAAATAATTCCCGGTTTTAGTTTTACTATTTTCTGTTCTTTTCTATCTATTTGCTTTGGGTTTTTTTCTCTTCTTTTTCTAGTTTTCTAAGGTAGGAACTCAGGTTATTGATATTTCAGATCTTTTTTTCTTTTCTAATATAAAAATTTTAACGCTATACATTTTCCTCAAGGCACTGATTTAGCAGCATCCAACATTTTGGTATGTTGTATTTTCACTTTCATTCAATTTAAAATGTTTTCTAATTGGCCTTAGGACTTCTTTCTTGGCCCATAAAAGTATGTTCTTTAATTTAAAAGTGTTTAGAAATTTTTCTATTACATTTCTGTCATTGATTTCTAGTTTAATTTCATTTTGATCAGAGTGCATACTTTGTATTATTTCAATTACTTCACATTTGTTAAGATTTATATTATGACCCAGGATATGATCTCTTTTGGTGAATATTTTATATGCACTTGAAAAGAATGAGTATTCTGTTGTTACACAGAGTATGCTATATATGTCTATTAGACAGTTGGTTGATAGTGCCATTCAGTTCTTTTATATCCTTACTGATTTTCTATCTACTAGTTCTATTGATTACTGAGAGAGGAGTGTTAAAGTCTCCAACTATAATTGTTGTTTTCTCTATTTCTCTTTTCAATTCTGTCAGGTTTTGCTTTGTGTATTTTGAAGGTATGTTGTTAGATGCATACACATTTTTTATTGTTATGTCTTCTTGAATTGACTCTTTTATCATTAGATGGTTCACTATTTTTCCCTTAGTAATGTTTTTTTTGTTTGTTTTTTCATTTTTTTTTTTTTTTTTGAGATGGAGTCTTGCACTGTCGCCCAGGCTGGAGTGCAATGGCATGATCTTGACTCAATGCAACCTCCGCCTCCCGGGTTCAAGTGATTCTCCTGCCTCAGCCTCCCAAGTAGCTGGGATTACAGGCATGCGCCACCACACCTGGCTAATTTTTGTATTTTTAGTAGAGATGGGTTTTCTCCATGTTGGTCAGGCTGGTCTCAAACTCCCGACCTCAGGTGATCTGCCCGCCTTGGCCTCCCCAAGTGCTGGGATTGCAGGCGTGAGCCCCTGTACCCAGCCAGTAATTGTCTTTCCTCAGAAGTCTACTCTGTCTGATACTAATATTGCCATTCCAGCTTTCATCTGATTAGTGTTTGCATGATATATATTTTTCTATTATTTTACTTGTAACTGATTTATATAATTATATTTGAAGTGGATTTCTTATCAACAGCATCAAGTTGGGAAAGCTTTTCTGGTCCTGTCTCACAATCTGTCATTTAATTGATATGTTTAGACCATTTATATTTAATATAATCATTTATAGGTTTAGATTTTGCTCAATAATTTTATTATTTGTTTTCTATTTGTTTCCTCTCTTTTTCCTTCCTGTATTTCCCTATTCTTGCCTCCTTTTAGATTAGAACATCTTTTAGTATTCCACTTTAACTTATATAGTGTGATTTTTACTCTATCTCTTTGTATAGTATTTTTGTTGTTGCTCTAGGCCTTATAATATACATACTTAACTTTCCACAGTCTACTTAGAGTCAATATTTTACCACTTCAAGTGCCATACAGTAATATCACCACCATATAGGTTTCTTTACCCTATACCCCTTTATGTTGTATTTGTCTTATATATTACATTTGCATGCATTAAAAAACCTCCAGCAGTAATGTATTTTTTTTTAACTTTTTACCTTCAAACATATTTTAAAGAAATCAAGATGAAATGATCTATTATATTTACCAGGATATTTACCATTTCCATTGCCCTTCCTTCATTCTTGATGTTTCAGGTTTCCTTCTGGTATTATTTCCTTTCTGTATGAAAAACTTACTTTAGCAATTCTTTTTTTTTTTTTTTTTTTTTTGAGACCAAGTCTGGCTCTATCACCCAGGCTGGAGTGCAGTGGTACAATCTCAGTTTACTGCAACCTCAGCCTCCTGGGTTCAAGTGATTCTCTTGCCTGAGCCTCCTAAGTAGCTGGGATTACAGGTGCTCCCCACCACACCTGGCAAATTTTTTTTGTATTTTTAGTAGAGAAGAGGTTTCACCATGTTGGCCAGGCTGATCTCAAACTCATGACCTCAGGTGAGTCTGCCTCAGCCTCCCAAAATGCTGGGATTACAGGCATGAGCCACAGCTCCCAGCCTAGCAATTCTTCTAGAACAATTCTTCTACATTCTGCTGACAATGTAGTCTCTTGTTTTTTCCATTATCTGAGAATGTCTTTATTTCACTTTCAATACTTCAAGATATTTTTGCTAAATGTAGAATTATAGGTTGAAAGTTCTTTTTTTTCCAGCATTAAAAAATATATATGTTGTTCCACTTCCTTTTGGCCTCCATTGTTTCTGATGAGAAATCTGCAGTCATTCAAATCATTGCTCCCCTATAAATAATGTATTACGTTTCTCTGGCTACTTCCAAGACTTTTTCATTGTCTTTACTTTCCAACAGTTTGGCTATGAGGTTTCTGGATGTGGAATTCTATGGGCTTTTCCGTTTAGGGTTTGCTGAACTTCTTGATCTATAGGTTTGTGACTTTTGCCAAATTTCGAAAGTTTTCAGCCATTATTCCTTCACGTATTTTTTTTTCCGCACCACTGTCTTTCTCTTTCTGATTATCCAGTGACACAAGTGTTAGACTTTTTGATACTGCACAAGTATCTGAGGCTCTGTTCATTGATTTTTCTGATTCTCTCTCTCTCTCTCTCTCTCCCTCTCTCTCCCTCCCTTCCTCTCTCTCTCTCCCTTCCTCTCTCTCTCTCTCTCTCTGTGGGCATATGTGTTCAGATTGAATAATTTCTATTGTTTTAACTTCAAGTTCACTGACTTTTCCCTGTCATCTATCATTCTGTTGTTGTGCTCAACCAGTGAGTCTTTGTATTCGGTTATTGTAATTTTCAGTTCTAAAATTGATATTTGGGGCTGAGGTGGGTGGATCACCTGAGGTCAGGAGTTCAAGACCAGCCTGGCCAACACAGTGAAACCCCCATCTGTACTAAAAATACAAAATTAGCCAAGTGTAGTGGCACACATCTGTAATCCCAACTACTCCCTCAGGAGGCTGAGGCAGGAGAATCTCTTGAACCCAGGAGGTGGAGGTTGCAGTGAACTGAGATCATGCCACTGCAGTGTGCCAGGTACTCCAGCCTGAGCAACAAGAGCAAAACTCTGTCTCAAAAAAATAAAAAATAAAAATAAAATAAAATTGATATTTGGTTCTTCATATCTTTTACCTCTTTTTTTTTTTTTT
>NW_012118866.1:439079-440766 GCF_000951035.1 Colobus angolensis palliatus
TTTTTGTATTTTTTGTAAAGACAGGGTTTTGCCATGTTCCCCAGGCTAGTCTTTTACCTCTTTGCTGAGACTTTCTATCTTTCCATTTGTTTCCAGAGTATTCACCCTTACTTGCCACATTTTTATAGTAAAGTCAGATGATTTTAAAGTCAGGTGATTCTAACATCTGTGTCACTGTGGCATTGGCACTCTTTGATTGTCTTTCCACGCAAGTGGAGATTTTCATGATTTTTCATATGCCATATAACTTTTATTGTATTTGGACATTTTAAATATTACAAGACTCTGATTCTTGTTTAAATCTCATGGAGACTATTAACATCTTTGTCTTGGAAGGCAATCTACCTAGTTGTGTTCAGGCTACAAATTTCATTCAGGCCTCTGAGGTTATAGCTTCTATCTCGGCTATATTTTCCAAGCCTTTCCGGTGCTATTTGGGTTTTTCTTATTGTTGTTGTCTTGTTTTTGAGATGAAGCTTTACTCTGTCACCCAGGCTGGAGTGCAATGGCACAATCTCAGTTCACTGCAACCTCTGCCTCCCAGGTTCCTGGGTTCAACCAATTCTCCCACCTCAGCCTCCCAAGGAGGTAGGACTACAGGCATGTGCCACCATGCCTGGCTAATTTTTTGTATATTTAGTAGAGAGTGTTTCACTATGTTGGCCATGCTGGTCTTGAACTCCTGACCTCAAGTGATCTGCCTGCCTCGGCTTCCCAAAGTGCTGGGATTACAGGCATGAGCCACCACACCCAGCCTGCAGGGTTACTTGGATCCGCCATGTGTGTGTGCCACCCAATGGCCAGTGTGGGACTTGAATGATGGTTCATTAGTGTTTTTATTCTCAAAGTTTTTTATTCTCCAAGTATTTCATTCTCAAAGTTTTTCATATGCTCTTCAGAATCAGATCCATGCAGGAACAGCTTGGGAATGAGCCCAGAAATGTAAAAAGAGTTTATAAACCCAGAGGTCATTAATGATTCTCAGAGGTCATTTTCCCAAGCTTTTCCCTCTCCATAGTTTCCCCCATAGGGCCCCCTTTTTCAGTCCTCTGGCCAAATAGCTGGAGCTTCTTTTACCCCTCTCTGCCACATACTTTCACACATGAGTGTGTGATCCGGACCAAGGAAGAGACCCAGGAGAAAAAAAAAGGAACAGGGGCTTGTCCCACTCTTAGGATCACAGCTCCTCTGATTGGAGGGAGAACATTCTCTTCTCTTAAAGTTTTAGGCGCCTGTGGCCTCTACTGCCACCACTGTCACTGCCAAGAAATCTCTTTTCCATTTCTGAAGCCTGATCTAGACAGCTTCTGGAGCTCTCTCTGCCCATGTTAATGTTTAAATCTGGGTTTCAGACAGCATTAAGACTAGGCCAGGAAATGCCAGAAGGGGGAAAAAAAAAAAAAGTAAACACTGTAGGTTCAGTGGTACTTTGAGTTCTGGTCTTCATCCCCAATCTGTCCGTGACTATTTGCTTTTCAAAGTTGTCAAGTAGGTGTATCACATATTTTGCCTAAATTTTTGGCTGCATTCAGTGGGGGATACAGAATGGAGTGTATTTACTCCATCTTATCCAGAAATGAAACTGCCATAACCATAATAAATAATATTAGTTATTGTATTTTTCAATCCCAGAATTCTATTGATTCATTTTCAGGTCTTTTCCACCGTTTTTTTTTTTTTTTTTTTT
>NW_012118866.1:441758-446381 GCF_000951035.1 Colobus angolensis palliatus
TGTTAGCCAGTATGGTCTCGATCTCCTGACCTCGTGATCCGCCCGTCTCGGCCTCCCAAAGTGCTGGGATTACAGGTTTGAGCCACCACGCCCGGCCTAATTTTGTATTTTTAGTAGAGACAGGGTTTCACCATCTTGGCCACACTGGTCTTGAACTCCTGACCTTGTTATCCACCCACTGCAGCCTCCCAAAGAGTTGGGATTATGGGCGTCAGCCACTATACCTGGCGTAATTCTTGTATTTTTAGTAGAGACAGGATTTCACTACATTGGCCAGGCTGGTCTCGAACTCCTGGCTTCAAGTGATCCTCCCACCTCAGCCTCCTAAAGTACTGGGATTACAAGCATCAGCCAGTGTGCCCAGCAACCTGTGGGCCAATTTCTATCTTCTGTGGACTTATCTTCATTTTATGCTGAATATTACATTTGAAATACTTTTTAAAAATAATTTGAGGCTTAAGATGATGCTGTCATCCTCCAGATATGATTTTTGTTTGCTTCTGCCAGGTGCCTAAGGGCACTAAGTATCTTGAACCACCTAATTCTAATTTCAGGGATTGAGATATTTCTTACCACATGACTTGGAGTTCGTCAATACCTCAATACTGTGAGAGTAATTTACTTGATTCCCCTTTCTCCCAGGGTACAAACCTTCAGAATCCCAACCCAAAACCCAGGGGGCTTACATGGGCTCCCACTCTTGAGACCATGGGCTCTAATTTTTGTCTCCTTAGTCTCATGAGACTATCTAAACTATTGCTCAGTCTCTCATTCTCCTCTTCTGGCATAGGAAATACCTCCCAGCACAAAAGCTATGTCAAATGCTGGGACTACCATTCTAGATTTCTATCTCCTCCCAGATCCTGGCCCAGTAATTCTTCACTTTGTCAGCTCTCCAGTGCCTTCAAGCAGACATTTTTATATTTTGTCTAGCTTTTCTAGTTGTCCTCAGTAGTTGAATTATCTAAGCCAGCACTACCAGAAGCTGATATTGAATAACTGTTAGTTCTCTTCCTTTTCTGTGTCACTCTTGGCCTTAGATAACGTTACAATTGGTGCTAAACAAACCAAAGCAGTACACAAGACATAGAAAGGAAGAAAAAATGTTGAGAAGCTTTCAATGCATTTAGGCATCAAATTTAGGATAGGCTGGTTTTACATTCCCTCTCTAGCCCACAATCTCACCTTTGTTTCATGCTATTCATCCTTCCCAGAATGTCTTCCTTTTTCTCTTTCAGCTAATTTCTTTCCACCTGGGAATATTATCTTTTATATTTTAAAATTATATTAATGTTTTTTTAATATGGCATTTCCCATAATAAATCTATACATGATGCCAACCAGTCTGGCCTCTTCCTAGATGCCTTCCCTGGTGACTCCAGACCACACCGTTCTCCCTCTCTGAAAGTCCTCTGTTACCATTCACCACATCCTCTTTGCACTTCTTTCTAGTGAGTCCAGTCCCCTCAATTCAGTAGATAATTCTTCAAGGCAAGGATCATGTCTCTCCTCAATCTCCCTCCATTCAGCAGCTCTCAAAAGATATTTATATCCATGTCCTCCCTGAAAACTAAAGAGCCCTGATTGTGAGAGGGGAGTTCCCATGCCTTGGGAAGATCATCCTCAGGACCTTCAAGGCTTCTCAAAAAGAGACACTTAGGTCTCAAAGCATTCAGCAGGTCTCTCCCACACCTACATGGTCCTCTCCGAGGATTTTGGCAGATGGGGCATTCTACCATGTTCCCCTATGTACCTCAGCTCCAGAGATCTGAGGCAGTCCCAGGAAAAAAAAAATCTCATGAAAAGCAGACTTCGAGGGCACTGAAGGCCAGTTTCCATTCATCAGCTACCTCCTGCCCAGAGAGAGAGCTATGTGAACAGCATGCCTGGGCTGGAGGAGAAGCAGACATTCTTAACAACTCAAGATACGCCAGCTCTACCATCTGTTCCTCATCCATACCCATGAGAGACGCCTAACTCGAGCTTCCAGAGGTACCCCTATTCCCAGGAAAGAAAATCAAGACAGAGTAAGAGGGCACTGGCATAATATCCCAGAAACAGGGACCCTGAAAGTAACAAACCCTAGCAAGAGACATGCCGGGCTCAAATGAATTAAAAAACAAACAAAACTTAAAAAGAGAGATGAGAAAGAAGATTTGGATCATGGAAATAGAGACTGTGGTCCCAAATGAGAAGGCTAAATACTAAGGTATTGGTTCTTCCAAAGTTTTACCAAAAGCCCATTCAAAATACAAATATGCTTTAGTTATCCACGAAAGGATTTAACAGGCTTTATAATCTTGTTATACGTAATTCATGACTATTTAAAAAATGGTGAACAAAAAATTATAAAGTAAAAAACAATGGTATCTGGGAGTTTGGAGAATTTCAAACAATGATTCTACAGTTTTCCTAGAGGAATAAACAAGAGATAATAGTTAAGAAGAACTTGCCCTGCCAGAAATCAAACCTGTAAAAATTCAAACAAGATTGTCTTATAAAAAATCAACACACAGATGAATGGATTATGACAGATGTATATCTAGGAATTAAAATTGGCTCTAGTATGTATAAGAATTAGTATATCAGGAAAGAAAAACAAAATAATAGATATGGTTTGAATATTCCACAAATAATGTTGAGGAAAATTACCTATTAGTCAAAAATCAAGCCAGAGACTGATGCTATATTATACACCCAAATAAATTTCAGATTAATTTAAAAATCAAACGAAGGAATTCAAACAACAAAAATTAGCAAAAATACAGATTACTACTTAATCTAAGACTAGGGAAGGAAAGCATAAAAACTATGAAAAAAAAGGGTTAAAATATTCGTACTATACCATCTTATATAGTCATTAAAAATAAAGTTCTTTTGAAGATTTTTTAGAAATCATGGAAAATGCTCATGAAATGATGAGAAGAAAGCAGGATAATCACGCCTTTAATCCTAGCACTTTGGGAGGCTAAGGTAGATCATGAGGCCAGGAGTTCAAGACCAGCCTGGCCAAAAACGGTGAAACCCCGTCTCTACTAAAAATACAAAAATTAGCCAGGCATGGTGGTGTGCGCCTATAATCCCAGCTACTAAGGGGCTGAGGCGGGAGAATTGCTTGAACCCAGGAGGTTGAGGTTGCAGTGAGCTGAGATCGTGCCACTGTACTCCAGCCTGGGCTACAGAGCAAGACTCCATCTAAAAAAAACAAAAAAAGAAGAAGAAAGAAAGAAAGCAGGATATAAAACTGGATCAGAATAAAATGCATATTAAGTGGTTAAAAAGGCCAGCACAGTGGCTCACACCTGTAATTCCAGCACTTTGGGAGGCTGAGGCGGACAGATCACCTGAGGTCAGGAGTTTGAGACCAGCGTGGCCAACATGGTGAAACCCTGTCTTTACTAAAAATGCAAAAAATTACTCAGGCGTGGTGGCAGGCGCCTCTAATCCCAGCTACTCGGGAGGCTGAGGCAGGAGAATCACTTGAACCCAGGAAGCGGAGGTTGCAGTGAGCCGAGACCACGCCACTGCACTCCAGCCTGGAGTGCAGACTCCAGAGACAGAGCAAGTCTCTGTCTCAAAAAAAAAAAAAAAAAGTATAAAAAACTACATAAACTACATATACACATAAAAAGATTGGTAGATACACCAAGATGTCCCTTCATCTCTTGGGTGATAGTCATCTCTGGATGGTAGATAATAGGTGGATTTTTACTTTCTTTTTTCTTTCTTTATTTCTTCTTTTTTGAGATGGAGTTTTGCTCTTGCTGCCCAGGCTAGAGTGCAATGGTGCAATCTCAGCAACCTCTGCCTCCTGGGTTCAAGTGATTCTCCCACCTCAGCCTCCCGAGTAGCTGGGATTACAGGCACCCACCACCACCCCCAACTAAATTTTGTTTGTATTTTTTTTTAGTAGAGATGGGGTTTCACCATGTTGGCCAAGCTGGTCTCGAACTCCTGACCTAGGTGATCTACCTGCCTTGGCTTCCCAAAGTGCTGGGATGACAGGCATCACTGTGCCTGGCCTTTACTTTCTACTTCAAGTTTTCAGAGTTTCCTCCATATTTTCTACTATGACCATTTTTTTAATAATAAATATATAACTTTTTTTTCAAAAAAATTTGGCAGGATGAGAGTATGAAAAAAAGACCAGGCTGTTTTATCACACCTGTAATAGCAGCATTTTGGGAGGCCAAGGTGAGAGGATCACTGGAGCCCAGGAGTTCGAGACCAGCTTGGGCAACATGACAACACCTTGTCTCTACACAAAATTTTCATAAAAAGAAAAAAATAGCCAGGCATGGCAGCACATGCCTGTAGTCTCAGGCACGGAACCTGGGAGGCTGAGACAGGAGAATCGCTTGAGCTCAGGAGGTTGAGGCTGCAGTGAGCCATGATCGCACCACAGCACTCTAGCCTGGGTGACAAACAAAGCAAGTTCCTGTCCCAAATAAAAAAAAAAAAATCAAATTCATCCACTAAAAAGCAACAGCTTAAAAGTATACATACATAGATGTTAAACACGTTTCACATGTATGACCTGTGTAACAATTTTTTTAAGTTAAAAAAAAAACAAGGTTTTTGGCTTTGTTCTGCATCTGTGGGTGTTTTTTTTTTTTTTTTTTT
>NW_012118866.1:446431-472754 GCF_000951035.1 Colobus angolensis palliatus
AAGACATAGTCTCTGTAGCCCAGACTGCAGTGCAGTGGCGCAGTCTCGGTTCACTGCAACCTCTGCCTTCCAGGTTCTAGCAATTCTCCTGCCTCAGCCACCCAAGTGGCCAGAATTATAGGCACATGCCACCACACCCGGCTAATTTTTTGCATTTTTAGTAAAGATGGGGTTTCACCATGTTGGCCAAGCTGGTTTCAAACTCCTAACCTCAAGTGATCCACCTGCTTCGGCCTTCCAAAGTGCTAGGATTACAGGCGTGAGCCACCACGCCCAGCCTAACCATGGGGTTTTTGTAGGAGCAGTGGAACCAACACAGACAACCTCTCAGGTACCACACTGCCTGAGTCCCTCCTCCTACCTTTGGGAGGCAAGGAAGAGGGGGCTAGTACTTCCTCCTCTGGCCCTACCAGGAGGATGCCACCATCTGGTATAGGGTTCCTCACCCTTTAGGCAGAGAAGCCAGATTTGCACACTAACTTGGCCAACAGGCTGGTCCCTTTCTAAATGAGCTATGAGGGCCTATGAGAGCCATCTCTTCCAAAAGGCCCTGCTATCCAGCCTGTGGGCTGTCAGGCATGTGCAGCAGCCCTACAAAGCCTTCCCCGGGCCACTGTGAACTTACCACTCCATTGGCCAAAACTACATGAGACCAGGCCTGAGGGGGGCAAGAGTCAGGAACAGGTTCCAGAAAGTCTGGTTTGAGGTCCCTGAGGTTTGTTCCACTCCAAAGCCCTCTGAACCACTGTTCCTACAGTCTGACCTTAGCACCCATGAAATAAAACCATTTCCCATGGTCACCCTTGAAACTAGTCTTTCTCTCCTTCCCGCCATGAAAGTTCTCTGTGTGGGAAAGCCCCTCCTGTTCTCCACAAAGCATCCTTTCCCCTTTGCTCTCTGCGAGGTGCTGTATCAGCTTGTCCCTCATGTGCTTCCCTTCACTGCTCCGAGAAACCACCTGTCCTCTGTCCCTATCCCTGGGAAACACTGCTTTCCTCCTGTTCCCCCATGAAGCCATTCTCAGATCCATAACTCCCACTTCCTCTACCCCAAGAAATAGTCTCATCTTAGTTCTCACCAAAACCAGAGGCTGTCCCCACTTAAGGTTATCAGATTTAGCAAAAAGAAATACTGCGCTGGGCACAGTGGCTCATACCTGTAATCCCAACATTTTGGGAGGCTGAGGTGGGCAGATCACTTGAGATCAGGAGTTCGAAATCAGCCTGGCCAACATGGCAAAACCCCGTCTCTACTAAACATACAAAAATTAGCCGGGCATGGTGCCTCATACCTTTAATTCCAACTACTTGGAAGGCTGAGACACAAGGATGGCTTGAACCCGGGAGTTGGAGGCTGCAGTGAGCTGAGATCGCACCACTGTACTGCATTCCAGCCTGGGCAACTCCATCTCAAACAAACAAACAAAAAACAAAACAAAAAAAAAAAAACAAAGAAAGAAATACTAGACACCCAGTTAAATCGGGATTTCAAATAAATAACCAGTATTTCTCAGTGTAAGTATGTTTCATCTATTTTATCCACCCCAGCTCCACTCTTGAAATATTTCTCCTTCTGCCACTCATAAGAAACACTGTCTTCTTTCTGTCCCACTATAAAACACTCTGTCTCCCAAAACCTCTGTGAAATAATGCTCTCTAAGCCCCTGAAACATGAAGCAATAACCAAAAGGGACAAATTGTTTCCTTCCTGCCCTCTCAATCCCGCCCCTCAAGCTCCTTAATGCTGCCACTCATCTGCTTCTTTAGGGAGTGGACACTCCACTACCCCTGTCTCCACACAAAACATCATCTTTTCTCTGTGGGCTACCTGTTCCCTAGAAGGTGATGGCACTCCTGTTATCAAGTAAAACACTTTTCTTTTGTATCCCACCATAGTCGTATCTGATCCCAACTGCCACTTACTTAGTTCTTAGTGGGCACCAGATTCTTACAACAGCCCTACGAAGTAGGTATTATTATTATTATTATTCCAGTTTTACAACTGGCTCTACATCACACCATGTTAAGGCAGTCAGATTTGCAAATAGGTATGCCTGACTCCAGAACCTTAGATAAACCCAGATTTAACCAGCATTTCCTGGACATTCAGTTTTGTTAAAAATCTAATGAACAGCCAAGTTGCCACCTGCTGTACACTACAGCACACACCTGCTCCTCCATCTCCCCCATGAAACACTGTTGCCTCAGCAAAGCCCACAGAAAGCTCTCCACTGGCCCCCTTTCCCACCCCAGAGAATATTATCTTCTTCCACCTCCCTCCAGGGCAGAGTCCCCTTGGCTGTGAACTCCTACACTCCCAGAAGAGGGTCACAGTCAGGCTGTGCTGCCCACATGCCTGGCATCAGGAAACGGGCTGGGGCGAAGGGCATGCCTGCGGTTCCTGTAGCTGGCACTCCAGTCCCTCTCCACCCCTTTCTATAAATAGCCCACTGCTCACTAGCTGCCGGAGCAGTTGCAGCAAGTTTCCATGAGGTCAGCTTCCCAGAGTGGCCTCCAGGCACCCAACACCCACACTTACCTCTCCTGGAGTCCTGTGGCCTGCTTGCCCCTGCAGTGGGCTGTCCCGGGTGCCATGTCTCCGCCGGGCAGGGGGTGTCGGCACCTGGACAGAGGCCTGAGGTGGGGCCTTCACTAAGCTCTGGGCCCCACATTCTGGAGCTTGACTCAGAGAAGAAATGGGCTTACTGTCGGTGGTGGCCTCTCCTTTGGGCTTTGGAGGGGCGAATCTCTTTCTGTTGAAAGGCCCAGTCGGCTGGGGGGTGAAGGAGTGTGTGGGCTGGCCAGGAGCACCAGGCACCCCCTCGTCTCTAGCCCTGATGGGTGCCTTCCCCTTGAGACTCTCTCCAGGCGCCTGGACACTCAGGGTCTGGGGGCCGTCTTCCCCCAGAAGCCTGACTGCCCGGGTGTTCTCCAGGTACATGTCCTTCAAGGAGAAATACACTTCCTGGCCTGGGCCCGGGCCAGGGGCCAGGGCCGGGGCAGGGGCCTTCTGGGCCTTGTCTAGAGTGCCCACAGCAGAGGTTGGCTTCCTGGTACTATCTGTGCCAGAGGACCCAGGCCCCTGTGCAGCCCTGCCTCTGGGCTGGGTCTGAACCTGCTCCATGCCCGCGGGCCCCTGAGTCCCGCAGGAGTCAGGCTCGTCTGAGTTGGGGATGTAGTTTTCTGAAGAAAGGCAGCTTGGGGCTGCCTTCTCTAACTCTGGCTTCCGCAGGCCTCGCTTGGATTCCTCATCTTTCTTTTTCTTCTTGGCCCCACTCTCCTCTTTGAGGACTCTCTGAGGCCCCAGCTCCATGGCGTCACAGATGTATGTCAGCAAGCCATGCTCTGCGTCCTCCCCATTCTCGGGGGCAGCCTCCCCGTTGGTGGTCACTTCTCCAGAAGCAAAACTGTTGATCAGGCCCAAACCTGAGTGCTGAGCAGACTCAGTCTCTCCCTCCTGCCAAACCGCCAGGGTCCCACCCTCAGGGTCCCTGGTAGGGACCGAGGGGTCCAGCGCTTCAGCCCCACTCAGTCGCCGCTTTCGCTGGAAGCGGTCGGGGCTGAGCTTGCGCAGCGTGTCGGCCTCCCCTGGCGCCGCCTTCTCGTGCTTCCAGCTCTGCTCGATCTCGCGCAGCTTTGCCGCAGCCTTGCGCTTCAACTTGGCGAACCAGCGCTGGTGGATCTTGTACTCGGTCATGGTGCCCACCTCCAGGACCCCTGAGCAGGACACAATGCCCTTGCTGTTCTGGGCAGAGGCCTGGTAGATGGCGGCATCTTCTTCTCGACACCTAGAGGTAGGAGCTTGAGGTGCCACCTCTCCCCTCCTGAGAGGTGAGAGCCCCCACACCCCCCAGCCAGAGCCGTTCAGAGCCAGGCATGCTTCCCCCTCCCCACAGCAAGCCCTGCCGTGTGCCACGCCCCATCTCACACGTCACAACATACAACAACCTCCTTTACAGTTGAGGGAACTGAGGCTGGCAAAAGGGTGGCGGCTGACCAAAGCCATACTGTCCCAGGAGGGATTAGACTTGGGGCCCAGGAGAGCTCCCTTCAGAAGCATGTGACCAACACAGCCCCTTGTGAAGTCATGATGATACAGTTGTTTTTTTTGGCTGCTGACCTCATGGAAAATATTTCTGTAGGTCAGGACCTCCGCTGGTTGCACCAGCTCTCTGTCAGGAATACTCCCACCCTGGCCTTAGGAGCTCCCAGACACTGGAAGGCAGATGCGGTTCACCAGGTGGTTCAACCACACAGCAGAATCCCGCCCGCCATCCCCAGAGAGTGCCTGGGCATCTCCATCTAGACTGCTCCATTTCTGAGGGCAGGACCCCAGCCAAAGGGCCCTCCGGAGGGCAGAGAGAGCAAAACAGGCCCTTCTCCCTCACCTGTACAGCTGCAGTGTGTGGCGGTTGCCCTGATGAGTGATCTCATATTTTGGCAAGCCACAGTAGCGGTCCAGCTCCATATCATCCTTGTACCAGGTCACCTCTGGCTCTGGGTATCCTGAGAAAGAAGCAGGAGATTGGGTTGCAGGAAAGCCAGTTCCAAAATAATGGGAAGAGGCCGGGCACTGTGGCTCACACCTGTAATCCCAGCACTTTGGGAGGCTGAGGTAGGCAGATCACCTGAGGTCAGGAGTTTGAGACCAGCTTGGCCAACATGGTGAAACCCAGTCTCTACTAAAAATACAAAAAAAAATTACCCAGACATGGTGGCGGGCTCCTGTAATCCCAGCTCTTTGGGAGGCTGAGGCAGGAGAATCGCTTGAACCCAGGAGGTGGAGGTTGCAGTGAGCCAAGATCTCGCCACTGCACTCCAGCCTAGGCGATAGAGTGAGACTCCATCTCAGTAATAATAATAATAATAATAATGGGAGGAGAGAACACGAGGCCATGGCTTTCCAGACCACCTGAAGAGACTGGACAGGACCACCTGCCCCAGGCTTGCTGGAAGAACAGAGCCACCGTATGATAGCTCAGCTTATTTTTAGAAGCTGGTCCTTGTCAAAGCTGAAAACAATTCCCCTTCAGCAATAGGAAGGGAAATATGGAGGAGAAACTTCCTAGCTTCCTAATGGGAAGGGAGACAAGGAGTTTCCAGAAATCCCTGGCTCCTGGGAATAAGCTTCCTTCTATAGTGGCCCATTCTACTTCCTCAACTGCAGTTAGGGCTCTATCTACAGAGATCTCCTCCCCCATGTCCCACCATGAGCATCTCTTCCAAGAGCCCTCCTTCTTTCATTTCAGGTTCCTGAGCTGTTAGGATTATTTGACAACATGGTTAAAGCATCTATCTGTCCACCCATTCATTCATTTACCTATCGTCCATCTGTCCACACATCTACACCTTCCTACCCACCCTGTCACTGCAGTGACACTGACTGAGGTGTCTGCCCAGCCCCTTCTCGGGCACTTCCAGCCCACCCACAGGAGGAGCTCCCAGCTGTTACTGTCACGTGTCCCTTATCTCTCTGTCCATAGTTGACTGGTTCAGTAATGGACGCCAAATCAGCAAATCTAGCTAATTATTTGACCAAGTATTTGGGAATTAGGACCTACAGACAGTCTACCATTGTGTCTGGAAATTTAGCTTCAAAAGGGTAGAGCAGCCATGTTCTGCCACATGGACTGAGAAGCAAACACTACAGTGAGAGATGGAAAAAGGAAGTCGATGTTCAGGATTGAATAAGAAGTGGAAGACAGAGAGAGTTCCAAGATGCTTCCAAGTACTAGTTCCATTCCTTGCCTGGGCACAGCTGCCCTCCTCTTGTCAATTCTATAAGAAGCCCCTCTGGACTTACCAATGAATCCTGATTCATATCTTAAGCTGACTGATCTGCATTACTTGCTCGAAATGAGACTGCTAACATACATTCACTCAAAGATATATATTAAGTATATATGAACAGCAAGCTAGGGTTATGAGGACACAGAACCACATGAGACAGCGTCTCTGCTCTCCAGGAGCTTATTGTGCGAAAGACAAGGTGAGACATGGCCAGGTGCAGTGGCTCAAGCCTGTAATCCCAGCACTTTGGAAGGCCAAGGTGGGCGGATCACGAGGTCAGGAGATCGAGACCATCCTGGCTAACACAATGAAACCCCGTCTCTACTAAAAATACAAAAAAAATTAGCCGGGCGTGGTGGCGGATGCCTGTAGTCCCTGCTGCTCAGGAGGCTGAGGCAGGAGAATGGCGTGAACCCGGGAGGCACAGCTTGTAGTGAGCCGAGATCACACCACTGCACTCCAGCCTGGGCAACAGAGCAAGACTCAGTCTCGAAAAAAAAAAAAAAAAAGAAAAAAAGAAAAGGTGAGACATGGCATGCACCTGCACAAGGCAGCAATGCACCTAGCATCTGCACAGGTGCTCTGCCTTTCCTACTGCCTACAGATACACTATGCTCCTAAGTAAAGCTTCCCCTCACTGGATCCTACCTGCTCATGCCTAATCAAGGACATTTCTCCAGCAATTATTCCAGCTCGCTCCTGCATCATCAAATTTTTCCTCTCTGTTACATCTTTCCCATCAGCGTACAAGCCTGCTCTACTGTGTCCTTCTTTAAAAAGAACTTCCTTTGACCCCACAGCCTCCTCCAACCCCTGCTCTCATTTCTCTGCTCTCTGCTTTACAGAAAAATTCTTTGAAAGAGCTGCCTGTACTCACTGTCTTCATTTTCCTTCCTCCAGTCAGACTTTTATAGCCTCTCTTGCACCAGAATTGCTCTTGTCAAAGTCACCCATAACTTGTACATTGCCAAATCCAATTCCTATGCCCATCTGCCTAATCCATCAGCAGTACCAACCCCCCTTCCTGAAACCTTTGCTTCACTTGCTTTTAGGACACCGCTCTTTCTAACTGCTCCTCCTACTTCACTGGCTGCTTTTCCTGAGCTCTTCATCAGTCCTCCCCTCCCACCTAGACCTGCCCCAGAGCTCAGACCCCAGAACCATTTTCCATACTCTATCCCTACTCACAACCCAGAAGGTCCTAATTCTGTCCTGTGGCTTTCAAATATATGTATGCTTATGGACTCCCAAATTTCTATCTCCAGCCCAGGCTTCTACCCCAGTCATTATTTCTGACTGCATACCTGGCATTTCCACTTGAAGGTCTAAGAGGTATCAAGCTTACCATATCCCATCCAAGCTCCTTAGTCTGCCCTCCAGGCCAGTTCCCACAAATCTCAGTAAATAGCAACTTCATCCCTATATTTGGTTCAGGCCAATACCTGGAGGCAATCCTGTATTCCTTTCCTTGTCTCACCTCTACTCCACCAAGCAATCTTGCTGGCCCTCCCTTAGAATATATCTAGAATCTGATCACTCCTTGCCATTCTGCACCAACAGCTTGGTCCACATTCCCGTCACCTCACACCTCAATTCCTACAATAACCTCCTCACTGATCTCGCTGCTTGGCTCTCTTCAGCCCATTCTCAGCAGAAAAGACAGAGTGATCCTTTTAAATAATGTCAGATCATGGTGCCCTTTTGCTCAAAACACCCCAATTAGCTCCATTTCATGCAACCCTCATGATCTGGGCCCTGTGACCATGCTGGCCCCACCTCCCTCCACTTTCCCTCAGCTTGCTGTACCCACTCATGTGGTCCTGCTGGCTTGCCTCACACACCACGGGAGCACCATGCCTTGACTCCTGCAGGGCTCTGTTACTTCTCTAGAGAGGCCTTCCCTACCACCCTGTGTAAAGCAGCAACACTGTCTCCCAGGCACTTGCTATTCCTCTTACTATGTTTATTTTTCTTCATAGAATACATTGCTACCTGACATATTATACACTTAGGAGTGTGTTGGTTTACGTCCATCCTTTCCATGACAAACATCAGCTCCATGACAGCAGGGACTTATCTGTGTTATTCACTGCTGTGTCCCCAGTTCCTAGAATAGTCCCTGGTATGGAATCAACACTCATTAAATATTTATAGATGAATAAATGAAGCAATGCACTAAGTGCTTAGGGCTGCAGAGAAGGGAGCAATCACCTCTGGCTAGGGACTCAGGAAAGGTTTTTGTAGTGAGTGGCACCTGAACTCAACTTGGAAGGTGGGCAGGATTTCAGGAAAGATGGGTTCCGTCCCCCCGATCTCCTGCTTCCCCTCAGCTCTCACATCACCTGTACTTCCCCTTCACAGCACTAATCACAATACTGTCATTGACTACTTCCTTGCCTATCTCTCCTGCTAGACTTAGGTCCTATGTGGGTAGAAACTGTATCTTGTTCACTGCTATATCCCCACCACCTAAGACAGTGCCTGACACTGTGGTGTGGTAATTACTTAAAAGAAATCTGTGGGACGATAAGTAAAGGAGTGAGTAGGGTGAACACACAAGGTGGATGGGAAGGGCATGCCTGACAAGGGAACCCCAGCAGGAGAGGGGGAGGGTGACAAGCAAAGGGCATGCTGGGGAACTGTGTACAGGAGCAGGGAGCAGGGGAGGTGAGGCTGCAGCAGCGTTGGCCAGGAACAAACTCTGGGCAGCCCTGGCTGTAAAGCGAGCCCCATGTTTCCACTGTGAGCTAAACCCCCTGGTTACATCACTGTGTGTGTGGCCAGAGCCAGCACAGGTGTCCTCACCATCCTGTGAGATGATCTCATCCCTACAAGGGCCCAGCTCAGAGCCTCCCTGCCCCATGACCCACCCAGCACAGCCTCAGTCTCCAGGGCATCTGAGTCCAGTCAGATGCTCGGGCAAGAGGGCAGGGGTGGAGCAAGGAGAGAGGAGCTGAATGGACCCCACAGCCCCAGGGCTGGGACCTCAGCCTCCATGCCACCCTCTGGTGCTGTCTCTACACAGCGGGGGCCGATCCAATAGCTTAGGGGCTTCATAGCCACAATGAGCTTTGGAAGCAAATTTATTTGGGAGAACACATTGCCTTGAGCCCTGAATAATGTGAACTATATCCTAAAATGCATAAAAGCAGGAGAGCTCTGGGTCCTTCACTCCCAACTATGCATTTGTGCATGTCCACAGGCAGGTGTGCACACACTTCCAGCCCTGGCCAGGAGAGCCCACAGCAGCACTTGGGCCTGTGGCCTTCCCTCGGCCCCTTCACACCCTGTGACATCTGTTTCACAGCCAGCAGACCTGACTCAAGAACCCAGCTTGGAAACTTGCAGCCTTGTCCCAACCATTCCCAGTTCACAGAAGCTCCGATTCAAAAGAATAATGAATGGAAATGTAACGTTTTCAAAAGCTTTCAAATACATAGAATTTCATTTGACCCTCAGAACACTCCTGTGCAAATGATTGCTAACATTAATGAAGACTTACTAGGTGCCAGATACTAAGCTGAATACTTCTCATGTATTATCTCATCTAATCCTCACAAAAATCCTATGAGGAATGCACTCTGCTACTAATCTCCAATTTAAGGACGAGGAAATCCCAGCTCATGAAATTAAAGCTCTTGTCCAAAGTTATCTAGCTAGCAAGTAGAGAGCCAGAGTTCCAATCCCTCTCTTCTACAACACAGGCTGGTATTTTACTTCCTATTTTACACAAAAAGAAAATGAGGCTTAGAGAAGCTAAGTAACACCCAGGGTCACACAGCCAGCACGTGGCAAAGCCCTAGGTTTCCTTTTCCTTTCTCCAGTACTCTTTCCACTGGGGTTTCTGGGACCAATATATAAGTTTTTGCTCCCAACAGTCATTTTTAGACTTACTTCTCTAAAAAAGTTACTTCAGGAACATGGTCCTATTTCAGAAGACTCAATCCCTTTGTACAACCTGCCCACTGTTGATGCTTCCTCCTTCCAGCCCAATATGAACATGTGCACCCACATGCAAACACACACGCACACACACACACACATACACACACATACACACACAACATAGAATCTACAACAGAGTTGTAGATTGAGGAGAGTGGAGGAGGGAAGCCCCTGTGCTGGAGAGAGTGGGCTGCCTCAAGGAAGACAGTAGCATTCTGGCCAGAGGGGCTCCTGGGGCAGACAGGAGCTAGCGGAGGCCCACTATCTTCCCATAAGCCTACTGTGAGTTGGAAGAACCCCAGGGCCTTGCCTCTCTTCTCCGTGACCCCAAGGGCTTCCATCACAGGTCAGCCAGCAGGAGCACTGCTGGCGCAGATGACTCTCCCTCAGCTGGACCAAGTTCTGACCACCAGGAAAGCATCACCTCTGCCTGGCAGGGCCCTGGTGGGCTCACTCATCCTAGCCTTGTTTAGGAAATGCTATCAGCAGTGAGGAAGGAAGAGTGCACGTGTGGTCACTCTGGAGACAAGCCAGGAGCAAAACAGCAGCCTCACACAGAGGCCAGTCTCAGCCAGAGATCCATCCACCTTCCACCTCTCCAGTCTAGAGAGCTCCCGTGTCTAACCCTGACTCTAGTTTGCAGAACCTTGCCTCTCTTCTCCTCTCTCCCCCTCTCCTACAGCCTGCATTTTCTCCTTGCTAATTGGAAAAGGCTTGTTTGAGGTGTACTATGGTGATCATAGAGGCCTCTTTCCTAATGTACTACACAAAACTCAGGTAAGCTGAGATTCTAAATGTATGTGAGGATGAGTGAGGGCAGGAGAGGAGAAGATCAACAATGGACTAAGGTATGGATATCAGAGGTAGCCAGAGCCCCAGAAACCTTACAGACTTCATTGGTAGTGTTGTAGATCTTGGCACAATAGATGCTATGATATACACAGTAGGTAGGTTGTATGATATACAACCATATATCATAAAATAAATCTCTGAGCAGCCCTGCCTGGTCATCATGAGATGTGGCAGAAAAGGTTGCTCCTTTGGATTGGGCTTGAAACAAGGAACAGCTTACTTCCATGATGACACTGAGAATATTTGATAAAATGCCCCATGATTCTATAAGCCAGACTCATGTCTGGCATCTCCACATTGCTCTCAAACTCCATGGCTACAAAGAAAAGAATGGAAAAGGAGAGGAAGGAGAGCCATCTCTGACACCTGCACCCCTCAAGTGGTCCCAGGTCCCCACTGCAGCTGCTGTTACCCAGGTATCAAAGCTGCGGCTGAAATGAACAGGCAATGTGGAAAGTGGAAAAGATACTGGTTTTGTCATCAGCACAGTCAAGGTTCACTGTGGTCATCTGATATGTACTGAGCATCTTCGTGCCAGCTCTGGAGAGGCATGATGTGTCAGGTGTGTGCCCTGCCCTTGTAGATGTCATGATCTTGTTGGAGAGAGAGATGTGTAAACAAAAAAACTATGTGGTGGAGGATGGAGCAAGAGCTCTCCTGGAAACACTGGAGATGACCTCCCAGAGGGCATGCCCCTTGAAAGGAGAGAAGGATTTTGCCAGGCAGAAAATGAGTAGGCTTCTAGGTAAAAAGGCAGAATGAACGTGCCATCTATCTTCACACCCTTCCTCAAGCTCACTAAACTGCCCTGAAAAGACTTTTTAATCAACGAAGATGAAGTGAACAGGCAAGGAGAGTAACAGGAGCAACAAAATTTTGAAAGTTAGAAAGCAGATGGACAAGTGGAAACTGACTTAGCAGACTCAAGACAGCTCAACCCTAAGCTAGCAGTGGAGAAAACTGAGAACTATCCTTTCGACACCAGAAAATCCCCAAAGGGCCTAAGAATTGGCAAATTGGTACCTCTGGAACTGGGAGAAAGAGGAAGGAAGAAAGGTTAAAAGGTGCTTAGAAAATAGATCTCTGGAACCCTTCACCCATTCTATCTCATTGGATGACTGCTCCTTCCCCACCACAGCCAAAGGTGAAGTTTATTATTTGGAAATGTAAAAGTCTGCCCTGAGAGTAAGCCAGTATAACTGAGGGATAACTATTCTATGAAAAATAGAAAAATGTAATAACCATGTATCATAAAATAAATGTCTTATGCTGAGAGCCCACCCAGCCCTCTGGTCTACATAACTCCCAGAAAATCTTTTGCTAGGAAACCTCACTAGTCCAAGAGGAAGAAACTAAAGAAACTTACTTGGCAGTTCCCAACAGTGGCTACCTAGATCACCCTACAGTAAACAGCCAAGTTTTCAGGCCCCTCCTCCTTGCTCAGAACCTCTGATCAGCTTGTAAGTCTCCTACTCTTGCTCATTATCTGACAGCCAAAGATTTCTAGATATGGGAGGAAAGCCTGTAATTGAAGATTGATGATAAAATTAAATTAAACAGAGAAAAAGCAAGACAGAAGAAAAACTACGCAAGGAAAAGGAAACTTTTAGTAAACTATCATTAATAAGCATTTCAGACAGCTAAGAAAAGATACTACATTCATGAAAAGTGCAGGATGCTTACAGAAAATGACAAAAATTAAAACCCTTGGAAATTAAAATTCAGTAGAAGAGTTGAAAGATAAAACTGAGAAAATCTCCCAGAAAGTAGAGCAAAAGACAAATAGATGAAATGGGAATAAAGGATAAGAAAATAAAAGTCCATGTCTAGGGGAACAGCTATCCAAACAGGAGTTCGTAAAGTAAGATGACAGAAAACAGGAGGATAAAATCAAATTTCCCAGAACTAAAGGCTCTCCGTTTCCAACTGAAAGCATCTAAGCATGTTCCAGGGTGAAGAGACCCATATCAAAATACATCATTATGAAATACCAGAACACTCTTACAAGCTTCCAGAGAGAAAAACTGGTCACATGCAAGGAATTACGATCAAACTGTCTTCTCACTCTGAAAAGCAACATTGGAAGCAAAAAGATAATGGAACAATGTCTAAAATTCTGAAGGAAAATTATTTTCAGCTTATAATTCTATACCCAGCCAAATTCCCAAGAAAAAGTAAAGTAGAAAAAAAGAGGCTGGGCACACTGGCTCATGCCTGCTATAATCCCAGCACTTTGGGAGGCCAAGGTGGGAGGATTGTTTGAGCCCAGAAGTTTGAGACCAGCCTGGCAACATAGTAGGACTTAGTCTCTACCACACACACACAAATACACACACAAAAAAAATAAGCTGGGCATGGTGGCACATGCCTGTGGTCCCAGCTACTCAGGAGGCTGAGGCAAGAGGATCACCTGAGCCGGGGAGGTTGAGGCTGCAGTGATCTGTGATCATGCCACTGCACTCCAGCCTGGGTGACAGAGGAAACTTTGCCTCAAAAAACCAACCAACCAACCAACCAACCAACCAACCAACCAACCAACCAACCAACCAATCAACAAAAACATTTTCAGACACAAGGAATCCAATATCTGTTTCCCGTGTACTCTTTCTAGAAAGCTACCAAAACAAGAATGTAAATCAAGAAAGAAAAAAATGTAGAATGCAAAAAGCAGCAGGAAAGTTATCACAGAAGAGAGGTAAAACAAATCTAGAGGATGGCAACTGTGTACCAGATGCAGGGAGAAATGAAGGCACATTGGAGCAGAGGGACTCAAGGGAGAGCAAGGTCCAGAGCTTGCCATCACCATGCCCTCTGCTACTCCACCATCTTCAGGACCTGATGAAGCCACTCGGGCAGTATTCAATAAAGCAAAAAAAAATAAACCAAGAAAGGAAGACATGAGATCCAGGAAGCTAAATTAACCCCACAGAAAAGCAAAGGGAAGACCCAGGATAACAGCTGTGTATCAGGCCCCAAAAGGCTAGCAGTTCAGATAAAAGAAGAATGGAGAGCTCCAAGGGGAATATCTCCAAGGAAAGTAACTGCCAGATTACTGATGTCATTGACCTTGCAGAATATTGTCTTAAGAGGCTATTAGGAGGTATAAGAAAAATTAGCAACAGATACCAAAAAAAGAAACAAATGAAAAACGATGGAAAGTACTAACCTTAGGAAAAACAAAAGAAAAAAAAATAAGCATAGTATGCTACAATGTTCAGTTACAAATAATATTGCATAGGCATAATAAGGTAAACAGTAAATGTTGATTTAAGCAAAAATTATGATATAACTGAAGCAGGATAGTTTTAGCAAACTGTCATTAATAAAAGTCAAGGAAGTAACCATGTCCTCAGGACACAGCAACCATCGGGACCATACAGTCAACACAATTAAGCCCTAACATGGGCATTGTAAAGTTCATTCAAGCAAAGCTATCTCCAGTAGGGAATTTCCCATGTAGAAAGCAGGAGCATTTTGATTTTACCTGTCCTCAAACTCACCCTTTGCTCATTGCAATAGTAAAAAACACACCCCTGGGTGGAGATTTAAGATACATGCCTCATTAGCATGGCTGTGGTGGCATATGCCTGTGGTCCCAGATACTCATGACGTTTGAACAAGCATGTACAGCTACTGCGCATGTGCACCCAGAAGACCACCCAGAACATGCTTACGAGCAACACCTCTTCCTACTGCCTCATGAATAATCATGTAAAACTTACAGAAAGGTAGTCTCCCTAGGTACCAGTCTTTGCTGTCTCATCCTCACGAGAAGCCCAAGCTGAATCTTCTCTCTCTCAGGTGTCCTGTCTATTCTGCACCTAACTTTTACACTATTCTTTTTCCTTCGCAATAAATTGTTCTATCTCCTTTGCTGTGTGTCTTTTGTTTAAATCTTTTTAAACTAAGAAGATGAGAACCAAAGTCCCACAACTGCTGTCAACATAATTATATGAATAAGATAAGTTTAGGGAAATAGAGAAAATGATAGTATAAAAGAGCTAATTCCTTATCTACCATAACAGGAAGACAATAGAGAACATCTAAAACTGAAGAATGTCATGTAGTACTCAGCATGATGGAAATGTATACATGCCAGAAGAAACAGCTAAAAGCTGAAAACAGTTGCTTCTGGGAAGACAAATTGAGAGGGGTGAACTGCTGTATTTTGAAGTATGCCTTTTAGTATAATTTGAAGTCTTAAATTATGTGCATATATTAATTTGACAAAGTAAAATTTAATTTTCTTTAAAAAGAAGCATTAAGGACTTTCTAAATAGAGAAAATCAGATGTGCAGAAGCACGAAGCTGTGAAAGAACCGGGTTTTTCTAGGAAACTCTAAGTGCCACAGTAACACAAGAGATGCAGGTGGGAAGCAGCATCAGATGCTGGAGAGCAAAAGCAGTGTCTCCCTCACCAGTGCTGCAGACTTTGGCAATGCATCAGCCTCTTTCAGCTTCCTCCTTGGTAAAACTTGACTAAAAATAGCACTTACATCATAGGGATTTGTAAGAATGCAATGACAATGGAAACAGACAACTTGTGAAATTCACCATATGCCATACAAAGGTATGGGATGAATACCTATGTCCCTCGGAGCAGAGAGTGTTCTCAGTCTGCAGCTCAGAGGGTTGAGTAAGGGTGAGAACTGCCCAAGTGAGAAGCTGTTTACTGGCTGGGGTAAACAAGTCCCCCAGAATTAGGGAATGTCACAGCTGGAAACCACAAATGCCCTTGACTTACAGAAACAACAGGCTGTCCAGAGGGAGCCTGGGCCTAGGATCTGATAGCTGCACAGCGGGGAGGTGTGGGTACCCATTCATGGGTCCTGCAGGCCCTGAGGCTGGTCAGGTTGGAGTCTCTACTGGGTGGTCTGGGGGAGAGGCAATGTCTAGAACCTCCCTCCCAGCACTCCCACCCACTATCCTCCCCTTCCAAGGAGTATCACTCTGCTTCCTATTCTGCCAAACAGTTGCTTCAAATTCCACCATGAAGCTCAGTGAAATGCAAATAACAGTAGTCAGTTTCTAACACTTATATGGTACTTACTGTACATCAGGTACTACTCCAAACACTTTGCATGTATTAACTCATTCAATCTCAATTAACCCTATGAAGTGCATCCTATCATTATCCCCACTTTACAGATGAGGCAGCTGAGAGGTTATGTAACCTGCTCAGTGACATCATTGGAAAGGGGATGAGCCAGGACTCTAAGCCAGGCAGTCTGCCTCCAGGGTCTGTAGTCAGAATCACCACATGCAATTATCCTCTCAGGCTTGAGACTCCCAACCATCTAATTACTCAACTATAACATGGGGATACTCAGGGAGATGGCCTCAAAGATCTCTTTCCATTGGAGTACTTCTTTTCGTGCAACACATATCCATTAGTCATGGATGTATGCCTGAGGGTCAGGAACCTTCACTGAGGACAGGTTCCAAAGAAGAGTAGGGTATATATGTGGCTCCATAATGGGATGAGCAAGGGGCACCAGCTCCTTGTTGGTGAGAAAAAGCTCAGAAAGTAAATATCACCTCACATAGTTTTGTGCACACAGCCTTTCCACCCCACCATTCCTGTCCTCACAGCCTCCTTGGACCCTGCTCTCTGCAGAGGCCCTGGCATGGAGCATACAGACTCCTTACCTGTGACGATGCAGGTGAACCTGACGTCGCTGTCCTCAGACACAGCCCGGGACTTGAGTGTGGTCTCGAATAGCGGCTGGGTCTCCTCTGTGAGCTGAGCAATGATGGAGCAGAAGGTGCTCCTAGGAGAGGCAAAGAGCTATTCAGAGCTGGCCTTCCCCACAACAAACAGCACAGCCTGGCCTGTCCAAGGTAGCTTCCGTCTCACCATGTCTGTCCATCTTCCTGCGGCCAGAGCTCCAGCACCCAGGCAAGTCTTTCTTCAAGGCAGCCTGTGCCTCTTGGCTAGGCTGGGGCCAGGTATCAAGGGGTTGAATGGAATCCTGACCCAGACCCATTACAATAGGCAAGTTACTGACCATGGGCCAGGCTCCTGAGCATGCCATGCTACCAGCCGAGGCATCCCCTCCCATCATTGTTGGGGGGGCCTTACTTCACCCTGCACCTTTCATCTCCAGGGACACTGGTGCATGAGGGAGACACACAGATAAGTAGGTCAAGCCTCGGAGATGGAACCCCCAGCATAGCAGAGCCTCCATTCATGCCAAGAGGGGAAGGCCAGCCAACCCTCAGTGACTCAAGGTCCTAAGAGCACAGGAGCCTCTCCTAGAGCTTGGGCTTAGGAGAAAAGCTCCTACATTTGTGAGTGCAGACCCACAATGGACAAAGAATAAGCTGGCCAATGCTAGGGGTCTAGACCCAAAGGGGAACTCCAATTCATAAGGGTATCAGAAAGGAGAGACCCACCCCAAATGAAGCTGAGAAGCAGCCTTGGAAAGCCAGCTGTGGCTCCCCTGCTCCATCCCTGGATACCACATGCTGAAGTGAAACATGGTTGGCTGCTCCAGGACCAACCAGCAGGAGTGCCAAACCACAAACAGATCCACCCCTGCAAAAGCCAGAACTTTTAGTTCCCTTCTCCAGTCCATCTCCCAGATTTCAGGGGCATCAGTAAGCACTGAGTCCAGTACAAACTCACCAACAACGCTCAGGGCTTACAGTCTTCTCCTTTCTGGGCCCAGGAAGCAAACCACCATGCCAAACCCTTTCAAGGGCCAGCAGAGACACAGTGCATTCCTAGGTGTGAAGCGCCACCACATAGCCAGGTTGTGTGGTGCACAAGCCATGCCCGGCCCTCCCTCCCCAGGCACACATCCCATTGTGAGCAGCAGAGAGGACTGTGAGGGGGGCAAAGTGAAGAGAAGCAGGAGAAACTGTAGTGAGAAAGACACATCATTCAAAGGTGCCTTTCCCTGTGCCTCAGAGGAAGGGATGGTCACCCAAGGGCAATGTTTGTCTGTCCATGGCCTCTCTGCCAGGGGCCAAGAGAGTCTGTGGAAGCAGAAGCAAACAGGATCTAGAACCCTACATACTTTGTGGGGAAGGGTTCCACATTCAATGTATCTTTTCTGTGAATATTATTCTAGACTTGAGTTTGAGGAGAAGGGTTGTACCCCAGAGAATATCTGGAATCAAGTAAGACTTCTGGACTGATGGGGGTCCCGCTATGGTTTCACCACAGGAATGCAGATACCTGGGCATTCCTGGAGTTGACAAGGGCCCTCCCCGACAAAGATCACCCATAAAGGGGATCCCAATCTCACATACCTGAACATCTGAGCCGGGTCTGCAGTTAGACATATTCTGTAACACTCCCTACAACCTTCCCTCACCTACAGCTCATCTGTGCAATAAGCTTCTTTTCGTTTTCTTCTTAAGCCAATCAGAAATAGAGGGTCCTCAGGTCCTAGGCTATCAACTCCCTGAACACTCAGGAAGTGTTAATATCTGAAAGTGTTTCTTTTTGCTATCATACTAACAGCAATTTCTGATTTGGGGAAATATCAAATCTCAATCAACAGTTTCTAGAAACCACCAGGGTAAACATAATCCTACCTCCATGAGTCTGTAGTTAATTCAAACCATCCCTAATTATGTCCTCCCTGCATAATTTGAATACTATCTCATCCATGACCTTGAGCCTGGATCCAATATTCAGTTGAGGCTCCTAGGTATGAAGCCGTTTGGACAAGTCTAAGGAAATCATTTCCACTACTGGATAAGTGAGACAACAGGGAAACTATGCTTTAAGAAAATTTGCAGAGACAAATGCTCATGCTAGATATTGAAAAACAGGCCGGGCGCAGTGGCTCATGCCTGTAATCCCACCACTTTGGGAGGCTGAAGCAGGCAGATCACGAAGTCAAGAGATCGAGACCAGACTGGCCAACATGGTGAAACCCCGTCTCTACTAAAAATACAAAAATTAGCCAGGCATTGTGGCAGGTGCGTGTAGTCCCAGCTACTCGGGAAGCTGAGGCAGGAAAATCACTTGAACCCGGGAGGCAGAGGTTGCAGTGAGTTGAGATCGCGCCACTGCACTCCAGCCTGGTGACAGAGAAAGACTCCTTCTCAAAATGAAAAAAAAAAAAGAAAGAAAAAGAAAAACAAGTAGTTATTTTATTTCATTATTCTTTTTGAATGGAAAAGAACATATCTTCTCAAACTTTCCACATTAGGTCCTAAGCTGTATTATAAAAAATGTTTACGTTAGAAAACAAGTAACAGCCGAAAGGTGTGGCTAGATGAAAGCCTTCTCTTTAGGGAAGTGGGCTTGGGGTACATTTGGAGGCACAGGGAGTCACTTTATATACTGTCATGTTCTGCTGAATGTCACACAGCTTCTCATTGCGACAAGCTTTCTGTCCCCGTAATCCAAACCACTCGAATGTGGGATAGACTCTGAGTGTGCTGCGCCCTATGCCCTGGAGAGCCAGGAAGTCCACACATCTGGAAATGGTCTTGTCCAACCCTGACGAGTCCTTCCAACTCCATGACTTCATAAGAATATCACAGACTAATCATATGTCTCTAAAGAACACCAGAATCATTGGTTTTCATGACGTTCAGCAGAACCTAACCTTGCCCTTAGGTTAGGTTTGGTTTGCCCAGGTCCTCTCCTTTCAACGCTTACCACACTCCACTCGGAATTAGTTGTGATATCCTCAGTTCCACCCATGAGCCACACAGAACAAAGTCTCCTCAGTGTTCATCCCCATCAAGGACCATGGACATAGTAATTGCTAATCATGTCTGTAAACATTAGCTATTCAGAAACCAGTTAGCTATTCTGAAATCTTTCTCTGTGTGAAGAAAATGTAGCTAACTCTCCCCAAATCTATCAGAGTCTGGGATGAGGCCCAAGTGGTGGGAAGGAGCCAGGAAATGTTCCCATTTTGATTGTAACAGTCAGTTCAGCCAAGGGTAAAGAGCTGTCCTTCAGTTCAGGAGGCAAGAAGACAGTCATTCACCCAGCAAACCTGGACCATGAGCCTGCTCAGACCTTGCTCTGACTCTGCAGCAGATTCAGAGAATAAGTTATGCAGGAATACACTAACGTGGTATTCTCTGATCTCACAGAGTTCAGTCTTCAGGGATGGGGAGGAACCAAAGAAAAGGAAAATTCAGAGAAAGAGGAGGTAAAAGGAGAACTTAAATGACTGCAGAAAAAAATTTTAAAAGGCAGTTGCCATGGTTAGAAGAAGATAGACAATAAGGTATCACACCTAGATATGTGGTTACAAAAAACATGAAAACCTAGAATTGGGGCCAGGCACATTGGCTTATGCCTCTAATCCCAGGACTTTAGAAAGCCAAGGCAGGAGCATCCCTTGGAGCCAGGAGTTCAAGCCCAGGGAATACAGTGAGACCCTGTCTCTACAAGAAAATTTTTTAAAATTAGCCAGGCATCATGGTGCATTCCTGTAGTCCCCGCTACTCAGAAGGCTGAGGCAGGAGGATCCCTTGAGGCCTGGAGTTCAAGGCTGCAGGGAGCCATTGCATTCTAGCCCAGGCAACATGACAGAGCAAGACCCTGTCTCTAAGAAATAAAAAACCTGGGATAGGGAAGAGGTGGGTCATGTGACAGGACTGGTGGCTCCCTGTTCTGTTCCCATGGTGTCTCCTAGGGACACAGAGATGTCATTGCAGGCATCTCAGAGACCCCTGCCCATATTTCTATTCCTGATATCCTGTGCCCATCTCAAATGGCCCATGCAAGCATCAACTCTGGCCCCCTGTGAGAGCCATGTTCACCTGAGTACCTTCTTGCACTCTCCCCGCCCGCCCTCCAGCTCTCCCCTCACCCCATGCAGCCTGGTTAGTGCACGAGCAGTCACTCAGTGGCCCCTCAATGCCCAGACCCAAGAAAAAAGCAGTCAGAGAAATGTAGTGCAATATGCATTTACCTTCCAGAGCTGGGGTGAGACAACCGGTTGCTTGATAAGCTAAGCAAAAACAGCAAATGGAATCATTAGGCCAAAAAAGCAAGGAGAAGGAAGTAGGCGAAATCAACAGTCGCAAACTATTAATCGGCCACCTTCTGCGGCCCAAAGCCTTTCTATTAAAAGGGACCAGCTGTCTTAGTTGGCCTGCTCCATTTAGCAAGTGGCCTGACCACCGGACACCAATGTATCTGAAACCAAGAGCTCATTAAATGCAGCAAAGTCCAGGAAAATGGTTAGGCAGAAAGGAGGCCCCTTGGGATTGTGCTTTGAGAAAGGTGTGTCCCAGGCAATTGGGTCACTGCCCCAGAGAGGGAGGCTTACAGCTGCCTGGCATGTTTCCCCACCCCACAGCATACCAGCCTGGGGGCAAGCTCCTGCTTCAATTCTTGGCCTTCGGGAGAAAACAGCCCCATTTCTGGAAATCCCCTGAGAGGCTAGGAGAAAGAGACAGGTGGCTTGGAGAACACCCATCATTAATATGTTAAAGTATGGTTAAAGAGGCCACACAAGACAAACCAGCTGGGAGAGTGAAAAAGAGAAAAACAAAGCAGTTAATTCAGCAGGAGCTGGGAGGCACCCAGCTTCATGGTCCACACAAGGCCCATTCTGCCTGAGGCCCTGATCATCCCTCCTGCCTGGGGCAGCTAGGAAAGGCCACTGCTTAGGGCACTAGGATGAGGACCCACACAGGACCACCCCTTACTGGAGTTCTAGCCCACTTACTATGAGCCAACTGTTCCCTCTCCCTCCTCCACTCCTGATACAAAAATCTCCAGTGGGGCCCTGGATCCCAGCTCCTTGAGAGATGTCAGGGCTCACCCCATCCACACTCCCTTCAGCTGTCCCTATCATGAGAAGAGCTCTCCCTTCCTTATCAGCAGCCCAGCCTGTTCAGTGGTGCTCACGGTCTGTGTCTCTATGAGGATCCCATCTCTTTATAACCACAAAACCAAACCCATCCTTTTCCCTAAAACCTGGCTTCACCCCTAACCCCAGGCTCCTGGGTTGGTGGATACCTCCAGCATTCTCCCAAACTCCTAAGCTCAAAACCTGCCATCTTGGATTACTTCTTCTTCCCCAACCCCAAATCCAGTTCGTCCACAATTCTTGGCCCTTCTTTCTCCCTTTCTCTCTACTCTTGTTGTACTACAATCTAGACTCTCATGGCTCCACATTGATGACCACCTCAACCCCTCCTCCTTAACCCCTCATATAACCCACTTCTCTAACAAAATGCTGCAGTCCCCCACTGTAGAGGACACTGAGTCTCCACTCCTTGACTGGGCGGGTGGGGGCCTCCCTGATCTACTCACACTCCCACTACAACCAGGTTCCCTCTACTTCCCAATGCTCTGGTGCCACCACAGCCAGGCCTGTCCCTTATTGGCATGAACAGTCCTTCCTGACCCCTGAGCCTTCCCTTTTGTTCTCCCTGTTTGGAAAGTCCTTCTTCCCTCCTACTGCTCAATTAAATCCTGCCCATCCAGCCTTCAAACCTAGTTCTTGTAGTTTCTGTGGCTCCTAGCACAGTGCTGCACAGACAATGGGTATTTAACTGCTGTTCTATAGAAGGGAGAGAGAGAAAGAAAAAAAAAAAAGAGAGAGAGAGAGAGGAAGAAAAAGAAAGAGGAGGAAAGTAGAGTGGGGGGCCTGGGGAGAGAGGGCAGGGGACAGAAAGGCATTTTTCAAGCAGGAAGGGTGCTGCCCCCCAGAGGGAGCTGCTGCTCCAGAAAAGATGGAAAAGAGTGTGCTAGAGTGCAGCTGCCTCTGCTCAGAACTTTAAAAATCCTCTGGAGGCCGCCTGGGCAGAACCTCCCATGGTTCCAAGGCACTGGCCAACTCCATCCTTTCCTGACCATAAATTTCCTTTGTCCCTCTCCTTTAGGATTGGGAGATTTCTTCTTCTTTGGGTCTGGACTTCTTCCCTGGGAAGGAGAGGGGGAGAGTTAGCTTTCTAATTCAGAAAGGAAAATGACAAGTTCCACCTACACGTGGGTCAAGAAATGAGCTGGGACAGAGGACCCCTCCCCCAGCTCTGCTGCTCCTGGACCAACCATCCTGCCCTCTCTAGGCCTCGCTCTTACATCATTAGTCAGGTCAGGAGAAACCCTGGGCTAATGGAGGCACCTGGTCTTCAGAAGGTGGAAGATCTGCCTGTGCCCTGCTGGCTGGGCCACAGCTAGGCTCAGGGCTGTCACCCAGGCAGGGGAGCTCCCCATTTACTACCTCTGAGGGGGAGCCGAATGAGAGGCATCAAATGTTGGGGCAGAAAAACTTTAAAGAGTTCTTCATGCCACCTTTATCTCACAAAATGGGAATTCATACATAAGCAGAATAGGAAAAAAGAAAAAAGTTGGAGGGTGGGGTTGGAAATCAGGGCCCAGAAAGGACAGGTCTCCTCATAAAGGAGTGAAGTTGGGACTGAGCACAGTGGCTCATGCCTGTAATCCCAACACTTTGTGGGGCTGAGGTAAGAGGATCGCTGGAGCACAGGAGTTCAAGATCAACCTTGGCAATATAGCAAGACCTCATCTTTATAAAAAATAAATAATTAAAAACTAAACTTGGCCAAGTGTGGTGGCTCTCGTCTGTAATCCCAGCACTTTGGGAGGCCGAGGCAGGCAGATGACCTGAGGTCAGGAGTTCAAGACCAGCCTGGCCAACAGGGTGAAATCCCATCTCTACTAAAAATACAAAAATTAGCCGGGTGCGGTGGCAGGCGTCTGTAATCCCAGACTACTCAGGAGGTTGAGGCAGGAGGATTGCTTGAACCTGGGAGCGGAGGTTGCAGTGAACAGAGATCATGCCACTGCACTCCAGCCTGGGTGACAGAGCAAGACTCCATCTCAAAAAAAAAAAATAAAAAAAAGAACACCAAACACTAAAAGAGTGAAGTAGGCTACAGAAAACCAGAACTGACCACAGAAGCTGGGAGACTCCATCCCTCCTGGCTTTCATCTATTCTGGGACATAAAAGGCCTTTGGACAGTCCTGGCCTGATACCTCAGGTTCCCTAAAAGCCCTAGACAGCCTGGCTGACCCATGCTGAACAGCAGAGCTACAGGTTCTGTGACTTGTGTGAGTCCACCTGGACCAGGGCCTCCAAGAATCCAGGGGGCAGGGGCTTCTGGAACTTCTGAGTATCCCATAAAAGCTAATTAATCATAACTGCTTCTACCCAACTATTGTGGCCCTTTAACTTCTCTAGCCTACCCACATCTCACTGTCCTATGGGGGTGAGGTCCCAGATGCCGGGTGACCTAGGGGCTGGGCCTACAGTTTGGTGGAACTATCTGCTTGTTGGACCTCTGACCCCAGTAGGCATTGGAAATATTCTTGCACCGACATGGACTAGAACCCTTTCAGAGCTGTGGGGCACAGAAAGGTGCATGGGGAGATAGGTTCTGGGTCCTCCACCAAGGCTTCTGGTGTCCATCAGCTCAGTTGTCCATCAGCTCCCAGGGGCAGCCCCTCCTCACAAGGGCCCATGAGAATGATGCCTGGAGAGCTCCATGACACATCTGTGTGAAGGCAGACCCAGATGTTGGAGCCAAGAGTGAGTGGGGACAGAACTTTCCTCTCAGTCAAGGACTCAGGGACTCTGGCATAGTCAGGGCTCAGCTGGGCTGGAGTCAATATAGTTGGCAAAATTCTACAGGGACTGTCTTTCTCCCTGTCTCTAGGGAGCTCTCCCCACCCCCACAGGCAGTGAGGCTGTTCTGAGGGCTCCCTCCAACACAAGTCAGGCCCTGCTAGAGAAGCAGGAACTGCCCCACCCCCTCCACTCCCCGCTGCAGCCACAGTCACTTTCTCCCCACTTTGGCAGAAAGCTTTTCCAGAAGCCTGATAAATCTGGCTGTCCTTGTCTCTCAGAACCTCTGGGGGTCTGTGGCTAGCTGGCAGGAGCAGTAAAGAACTCTGCAGGGGCAAAACACGGCCCAAAGTCCAAAGCTCTCTCCCACTCCTCCTGTCTTGCCCCCTCCAGACACTTGATGAAAGAGCCTCCTTTTAAGAACATTCCCATTTAGGTCCAAAGGGACTTAAGCCAGCCACTTCTATCCCACCTCTAGCTCTCAGGCTGGCACAAGCTTTGTGCTCATGAGGTGTGCAATTAACATTTATCTATCATACAACTGCACAGTCAGGCAGCAGCACTGTGTCCACTCTCCAGCCCTTTTCCTAAAATCCCAGATCCCCTGCCCTCCCCATTCTGCCTGGTTTTCAAGGTACTATTTCCTCCCTTCCTTCATTGCTGCTGTCTCCAAGAAGGACCCTGGTTCTGCCCCTTCTGTTTGTTCCACTGGTATTGACAAAGGCCAAACACAGGAGGCAAAGCCCAGACAAGTCACTGTGACAGGTGTGAGGCTCCCACAAGGGAGTCAGCTTCTCTAAGGACTAGAATAAATGTCCAAATTTCATTCCGGTTTATCTGTAGAGCCAGGAGTAGGAAAAAGGGGTATTCTTTGCTGGCAGCCAGGGGCCTTGTTGAGTCTGACTCAGTCACTAACATCAGTCCTCAGCCCTGCCCCAGACATGTGACACCATTTGACGAGTTTTAAGCAGAAACTGGTTCCGGTTACATTTGAACTTTCCCAACTCCAAGGTCAATAGGACTCAGCCAATTCACGAGGAAGTGCCCAGGACTTTTCCTGAATGTCCTTGATGCCTGTTTTTATGCTGTTTTAAGAATGGAGAACAAGAAGTCTCTCTGGACAGCCTCTTGGAGGAATGACTGTTTTCTGTATAATACACAAGCCAAGTTCTCAGGCTATGAAACAACCACTATCTCAACACATTTCCCTTTGGAAAATAGACTCCAGAAGTGGAGGGAAACTGAGCTGCCCACAGGGGGCAGGAAGTGTCTGTCTCCATGGCAATGTGTGTGTCCATGTGTCTCTGTGTGCCTTTGATTGCCTTGATGCGTGTCTATTGTCTTTGTGTCTTTATATCTGTGGGTGGCCTAGCTGCTAAAACAAAGCTTCCACACCTCTTAAACTCTTGGAAGACCAGTGAAGGGCTCATTAGTTCCACACCTCCCTTGGCATTTCACTTCCCCAAACTGGACAGGGCACTTCGCTCCCTCAGAGCTGCAAGTCCTTAATTCCCGACATCCCCAGACAGTACGTCATCCCACCCGCTATCTCACCAGCCCCCACTCAGGTCCTGGGGAGGACCCAAGTTCTGGGCCTAGTAGAGGAACCTTATTTACAAAGGTTTATTTCTTTCTGGGGAACTTCCCCACCCTGAGCTAAGCAGCCCCTACTCTGGGCAGACCCCAGCACCCTCTCCCTGTCCCCACCAGTTCTCTCCCGCTCCCTTCCTGCCAGGGAGGAATTTCAGCCACTCTGACTTTCCTTATCTCTAACTGTGGAATCCCAAGCTAGGGAATAGCAGGGCAGGGGCAGGGGAGATAAAGAAAGCCTTCAGACCCCATGAAATCACTCCAAAGTGGAGCCTTTCTCCTCTCTTGAGCCTCGCACTGCCAGAGGCCTCAGGCCCGTGGATCAGGAGGGGTCACAAGGGGCTACGAAGGCTATTCCAGCTACCATGTCCCCAGACCCTGGGCCTTGGGGCTGAGAGGGCTCGAGGGCGGAGGCCCAGCCCAGGCCTACAGGGACCAGGCCGCCCTCACAGGGACTGATCCCAGGGCCTCGCCCGGCCCGACGCCACCCTGCCCCTCAGTGCCACTCACCTGGTCTCTGGCCGCACGCTGAGCAGGTAGCTCCGGCTGGCTGGGCTGGGGATCCACACGGGGCCGTCGTCCTCACCGTCGCCCCCCGCCCCAGACCGCCCACCCGCGCC
>NW_012118866.1:472904-476571 GCF_000951035.1 Colobus angolensis palliatus
AGCCGGTGGCCAGGCCGTCGTCACCTGCTGCTGTCCCTCCCCCGGCCCGGTCCGGGCAGCGCGGCTCGGAGACTCTGGGGGGCGCCAGGCCCCAGGTGCCCGCCCCAGGGTTGGCTCCGAGTACGCTCCCTGCTCCCTCGGCGGGCCTGGTGTCTGCAGCAGCGCCTTGTCGGGCGAGGCCCGGGAGCCTCGGAAGGAAGGTGCAGCGTGAACATGGAGACCAGGACAGGTCCCTTCGTGGAGCTCCCAGGACCCGGCTCCCGGCTGGCCTTCCTCCTCTGCTTATGTCCCGTTTTGCATATGAGGGGTCCACAAGGCCTGGCCGGGGCCAGGGGGAGCCAGGTCAACCGCTGGCCAGCTTGAGCTAGACCGCAGGAGACCAGGGAGCCAAAGAACCGGCCCTCTTCCTGGCACCAGCCCTGACTGACCCTCGCCTTGCCTCGCCAGTGGCTGTTGGCCCAGCACGTAGACAAGCCCAGCCACCTGCATTAGTGACCTGAGTCCCTGAGAGGCTGGAACTCCTTGGGATCTCTCTCTCTTGTCTCCCCCCACACCCCCAGTATCTAGCATAGATTAGGGGCTCAATTAACACATCTAGAATAACTGAACTTCCTTCTTCACTCCTTCGGCCTCCATTTCTCAGCACCAGAGGGGGAAATGGGCTGAGTCCTGATGCCCAGAAAAATAATCAAATCATGCAACAATTTCCAAGAACTAGTGCCAAGCCCTTCCGAAACCTGGTCTAAATATTGAAAGTGCCCACAGACTTTTTATCCATCCTTCTTTCTGCTCTTCCTGAGAGCATCCAGAAAGTACCTGAAGCTAAATGACTGTAATTGTTAGAAAGTGGGAGCGAAGGAGTCCAACCCCTCTGTTTTCGAAGCTGCACCCATCCCCACTACTTTTGGAAATGGCTTTCCCCTACTTCGTGTGGTTCCAATGGCAACTACCTTGTTCCCACATGATCCCACTCCTGGCCTCAGCTGACTGGCATCAAACTCAAGCCAGGCTATTCACGGTACCCCATCTCCCTGACTATAGACCCTGGCTGTGCCAATAAAGTTCTTCTCTAAAACATTTTTTTCTTTTTTTGAGACGGAGTCTCGCTCTGTTGCCCAGGCTGGAGTGCAGTGTCGCAATCTCAGCTCACTGAAAGCTCCGCCTCCCAGGTTCCTGCCATTCTCCTGCCTCAGCCTCCTGAGTAGCTGTGACTACAGGCACCCACCACCATGCCTGGCTAATTTTTGATATTTTTAGTAGAGACAGGGTTTCACTGTGTTAGCCAGGATGGCCTTGATCTCCTGACCTTGTGATCTGCCTGCCTCGGCCTCCCAAACATTAAAACATTTTTAACTGGAATTGGGAAAGAAAACCAGACCCTCTGTGGTGGAAAACTGAGCTGTGAGACCACAGCTGTCAGAAGCCATGTTTCCTGCTGTGTGGAGTAAGCCAGTTTACAGTGAGGAACAAGAAAGCTAGCACAGAGAGAAGCAGAGGTGAAGGACACAGGGTCCTGATGGCTTTCAGGTGCCCTTGTTCAGGTGTTCCTGGGGTCCAGCTTTGTCCCTGGCCTTCCTGCAGGTAGGCAGTTCAAACTTTCCTTGGAATCTGTGTACCAAAAAAGTTCTCCCTTTGCTCAAGCTATTTCCAATTTAGGCTTCTGTTGGCAGAGGTATCCTGACCGATATTAAAGTGTTCTCTCCTAGTGATCCCAAATTCATCTCGTGATCACATGTCCCCATTTATTCTTGCTCTTGGCTCTCTGGAGGTGCACAGAATCTTCAGTCATCTACAGGGTGGTCCTTCAAATATTTGGAAACCCACTTGGAGTTTTGGTTCATTTGTTTAAATCATGTATGCTGGTTCAAGCAGCAGAGAAAAAAAGGGGGTGGGTGGGAAAGCATGTGTCAGGTTAGGGCACAGGTAATAGAGGCAGGGGTCACAGGATCTCTGCCTGCAAGACGCTCACAGTCTAATAGGTGGGACAGGCAACATACGATGCAGGAGAAAACATACAATTCTAAAACTATGTATAGGGAAGCACCCAAGTATAGAGCAAAGGGTGGTTAGTTTTGCCTGGATTAGGACAGTTTTACAATGAAGGAAGTAAAGCTTAGAAGGATTTTGTAAATTACATAGGTCCTCACCAAGTAGACTGTTATGGGTGGGGAGCAGGAGGAACTGAATATTCCAGATAGAGGGAACAGTATGTATAAAGATATGGAGGACTGAAACAGCCTGGTATGCATGTCACTTGAGTATGAAGTAGACAGGAAAGTAGAGAGAGGATGACGAGGCAGGGGCTAGAGCCTTGAGACCCTGCCTAGCACAATGGGGACTCTGGACTTCCCTTCCAGGCCATTTCTCATATGACAATGGATATGGTGCCACCAGTTACCCACTCCAACTTACCAATTTCCTCCGGAAAATGTGGCCCCTGTAGAGGTTAGACCATAGCAACCTACAACTAAATTTGCACCTACATTAGTGTGGGTCTAGGCTCCAGACATTAACAACTTCCCTGACAGACAGCCAAATTATTTCACTGACTCGATTTTTCATTGAGTCTGTGAGTTTTCAACAAAAATCACTATTCATCAAAGTTTTCCCCACTCCTGAAGTCTTTTTTATCCTAAGTATACAATCTTACCTGTTTTTTTTTTTAAGTTAAATCTCATCTTCCTACTCTTATATTTCCTTTCCTTCTTATCTATATCTTTTTAAATTCTGCCCATCATCCAGTGCTAACCTATAGGAGAATCTATCCTTCCCTTCTTTTTTTTAAGAGACAGGGTCTCACTATGTTGCCCAGGCTGATGTTGAACTCCTGGGCTCAAGCGATCCTCCTGCCTCAGCCTCCCAAAGTGCTGGGATTACAGGCGTGAGTCACCACATCTGGCCAAGATTTGGAACCCAGCTTCCTGCTATCTGCAAATTTAACAAGCACATTTTTTCTGTCTTCAACCAAGTTCATGATAGGGGTCGAGCTGAGTAAGGAATGTCAAGGCACTCAGGGATGGAGAGGTCAATAATGTCTTTCCAAGTTTACAGTCTAACAAGAGAAAGAGGATATGGAAAGTGGTGTTGTCTAACAAGGACTAGGCTAGGAGTCCAGAGACTAACCCTACTCTTCCACTAAGTAGCTCTGTGACCTTGGCCAAGTGGCTTGCCATCCCTGAGCTTTAGCTTTCTCCTTTGTAAAATGGAGTGGGGCATTCCACTTATGATCCTGAAGGTCATAGCTGTTCATTCAGCAAGTATTTATTAACTATTACTTGTGAGGCATTATGCCAAGTGCTGAGGGTACAGAAATGAATAAGTTAGAGTATCTGCCCTCAAGAACCTCTCAAGCCTGAAGAGAGAACAATTAAAACAGAATCATTGCAAATCCTGTGATAGAGGTTTGTACATGGTGCTGAAAGAGCACAGACGAGCACATGCCTTGGTTCTACATTAGGAAACAATATACACCAGGCACAGTGGCTCACATCTGTAATCCCAGCACTTTGGGAGGCCAAGGCAGGAGGATTGCTTGAGTCTGGGAGTTTGAGACTAGCCTGGGCAAGAAAGTGAGATCCCATCTCTACAAAAAAATTTAAAAATTAGCGGGCCACACATCTGTAGTCCTAGCTGCTCAGGAGGCTGAGGTGGGAGGACCACGTGAGCC
>NW_012118866.1:481882-487198 GCF_000951035.1 Colobus angolensis palliatus
AAAAAAAAAAAGAAGAAAATTGTTCTGGCTGAAGAATAACTCCAGTTCCACTGTGAGCTGGAACTTAAAAAGTAGAGAATACAAAATTAAAAGAGTATATATATATATAGATAGATAGATATTATAGAAATTGGTGTCTGTCACTAAACTGGGGTTTCCCATTAAGTTTATTTTCTCCCTCCACAAGAAACTAGCTTTTAATGGGAAAAAAATCTGCCTATTAGAGATTAAAAACTCAAAATTTACTGCTATAACAGAGAGTATTTATTGTGCGGTTAATTATTGTGTGCCAGACACTGAGCCAAGTGTTTTATATCCAATATCTCACTACCCTACTGTGGGATGGGTACTGTACTCTTTTTTTCTTTCAACTTTTTACTATAAAGATTTTCAAGGCCAGGTAGAGTGGTTCAAGCCTGTAATCCCAGCGCTTTAGGAGGCCGAGGCAGGTGGATCACCTGGGGTCGGGAGTTTGAGACCAGCCTGGCCAACATGGTGAAACCTCATCTCTACTAAAAATATAAAAAATTAGCCGGGTATGATGGCAGGTACCTGTAATCCCAGCTACTCGGGAGGCTGAGGCAGGAAAATTGCTCGGACCTAGGAGGCGGAGGTTGCAGTGAGCTGAGATAGCGCCACTGCACTCCAGCCTGGGTGGCAGAGTGAAGACTCCGTCTCAAAAAAAATAAAAATAAAAAAAGATTTTCAAACATACAGAGAAGTAGAAAGAATAGAACAATGAACACCCATGTCCACACCATGTAGATGAACAACTGCTGACATTTTGCTGTATTTGCTTCTTGTGTGTGTACTTTTTTGGTTTTGGCTGACCTATTTTAAAGTAAATTACAGACATCATAACACTTCAAAATCTAAATGTTTCAGCATACATTTCCAAATGGCATTCTCCTACATAACCACAATACTGTCTTCCAAATGACATTCTCCTCATTATCACATCTAACAAAATTAGTAATTCCTTAACATTCCAGTTCATATTTGAATTTCCCCAACTATCATCAAAATGTCCCAGATAGCTTTTCTTTAATCCAGGAAACAAAGACCACACATTATGTTTGACTGTTTTGTCTTTCAAGTATTTTTTAATCTTAAGAAACTAGGTGGCCGGGCGCGGTGGTTCACGCCTGTAATCCCTGCACTTTGGGAGGCCAAGGCAGGCGGATCACGAGGTCAGGAGATCGAGACCATCCTGGCTAACACGGTGAAACCCCATCTCTACTGAAAGTACAAAAAATTAGCCAGGCGTGGCAGCAGGCACCTATAGTTCCAGCTACTCAGGAGGCTGAGGTAGGAGAATGGTGTGAACCTAGGAGGCTGAGCTTGCAGTGAGCTGAGATCACGCCATTGCACTCTAGCCTGGGCAACAGAGCGAGACTCCGACTGAAAGTACAAAAAATTAGCCAGGCGTGGCAGCAGGCACCTATAGTTCTAGCTACTTGGGAGGCTGAGGCAGGAGAATGGTGTGAACCTAGGAGGCTGAGCTTGCAGTGAGCCGAGATCGCGCCACTACACTTCAGCCTGGGTGACACAGCGAGACTCTGTCTCAAAAAAAAAAAAACAAAAAAAAGTATCAGAGAGGCACAATGACTGTGCCAAGGTACCCTACAAGTTGGCCATAAGGGGGACCAGAATCTGGCACTGGTGGTGGAAGTAGGAAGGGGACCCTGCTTTGCCGGTGTGATTGCACCACTGAACCCCTGTTCGGGTGACAGAGAGAGACCTTGTCTCAAACAAACAAAGTAAGCAACACAGTATAAGGCAGTCAGTGTTTACCATGTACTGAGGAAGCACTGTAGGAATTTGTTATTGGTGCCAGGATCCCATCTCCCAGTTATTTCGAACTTCCCAGGGCCCCAGAATAAAGTCGGTACTTGTAGTAGGAAAATCTTGGGCCTGTTTTTGTGTTAGTGAACTACTCAGTGAAACAAAGGAAGCTGCTCCCTGTTAGAGAATGGTGGAATCTCCCAGGACACTTAGATCCTACTACATGAGGCCCTCTCAACAAGGTCTGAATGAGTTTGAACATGCCTTCTCTTTTAACTTAGTTCCGTCCCTTCCCCTTCCTATCTAGCCCCCTCTCTTCCAATGCTAACAAAACTCAAAGGGGACAATCCATCCTCCTTTGAAGCACTGCCCACAGCATGCATTACCCAATCCTCAACCCCAATATTATTAGCCGTCACATTCCTCATGACCATTCACCTGAACTGATGAAAAACAATGGTCACCTTACATCAAGTGCAACCATGGCAGACTCTGGTCCGCTAGCCTCTCTGATGACAGCCAACACCCTGGCAGAGGTCCAATAACCTTGTCATCACAAAGAACTTCACCCTCACTTCCCTTTCACATCTCAAGCAAATGCCCACCACTTGAACCTTGCCATCACAAATTTCTCTACTTCTAAAATGTCAGCTCCCCTGTAGCTTCTATGATGTTGAGCTCCTTCCTGGCTGGCTTCTCTTATCTACCCCCACCTCATCCCCACACACACATGAACACAGTACAAAGTGGACAATAACTTCAACTACACCTTCTTTAGGGAACTCATTGCACTTGCCCTTGACCTTCTACTAAATTTACCTGGCAGGTTCCTAACCTGGAATTAGGTTGTGGGCTTCTTCCTGCTCCAGGGTTGCCCAACATTTCTCAGGCAGGCAGCATGGCAATCCTTTACATTCTAAGTCCAGTCTCAGGCAGCGTGGCAATCCTTTTATATTCTCCCAAGCTTACCTTTTCCTTTCCCTACAGCAACTGTTCCAAACAAGATTACAATCTCCCCTTTGCCTTCCTCACTTGTGATGGTCAACTCTTCCTTCAAAATACAGGAGAAAGTGAGACCATTGGGCAAGAACATCAACTGTAAAGGAGGACAGGCTGTCGATATCATCCCTGTGTCACACTAACCTCGGCTTCCTATATTTTCTTCCCTTCCAAGGCTCTCAAACTTCTGGCCTTCTCAGCAGCCCTACTGTGACAGCTCTCTGCCTCCCCTGCCTGGCCTCCTTCCCTCCTTCCCCACACCCTATGATGATGATCAAATGTTTGCTTCTAAAATATTTACTCATCTTTTTTTCTTTTTGAGACAGGGTCACCCAGAGTCACTCACTCTGTCACCCAGACTGGAGTGCAGTGGTGTGATCATGGCTCACTGCAGCTTTGATTTCCTGGGCTCAAGTGATCCTCCAGCCTCAGCCTCCCAAAGTGCTAGGACTACAGGCACACACCACCACACCCAGTTAATATATTTTTTAAAATTTTTCGAAGAGACAGAGTCTCCCGATATTGCTCAATCTGGTCTCAAACTCCTGGGCTCAAGCAATCATCCTGCCTCAGCCTCCCAAAGTGCTGGGATTACAAGTATAAGCCACTATACCCTGCCAACCCCATCTTTCACTTCACTATCAAACTTCTCAAAAGAGCCCAAGGGGAGCCAGTCACAATATCAAGCAATAATGGGTTAACAGAATTGGGTTATGAAGTTGCAAACATTGGCCTCCTGTACAAGGTAGAAGCAACCCAATGACTAGAGCTGAAACATAAGGTCAGAGACAGGCCCACCCAATGACAGTGGCCAGATGCCAGTCCCTGAGGGTTAATGTGGAACTCCTGGGGACCACAGTTGGTCCCCAGGCTTGGGACAGAGAGAGACTAAGGCGAGACACATGTGGCCCCATCTGTGTGGAGAGGAAATGGGGGGGGAAGGGACTGATCACAGTTGGCAGGAAGGGCCATCACTAAGTACTCCCTACACCTCTATTCTCTCCCTGCCACTGCAGGGCCTCAGCACGGTCTAGACAACCCTGGTGGAGGGGCCCTAGCCTGTGCCTGCACATTTCCAGGGAGTCAGAATGTGCTACTCCTCCAAGCAGCCCATTTCATTTTCAGGCAGATTGTCCATTTATTCTGAGTCAAATTTTGCTCTGGAGCCACACAGAAGTCTAGACTCCTTTTTGATATGATAGCCCTGCAAAGACGTGAAAATACTGATCATGAAATACCTCTTTTCTTGATGAAACATTAAATTCCTTCAACAGCTCCTTGAGCAATATGGCACTGAGAGCCTCAGGACATGCAAGATGTTCCTCTCTGGATGCATCCACTTTGCCAATATTCACCTCAAACTCCTGTGCCATGAATGGTAATACTTCACATGTGAGCTTTTTAGGGCAAAGTAGAGTACAACGATCATCAACTTCATTCTGGTCAGAAGACTTACCAGGTCTTATTTTGCTTCTTTGGCACTCATGTGGACTCACGCTGAGGTGGCCTTCTCCACAAGCTGTGGCACAGGTCTGAGGTCAGGGGTCACTGAAAACTTCCTTATGAAGCATCATTGGCTTCCACTCCAGTCCTCAATGCTCCTCAAACCACATCTCAATGCGGGTCACTAACAGCATGGGAAGTTAATCAAATACCTATCCAACCCCTCCAGTTTCCTCTATTTTTCCTTCGCTCGATTCCACTCATTCTAAAGTCTTAGCTCTGAGTTTAACAAAGCCCAGTTCTTTCTGCTGATCCTGCCCTCCCATGGGAACTTACTGCCTTGTGCTGCAAGCTGCCCTTCCTGCCAGCTGGTCTGCAGGGCTCTTTGCTGCTTGTCTGACCTCCCTCTAAGAGCTGCCACAGCTCCCAGCTCAGGCAACTGAGCCTCTGTTCCAAGAGGGTGGACACTCCAGGTCCTACTGCTATGGGATGAGCTGGCCACTCTGGCATGCTGCTATCCAGGGACTGGATAGCTGTGTGACCACAGCTGTGCTTTGGCACATGGACAGCAATTAAAGGATTACTGGCAATGAGAAGTCAGTCCTGATTCTCATTTGATTGGAAAGGGAACTTGGGACTCAATGATAGAGCTGCCACAGCCAAGTGTCTTCCCCAATCCACCTGCTCTGATTCCATCCAGGACTGCCACAAATCTAGGCATGTCCCAAAATAAGGCAATCATTAGATAAGAGGGTGAGTGTGTGGTCAGGGGCCAGCAATTAGTCAGTTGGGCCCAGCATATAAACTCCATTATCTTCAACTGAACCTAGAAAAGGCTCTTCCCAGCCTAGGCTTCTCCTGGTCTTCTTGCAAGGTAAACTAGTCTTTTTCCTCCCTTTCAAGTCTTTGTCTTTTTCTAAGGAAGTCTTTGAATCTCAGCTCTCCTTTTCCTCAACAGCTGTATCTTCTCATTCTTTAATCCTAGCACTTTGAGAGGCTGAGGCAGGTGGATCACCTGAGGTCAGGAGTTCAAGACCAGCCTGGCCAACATGGCAAAACCCCATCTCTACTAAAAATACAAAAATTAGC
>NW_012118866.1:489983-506224 GCF_000951035.1 Colobus angolensis palliatus
AAAATACAAAAAAAAATTAGCTGGGCGTGCTGGCAGGTGCCTGTAGTCCCAGCTACTCAGGAGGCTGAGGCAGGAGAATGGCATGAGCCTGGGAGGCGGAGCTTGCAGTGAGCCGCGATCACACCACCGCACTCCAGCCTGCTCGAAAGAGCGAGACTATGTCTCAAAAATAAAAAAAAATAAAAAAATAAAAAAAGAAAGAAAAATAAAATGATGATTTAAAAGCCATATAGAAACATGTACTGGACATTTTCTGCGTTCAGTGGAGAAAAGTAGGGTACAAAATCAGAGACAGTATACTGTTAGTATACTGTCTGAGTGTGAATTCCAGCTCCAAGTGTGAATTCATCCCTGAGTGTGAATTCCAGCTCTGCCCCTTATTAGCTCCATGGCCTTAAGGAAGTCACTTAACTACTCTGAACCTCGATTTTACTGTCTCCAAAAGAATAGTAGTAGTATGTATCTTACAGGACTGTTGTGAAGCTAAATAAAAATGAATACGAAAATAATGTCTGCCATATAGAAATGTTCAATGTTAACCACTGCTACTGTCATAACTATACCATAAATTCAATTAAGAATGTGCTGAAAAAGGATTGGAAAGTTATAGGCAAAAATGAAAACAACTGCAATGGTAGAAGGAAAAGATTATAAATATATGTGCTTTTTAATTTTCTCTAAAATGTTACATCATTTTCCAATAAAGAAAAAAGCATTTTAAGTAGGAACCTTAAAACCAAGCATTTTAAGTAGGACCTGGGTCTCAACTTTTCCCTCCAGGGGCCCAAGACTTCCTGTGCCCAGTTCCTAAGGCTCCTGTGGCATCTGTTGGAGAAGGTGAATAGTATCCTGAACCCCTTAGTCAGGAGAACACATTCTAGAATCTAAAAGGTGCTGTCTTGATCAGATCAGACCCCAAGAGAACAGCGGTAGCTACCATTGAATCAGATTCATTCATTCATGCAGGCATTCACTCATTCATCCATATACTTTTTGAATCACTGTTATACGCAAGGAACTTTTAAAGAATTACTCTGACCCAATGTATGAATTTGGAATAATCTCCAAAATACTATATAAGAAAGCAAGCTTCAGAACACTGTGTATAGAATTCTACTATTTGTATTAAAAATAGATATATAAATATACATATTTATAAACTTGTAAATGCATAGAATTGCTCTGAAAGGATACACAACATATAGATAACAGTGATTAACTCTGGAGAGGGGACTAGAGGCTGACCTCCATGGGGAAGCTTACCATTTATTGTATACCCTTTTGTATTGTGGAATGTCTTACCATGTATATGTATTAATTTTTCAAAACAAACAAACAAAAAATAAAAGAAATTGCCTGGTGCTGAATATACAGTGGTGAACAGGACAGAGGTTCCTCAGTCTTGGGGAAGGCAAAGTTTTGAGCTTACTGGGCCACAATTATTAATTTTTTTAAAACCAGACTGTTTACATAAGTTAAGGGGAAAGTTCTTTCTACAACAATTAGCTTATAATAATTCAGCATATCACTTTACAGAGATAAAGCAGTTGGAAAATAAATACTAAGTAATTTGTCAAGTCTTAGAGTGTATTAAGTTGCAGTTTCTACAAGGGTAGGAATCTTATCTGTTTAATTTGATCAGTAGAGCATTCACTGCAGCATAATGTGCAGATAAACGCTTGTTACAGCAAGCATTTTCTGATGATGACAAATGATAGCACAACCATTTAAAAAAATCTTGCAAAAGAAAAGACCAGAAGATATTGGACTCTGTGTTCCCTGTGAGGGTTAGGCAACCTTTTCTAGATAGTCCTCAAAAAATGATGGTGTTCAAATGGCAAGGCAAATCCCAACGAGAATGAAAGGTTGTAGAGATACCACATGTGTTTTGGAATGTCACAGCGTGATGCTCGAGGTCCTCCTTGGGGTGACAAGGCACAGATGGACTCCAAAGAGAACCTGGCACTTGGCGGGGCACCTCAACTGCATGGGAAGTAGGAAAACAAGTATCTGGGGGGCTGCAAACCACTGACAAGCTGGCAGCCTGTCAAAGCAGCCTTGGTCACTAAGGAGCACAGTGGTTGACAGGCTTGACTCAGCACCATCACTACAGGTGGCCTCTGCACATCGTTTAACCTCTGTGAGCCTCGGTATTCTTCTCCGTAAAATGGAGGACAACTGTGAGATCTTTGTGAGGATTAAAGGAGAGAATCACCAGAAAGTGTTCAGCAAGATGCTGGGCACACAAGCAGGGCTTAAAATGCTATCTTCACTCTTACTAAAGAATGGCTAGGTGTCTGGGCCACTTCATAACTGCTCATCAGCATCTAAGTCCGAACAGCAGACAAAATGTGCTCCACCCTCCATGCCCTAAGGTCAAGTAAAGATTTCCCCACATTCATATAGTGTTTTATAAACTAGAAAAGACTTTCACATTCATGAGTTCACAAAAGCCCGTGAAGCCAGTTGGATGGGAATTACTAACTGTATCGTGTAGGGGAGGAGAGAGTGAGGTTAAGGGATTTGTTAAGAGCTGGCTAAGGGCAGAATCCAGGCCAGGACCCAGGTTTTCTAGGGAGTGGCTCAACATTTTTCCAACTCATGTTCTTCCCAGGAAGGAGATGTATATCTGGGGTCAGTATAGGTGGTCAAATCTGTAATTCTACCATCTCTGCCTGCTCTCCAGCTACCACTGTGTCTGAGCAGGAAGGGTTCAACCAGTCATTTCAAACCCTTCCATCAGCCTTCTCTGGAACCTGTTCCTGTGAATGGACCCAGGGTACAGGGATGGCTTCCTGCAACTAGAATTAGGCATGGGACAACAGCTACGGCAGGGCTAGGTCTGGCTTTGCAGGTAACTGGAAACACGCCTGGGTTGCCCCACTGCCAGTCTGGGAGACAGAGAGGTGGCAGCCTTGCCAGGAAGAGCAATTATTAAAAGGGTGCAGACAGTGAGAGTCTCTCTGAAAGTGAGGCAACCTTTCCCACTGCCATTAGTATTTCCACTAAAAACTTGGCATTTGATAGAGGAAAAAAATGTATTTTTTTCAACTGTGAAAAGGCCAGGAATATTTATCTGACTTAATAATTTATAATTTATATTTAATGCCTCCTTGAAAGATGACCTCTAGGCACCCAGCTAGCACCCTCTTCCCTTTACTCTACTAGATCCTGCTGGGCCCAGCCCCATGCCACCTGGGTTAGAGGTCACAGGACACCTCCACACAGCCTGTTCCTCCTGCTTGGGTGGGCCCTGACTCCACCATCAGTGAAAAGACAGCCAGTCTTCCAAGTCTAATCCCAGTTCTGCCACATCTGAGTTCTCTGTGGCAGCAGCAATGCTGTAAGAAATAAGAAACCTCTTGAATGCTATAAGAAAATTATAAAATTCCTCTTCTCCACCCCCTTTTCCCTTTTTACCAGTAAGGGGTTCTATTAGGTTGAAAATCATGTGAAGGAAAGATGAAGGTGCCCAGAAAATTTCGATAGGCCCTAAAGCCAATGCCACTAGCCTAGGGGAGATCTTAGAGGTCTCCACATGGTGGAGTCCCTCCCCTCACCCCTTCAGAAGGTCTCTAGAGAACTAAAAAGTACAGGGCTCCTGGTTTCCTAACCACAAGCTCCAGAATCTAGAGAAGACCTTCCTTAGACAGTAGGAAGTGTTGTCCTCCCTCAGAGATGGGACAAACAGGGGAAGTCTGGGAAAGACCCTTGGGTGGAACAGGGTGGGGCCAGGCTCACTTGGAGAGGAATACAAGAGCCTACCTGCATGGTGAGAAGATTTTTTATTTGAAATATAGTCTGAGCAACATGAGTGTAGCCAAGAGGAGGAGGGGCTGGCCTGCCTGGGGCAGCAGCCTCTCAAATGGCACAGGAGCAGGAGTACAAATATTCCAATGTCTGTGTGCCCCAACCCCACCTGTCAGGAAAGGCAAAACGGCAGAACAAAGACCCACCCACGGCGCCTTCTCAAGGGGTCTGGCTCTTGGTGCCTGCCTGCCTTTGCTTTACCTCCTGCTCTCCCCAGGTTCCAAACAGAGGTGTGCAGCAGAGGTTTCTCCCACCCCACCCACAGAGACATGATGAGCCAGTGTGACAATTAGTTCTCAGGACTATTTTGAGGGAAAAGAATCAAAGACAGGGAGGAGGGGCAAGGCAATCAACGGCCCTTGCCAAACCAGGCTAGGCAGAGCTCTCCCAGAGGGACTGTGTCAGCGCCCCTCGTTTCCCTCCTTCTCAGGATCTAAAGGCAGGAAGGAGAGCTGGTGTCTGCAGGAAAATAGAGCTCTGAGGAGCGCCCTGGCTGAAGGCAGCAAGCGGGAACCTCCCAGAAGAGCACAGCCGCTGGGGCGTTCAAGCCTAGTTGACAGCATTGGGGTTGGGCCACATAAGCAGCCTGGGGTTGGAAGGACACAGACAAGAGATGGGGTACCAAAAAGCAGCACAAAGCCATAAATAACAGAAGCAAATTCAGAGCTGTGAGGGTCCTGGCCAACCCCACATTTCCTGGGGCTGGGGGATACCCAGCACTGGCAGCTCAGGGCAGACACTACTTCAGGGTACAACTGGCCACACTCACACCGGGGGCAGAGCCTTTTATTTTCCACGGTCCGCACGGCAGGTGGAAGATGCTTTGGCACCACCCCTGACTATGCACACTGCAAGGTCTCCAGTCACACCTGAGGGGATAGTGCGTGGCTGTCCTGGTCCTGAGAGGCCTGTGGTTGACTGTGATCATTGTGGCCACCATCGTCCTCAGGGGCCTGGCCCAGCAATCTCCTCACCTCTGGGTCAGCCGACAAAGGCTCACCGGCACATTCTTCCAGTCCATTCTCTCTAGTCTCCATGGGCACCTCCTCCCCGGAGCCCTCCTCTGGCTCTGCCACCTCCACTGCCATCTCTGCTGCCACCACCTCCTCTTCCTCTTCCTCCTCCTGGTCTCTCACCTTGTGGACAATGAAGAGGTGACGGCTGAGGGAGCTGGCAGAGGTGTAGCACAAACCACAGAGGAGACACTGGGCTGTGGAGCTGTCCACCTGGTGCTGAGGTATGTGGCTCTGAAACTCGAGCCCCGAGTCTGTGGCAAAACTACATTTTGCACACTGAAAAAGGGACTTGTGCCTTTTGGTGGAAGAGACGGTTGCGCCATTGCTGGTGCCTGGAGCGTCCCCTACTCCACTGACTGGTCTTTTCAGATGGTTCACCTAAAAGGAGAGACAGCGTGAGCAGAGTCCAGGCCAAGTCCTGGACATGAGCCCCCAGATGTAACCATGAGTCCAAGAACTCAAAGAAAGCACCACCCAGGCCAGGGTCACCCCAGCCCTGAATGCTGGTTTATGTTTGGTTTGTTTCAATTCTTTGTTTGTTTTGTAATGTAATATATGCATGTGTCACAATACTCTAAAGGCATGGGAAGGGTATAGAGACTATCCCACTCCCCAGGCCTGCTCTCCAAAGAACATATTACCTGGGTTTGTGGCTCCTCCAAAAGGTATCCTATGCATATACAAAAACAAAACTATTGTCTTTTGCAAAATGATGGCACGCCATGCATACTTTTCTTTTTATTTTTGAAGCAGGGTCTCACTCTGTTGACCAGGCTGGTATGCAGAGGCACAATCACAGCTCACTGCATCCTTGACCTACTGGGCTTAAGTGATCCTCCCACCTCAACCTCATGAGTAGCTGGGACTACACCTGGCTAATTTTTTAATTTTATTTCATTTCATTTTTGAGACAGGGTCTCACTTTGTTACCCAGGCTAGAGTGCAGTGGCGTGATCACAGCTCACTGTAGTCTCGACCTCAGGACTTAAGTGATCCTCCCACCTCAGCCTCCTGAATAGATGGAACTATAGGTGCACACCACCACACCTAGCTAATTTATTTACTTATTTATTGTAGAGATAGAGTCTCCCTATGTTGCCCAGGCTGGTCTCAAACTCCTAGGCTCAAGTGATCCTTCCACCTTGGCCTCCCAAAGTGATGGGATTACAGGCATGAGCCACCACACCTGGTATATGCATCATGCTTTTCTTCACCTTGTTTTGTTTTTGTTTTTGTTTTTTTTTTACTTAACAACATATATTGGAGTGTGTCTCCACAGGAGAACATAGAGACTTCATTCTTCTACAGGCAGCACACTAACCCACTGTGGGAATGAGAAGTCCCCAATGGCTGACATTTAGCTGAGTTCCATCTTTGTTACTGCACACAGTGCTGCAGCAAACATCCTTTAGCAGACTTCTTTATGCCCAAGGCAAAAGATCTCTAATAGATAAATCCTAGAAGCAGAATTGCTGGATCAAAGGCTATGTGAATTTTGGGGGAAGGGAGGATGTGCATTTTACAATTGGACAGGTTTCGATACCCCCAGCTCCTATGCATGAAAGGGCCTTTGCCAACCACTGACTTGCCTAATCAGATGGTTCTGATTAGGCAAGAAAGTTTTAAGAATGCCCTGAAACTCCAGGCAGCTCTTAGGGCTTCCCAGACACACCTGACCCTTCTGTGGAACAGCCCCCCACCATGGTATGGGGAGAGGCTACAGTGAGGAGGAAAAACCAGGCTGCTCCAGAAGCTCACAAGAAATGAGAATAGGGCATGGAACAGGGATAAAGTCATAGGGCAAGGGGCCAGGATAGCAGGTTCTAGGCCTGGCTCCTCCTATAACTAGTGAGAAGGTTGGGGGGTAAGTTGGTCAAACATTATCCTCATCTGACAAGGTAGTCCTACGTGCACACGCCTCAGGACTGCTGTGAGACAGAAAGAGAATGGTATGTGTGAAAATGTACCAGTGTCCACAGAGTACAGCACACTCCTACAGAGGGGGCCATGGTGACAGGAAAGCAACAGTAACAAAAGGCTGACAGGCCACCTTATGGGTCTTTGTCCTTATCCGCTACTTGTGTCCAGTGCCAGGTGGGTCACACAGGACTAGAGAGTGTCCCACATTGAGAGAAGCTGTCACTCTGGTTGCTCCATGGCCGCAACAGTAGCCTTCCTAATGCCCTTCCAGCTCCAAGCCTCACTGAGCAGCCAGCTCCAGTGGGCAGGGAGCCCACACTCACCTGAGGGGAATGTCCACCTGGAGGTTTGACTTTGGACGTTTGGCTCAAATCAGGGTTTCTGATGCCATGCATAAGGCTGATGTGGCTCTCCAGGAGGGAGGGCCGAGGAAAGCTGGGGCTGTCCTCTGTGCAGTACCTGCAGAAGCACAGCAGAGAGGTCAGGTAAGTGCCTGGGCTGCAGTCTCCCTCAGTGCTATTCACACCGAGGCCAGGAGGGAGAGAGTCTGGACCAGACTCCTGGGCTGGCTGGTGCTGGGATCCCCAGAGAGATCCAGCCAGCAGGTCAGCCGAGGTGGCAGACAATAGCACGTTAGAATGAAGTATTCTTGACACCTGGCCCTCAGCCACAATCTCACTGAACACTCCCTGATGTCACCGCCCACAGACCCAAGTGCTAGGCTAGTAGTCACAGTGAAAGGGCCTGGGTATATCCTAAGGCACAGGCAGACGGTGTAGAAGCCTCTCAGTCCCAGGGGTGCATGGTCACATCACCATCCCTCCTCCTAAACCTCAGGGTGCTTCGTGACTGATGGGCTGTGCAGTCCTGGCCTAGAGAGTGACGCGGCAGGGCTCAGGAGCTACCAGGTTCTGGAAGCTGATTTCTGACCTGCCCGATTTCTGACTTAGCTGCAATTTCTTCCAGTTGGAAATCCCTTGTCTCTTGTCTTAGACACCTGATCTTGTGGCAGAGAAAAGCCCCAGTGGTGCCATGGACCGAGTCTTTTGAACCTCAGGCCTCCTCACTACTATACCCAGGGACTCACCCGCAGGTGTAGACCTTCTTTACTGTGTCGTGGTTGTTGCGGATGTGTTTGCGCAGGCTGTTGGGGGTGTGGAAGGATAGTTCACACTGCCGGCACGGGTACCGCTTCAATGTCTGAGGAAGGAGGTGGCAACACACAAAGCATCAGAACTGTAAGATAGTTCTGGGTGCATCTTTCTTCTCAGATGCTATAGGCAGAAAGGAGGATAATCCCAAAGACCTCAAGATCTGTGGTACCCACGCTGCCCAAAGCACCAGGAACACTAGGAGTTCTGGCCTCACAGAAAGAATTCCAGAGGACTGGGCTCTGCATTGTGACTGTGTGGCTGCACTTACCCGACCGTGGCTCTTTTTCATGTGGGACACATAGCTCTCCCGATCTGGAACCCACTCCTGGCACTCCTGGCAGGTCCAGCCAGTGTTCCTCAGCCGAGGCCTGGCTTCCACCCTGCGGTGGGCTTCAGGCCTACCCCAGCGGCCAGAAGGCAGGGAGCTGCTCCGAGCAGCCACACTAGTGGCTGGGGGCTCAGTGGGAACTCGAGAGCTGGGGCGGCTTGAGGATGTGTCCACTGAAGACTGGAGGCTTGACAGCTCATCCACATTTCGGGGAACACCGTGAGTGCTCTGGGGATGGGGAGAGCGATTACTGACTGGGCAAGGGGAAAGACGCACAGAGTCAGACCCCCAACCTGAGGCATGTGCCCTCCTCCCCAGCCTCCTCCGACAAGGCATCCCACCTTGACATGTTGCATCAACTCCGGCTTTTGCACGAACAAGAGTGGGCACTCAGGGCACTTGAAGACGCCCACCTGCGTCTTGCTGACATTCTGGTAAAAATGCTGCTGAATGTGCCTCTTCTTATTGAAGACCATTTCACAGGAGCACTTATAAATGAGCCTGATGAGACAAGCCCCAGGGTGTGAGGTGGCCAAGGCACCACGCAGCCCCTCCACCCATCTCTGCTCTCTCTGAACCAGGGTCAAGTTTGGGAAAGCACTACCCCGAGCCAATGTGGATGCTCCCCTGCCTCAGGACATCCTTAGTATGACCCCAGGCACCTCTGCCACTAACCCTAGCTCCCTCACCCATTCCTATGCCACCCACTACAGCACCCAGGCTACTCCTCTCTGCCCCACAGGGCCTGCTGGCCCTGGAGCTGCACTCACTGGGAGGGTCTGTGGGGCTGGGTGGGGTGCTGGGTGGCACTGTGGTCCGCGGTGCTGCTGGCAGTCTTGAAGGCCATGGGGCAGAATGCACATTTGTGGAAAACCTGGCAGTGTCGCTCCTGGATATGGCTTTTCAGCAAGGCCAAGGTCAGGTGGACGACACCACAGTGGATGCACCTAGACAAAAGTGGGGTAGTGTGGGTGGAGTAGAGGGAGTACCAGACCGAGAGGAGGTGCTGCAAGAGGAAGGATGGAGAAGAGGAACAGAGCTATCCAGGCACCTTCTCCCTCCCTCAATCACTCAGACTTCCACCCTCCACAAGTACATCCTGAGGGTCTGCTTGCTACAGTCTGGCACAATGTGGCCACACAGGGGCCCCCAAGCCCAAGGCCATGCCTTGTACAGAAGGGAGAAACCCCAACCTTCCCTGCACTGGCCAGAGGATATTCTGCCAACCAAAAACCTGAGCCTACCTAAGAGAAGTCGGTGGAAGTGGAGAGGGAAGAAAATGGTTCAATAATGGCATAAACAGTATTTAAGTGTGAGACAACTGCAGAAGTCCAAGAAATTCCAAAGGAGGCTGCACAAAGCCCATGCCTTCCCACAGGCTGGTGGTACGAGTAAGCAGGGATGGCCATTTAACAAAACATACAGTCAGGCAATGCTATGCTCACCAAAACAACAACTACATTAAAACAACCCTTAAAGACAGGAAGAAATACTCCATAGCGTTGTTCACTGGAACTTGCTGTGATGAAGGAATGGTCAATAGTTCCACTGGGGCAGGCACAGTAGGTCATGCCTGTAATCCAAGCACTTGGGGAGGCCGAGGAGGGTAGACCACACGAGACCAGAAGTTCAAGATGAGACATGGCTGACATGGCAAAACCCCATCTCTACTAAAAACACAAAAATTAGCTGGGCATGGTGGCCCGTGCCTGTAATCCCAGCTACTCAGGTGGCTGAGGCAGGAGAATCGCTTGAACTCGAGAGGCGGAGGTTGCAGTAAGCCAAGATTGTGCCACTGCATTCCAGTCTGGGCGACAGAGCGAGAACCTGTCCCCTGGCTGGGGGGAGAGGGGGGAAGCTCCACTGTTCATGTGGCCATGTGGCTATTTAAATTAACAAAATAAAATAAAAATTCAGTTCCTTAGTTGCACTGGCCAAATTTCAGGCACCCAGTAGCCACAAATGGCTGGTACTATACTCTACTGGACCACGTAGCTCAAAAGTGCTGTGATATCTTCTTGGTGGAACTATGGGGATAACTTTTCATTTCTTTTTCTCCCTATCAATTTGTGTTTTCCGAGTTTTGTTTGGTGGATTTTTTTTTTTTTACAACGCATAAATAAGATATACAATTGTCTCAAACCATTTTTCTGAAATTGAGGCCATATGGAACTTGTTTCAACTTCACAACATCTCTCTGTAATTGCTGGGATTATAGGTGTGATACATTTTCACAGTCCACATAAATCACCAAAGAATCCTGAACGATCTTTTTTCTTCCTTGTATGTATTGGAAGGGAAGGGTAGAGAATCACCTTTGAAAATTTAATTAGCAATGAAGCGCAGCCCACAGAACCAGAAAGCTTTTTGCAGTGAACTCCATAGAGCATTCATTACTAAATTTGTGTATGCTTTAAATTAGGGCTTCTATACAAGCTACTTACTTAATTTTCCTTTCTCTCCTGCTAAACAGAAGAGTGAAACCAACTTCTAGCACACACAAGTATTTCCACACTACAAAGTATTATGAGGAGAAAAAAGCACATAATTCCACATTCATCCAAAGTGGCCAAGTACACCTGATATGTGTAAAGAATCTCTTAAGCGGCTTTATTTGTGTCATTTGACCAAACTCCTGCAGAAACAGTAGAAATACATCCTTCTCGAATGCTACTGAAAATTCCTTCTATGTATCTTGTAGACATTTCTTTGAGAAACCTCACTGAAAGTGAGAACACATGCAGAGTACCCTCAATGAAGGACTGAATCCAACGGGGTTTACAAGATGATGAGAAAGTGTGCAGAAAAGAGTGCCAACCATATGACACCGCACTTGACCACAGCTTAAGAGAAAATAGACAATTATAGAATCATATGTTGTGAAAGATGTAGTTTTAGAAAAGATAAACAACATAAAGTATTTAACTTTGTTAATAATCACAAATAAGAAAATAACATTAAAACGGTCTAAACTTGCTTCCTTATGACATCATTAGCCACTCTCCAAATTATTAACAAAGAACAGGATAATTTATAAAATTCTGAAATATATGTGTATGCATATTTTACATAAAATACATATAAATTATATATATATTTATATTATACAAATAACCACATATAGAGACTTTTTACATTATCATCAAGTAAAAGCAAAAATAATATAAAACATAAAATAATATTGTAAAACTCTGTAGCAGAGTTCAATAAAATGGAACATAGGTATCTTCAGAATGTACTAAAAAAATTAACATACACCGAATGGGAGAAAATATTAGCAAATCTGACAAGGAACTTGTATTCAGAAGATATAAAAAACTCTTACAACTCAATTATAAGATGTCAAATAACCCAATTCAGAAGTGGGCAAATGATCTGAATAGACATTTCTCCAAAGAAGATGGAGTCCAGGCCGGGCACAGTGGCTCACACCTGTAATCCCAGCACTTTGGGAGGCCGAGGTCGGGGGATCACCTGAGGTCAGGAGTTCAAGACCAGTCTGGCCAAAATGGTGAAACCCCATCTCTGCCAAAAATACAAAAATTAGCCGGGCATGGTGGTGGGCGCCTGTAATCCAGCTACTCAGGAGGCTGAGGCAGGAGAAGTGCTTGAACCTGGGGAGTGGTGGAGGTTGCAGTGAGCCGAGATAGTGCCACTGTACTCCAGCCTGGTCAACAGAGCGAGACTCTGTCTCAAAAAAAAAAAAAAAAAAAAAAGATGGAGTCCAATAAGCACATGATCAACACCGTTAGTTAACCACCAGGGAAACAAGATTCCATTTCATACCCATAAGGATGGTTACAATCAAGAAGACAATAACAAGTGTTGGCAAGGGTATATAGAAACCAAAACCTTCATACACTGCTGGTGGGGATGTAAAAATGGTGCAGTCACTTTGGAAAATAGTCTGACAGTTTCTCAAAAAGTTAAACAGGGTTACCATTTTTTTTCCTTTTTTAAAATTATATTTTAAGTTCTGGGATACATGTGCAGAATGTGCAGGTTTGTTACATAGGTATACAAGAGCCATGGTGGTTTGCTGCACCCATCAACCCATCACCTACATTAGGTATTTCTCCTAATGCTATTCCTCCCTAATCCCCCACCCCCTGACAGGCCCTGGTGTGTAATGTTCCCCTCCCTATAGAGTTACTATCTGACCCAGCTATTCTACTCGTAGGTATCCAAAGCAACTGAAAACATGTCCACATGATAACTTGTACATGAATGTTCTTCAGCAGCATTATTCATATTATTCATTATTCATGAAGCCAAAAGGTAGAACCAACCCAAAGGTCCATCAGCTGACAAATGGATAAACAAAACATGGTATATCCCCACAATGGAATCTCATTCAGCCATAATAAGGAATGAAATACTGATATATGCTACAACATGGATGAACCTTGTAAATATTATGCTAATATTATATAATTCCACTTATACGACATGTCCAGAAGAGCTATATAGAAAGTAAATTAGTGATTGCCTAGGGTTATGGGGATGAAAGGAGTGGTGGATATGAAGTTTCTTCTTGGATAGTAAAAATGCTCTAAAACTGTCTGCAGTGATTGCACAACTCTGTTATGAACACTGCAGTGTTGTGTACGTCTTCTGACTTCAACTGCAGATCACTGAAAATTTTAATATCACTATCTTCAGTAATCCCTTTAGCTGAATCACAATACATTTGGTCTGGCAAAAAGGTTTGATAAACTGAATTGCTTTTGAGATATTTCGTTTTACTTGTACATAAGAAAATATGTAATTAAAGATGAAAAGTATTAATCCATCCATACAACTAAAAATTTCTTGGGCCAGGTGTGGTGGCTCATGCCTGTAGTCCCAGCACTTTGGGAGGCCAAGCCAGGTGGATCACCTGAGGTCAGGAGTTTGAGACCAGCCTGGCCATCATGGTGAAATCCCATCTCTACTAAAAATACAAAAATTAGCCAAGCATGGTGGCACATGCCTATAATCCCAGCTACTCAGGGGACTGAGGCAGGAGAATCGCTTGAACCCGAAAGGCGGAGATTGCAGTGAGCCAAGATGCTGCCACTGCACTCCAGCCTGAGTGACAAGCGAGACTCCATCTAAAAAAAGAAAAAGAAAAAAAAAAAATTCTTGGATTCAAGATTCAAAGATAAATATTTAAGTGTTGATTGTATTACTATTGGATTGGATTTGATCTTAGAATAAGCAGCATACACTTAAATCAAGGCTAGAAAGGCATTTTTAAGTGTTACAGGATACTGTAAAAACATACTCAGATGTTTGGTGTAAAATGTAGCCTGGGATGTTGCCAAGCAATGCTCTTCAGCAACTTGGTGGTAAGTGCTTTGTATAATCCTGTCTTAGGTTTGTCTTGTTTTTAATGTACTTTAGATACTCCATCCTACATAAGATGAAAAAGAAATCAGTCTACATTTTTAAATGTTTATACCAGCCAGGTGCAGTGGCTCACGCCTGTAATCCCAACACTTTGGGGAGTTGAGGTGGGAGGATCGCTTGAGCCCAGGAGTTCTGCAACCAGCCTGGGCAACATGGTGAAATCCTGTCTCTACAAAAAGCACAAAAAGTTAGCCAGGCATGGTGGTGCGTGCCTGTAGTCCCAGCTACCTGGGAGGCCGAGATGGGAGGATCACCTGAGCTCGGGAGGTCAAGGCTGCAGTGAGCCACGATCACACCACTGCCCTTCAGCCTGGGTGACAGTGAGACCCTGTCTCAAAAAAATATAAAAATAAAATGTTTACCCCAAGTCAGCAATGTGGGAGTCACTGCAAAACTTTAATATATGTGTTAGCTTCCCAGAATGATCTTTCTAAAACACACTAGCCAGATTACTACCCTGCTGCAAATCTTTCTGTAGCTCCTCAGTGTCCACTGGAAAATGCCCAAATGCCTGCCAAGAAATATAAGGTCTTGCATAGCCTCGCCTTGCCTCTGCCAAACTCCTCATACCTCATTTCACATAAAAGCTATTATCAAATCTTGATGCTTCTTCCTAAACCCCTCTCAAATCTACCTTCTCTCCATTCCCACGATCATAGCTTCCGTGAAGCCCTCAGCATCTCATCTGGATCATCACACTTGCCTTTCAAGATGTCTTCAGTCTCTCCCCTCACTAATATATGTATTTGCTTCCCAGAGTGATCTTTCTAAAATACACTAGCCAAATCACTTCCCTGCTGCAAATTTTTCTGTAGCTCCTCACTGTCCATTGGATAAAGTCCAAATGTCTGCCAAGAAATACAAGGTCTTGCATAGCCTGCCCTCTGCCAACTCCCTAGTCTCATTTCTCCCCACTCCCACAATTCATACTGACATTCCTCTATACAACCATACTCATCATTCCTGACACCCCTTTTGTGTATGCTGGTATTCCTGCTCAGGCCCTTGCCAGCTATGGTTTCCCCTTCTTCTGCCTGAAAATCTCCTAATATCTCCTTGAGGAAGCCTTCCTGACCATTTCTCTATTGTGGGACTTAGCACTCTGAGTTATAATTGCTTATGTTCTTATGTTTGTAACCTACGAGGGCAAGCACTGTTTCTTAATCATTTTTGTATCCTTAGTGTCTAACACAATGCTAAAGACAATAATAAGTACACACAAAAGTCAAATGAACTTAAAACCCAAAAAAATTTAATGTCAAATAGCAGAAAACAAATTATAGATCAATGAACTCTAGAGGGAAGCTTTTTCCCTCACTTTGATCTTTTTCCTGAAAACGACTTCTTGCTTATGTTTGACAGAAAGGAGGAGATTCCATTTAAAATAAGAGTTTTCTTGATTTTACCAAGAGGCTGAGCCTTTCTTCCAGTCTCAGGTTTTGCCTATTTTGCCACAAACTGACAAAAATTAACAAAAAGAAAGATACTAAAGTCCTTTGAGTTTGGCATCTTGCAGCCCCATTTGTTAAAACCTGCAAACATTTCCAAGTACTGTAATTAGTACATTCATTAATGAAACAGTACTTTACATTTAATGTGCCGAACGTGATAACTTTGTGAGCAAATTAAACTTACATGCTTTTAAAAACCAAATAGACAAAGTATTATATGTATTCTAATCTCCCCAAAACTTCAAAGCTAATTTTTTAATATTTAAGTTTTTTAAACTCCTTATTCTTCTCTCTCTTGCTCTTCCCGTCTGCTACCAAATAAAAAATGTCTGTCCACATACCATACAATGCTCTTGTCCTGTTAGACTGGAACTCAAGCCTCTTAAGACCAAAACTATCTGAAATGAGTTCTGGTTTAGGAAAAGGACCAGCCACTGGGCAATACCAGGACAGCAAGCCAGGCAGCACCCACCTGTAGCCCACCTTGCGGGCATAGTGCAGGCAATTCTCCTTTACATGGGTCTGGAAGTAGGCAGAGCGGCAGAGGACCCCACACTCCGGGCAGCAGTAGGGGGACTTGTGTGCATGAATCCGCTGGTGGGCACAGAAACTGCACTGGTTGGGCAGCAGCATCTGGCATACCTGGCAGGTCTAGGAAAGAACACCAAGAAAGCAGATCATGCAGGAGCCATAGGCCTGTGGCTCTCCAACAGGGGCTGTCTGGCTTTCTAGCACATGGGTCAGAATAACCCCTTCCCCCAACCACTCTCTCTTCCAACTCTCCTGGACACTTCTGACACCCCTAGACCTCATTTCGAATGCTGATACTGATACCCAAGAAAGCTTTGTCTGACACCCTATTAATTGGAGACAGACCTGACTCTATTCTCTCAAAGACCAGTTCTGCCCCTAGGACTGTGTTTCTTTCCTGTGGCTTAGCAGAGGATCAGCTTTTCCTTTGTAGAAGCCGAAAGCACATCTTGAATTCTAAGACCTCACTGCACTGCTAGACCCACCAGGGTCTCTGTCAGAGCTCAGTAGAGGCAGTTCTTGCCATCTACCCCCAACACTGGCCTGGTAGAGACCTGCTCAGCACCTCTAGTCAGGTAGTTCAGTGACTTCCAAAGTGGATCTGAGTCCACCCTGACTGGTACTCAGAAGGCTCTCAATA
>NW_012118866.1:506534-506971 GCF_000951035.1 Colobus angolensis palliatus
GAGCTCTCATGGGCAGAGCTCTGACAAGCATCCAGCCCAGAGGGAAAAAGTAAAAGACTTAGCTGGTGCCTGCATGCTGGAGAGGCCCTTCTTAACTTCTTAGTAAAGGGGATACCTGTCCTACTCACAGAGGGAGACACTGATGTGGGGTCAAAGGAGTTGCCTAGAGGCATATAGAAGCCAGCTCGAAGGGGCTGCCACTGACCAAAGATAGGATAACATGAGCATTAAAAAGAATGACTGAATATGTAAATACACTGAATATATAAAAACAATGAGCCATTACAACATAAAACTAATAGAGGAGGTAACCTCAAATATACTAGGATGGCTACCGTTTGAAAGAACACAAAATAAGTGCTGGAGAGGATATGGAGAAACTGGAACACTTGGGCACTGTTGGTGGGAATATAAAATGGTGCATCTACTGTGGAAAA
>NW_012118866.1:507496-518780 GCF_000951035.1 Colobus angolensis palliatus
TTTTTTGGATTTTTAATAGAGACAGGGTTTTACCATGTTGGCCAGGCTGATCTTGAACTTCTGACCTCAAATGATCCACCCACCTCATCCACCCGAAGTGCTGGGCTTACAGGCATGAGCCACCGCGCCCAGCCAAAAAAGAAGGAGATTGTGACATATGCTACAACACAGACGAACCTTGAGGACATGCTAAATGGAAAAGCCAGTCACAAAAAGACAAATGCTGTGTGATTCCACTTGTATGAGATCCTAGAATAGTCAAACTCCTAGAGACAGAAAACATAAGGGTGGTTGCCAGGGCTGAGGAGGAGGAAGATAAATGTGGAATTGTTTTTTGTTTGTTTGTTTCTTTTTTAAAATGAATACAGGGTTTCAGTTTTGCAACATGAAGAGTTCTGGAGACTGGTTTCACAACAATGTGAATATACCTGACATTAACACTACTGAACTGTACACATCAAAATGATTGTAATGGGAAATTTTACATTACATGTATTTTACCACAATTTTTAAAAAATAGAAGAGGGACTCTCAGAACACCAATTGAGATTTTCAGGGTATCAACTCACAACTCTGAGAACTATTAATTAAAAGAAACAAATTATCCCATTTTCCAACATAAACTATATTTTAGAGTAACCAAAGAGCCCTCATGGAAGCAAAAAAGATACTTTATACAGAACTCTAGCTAATAAATGAGAAAGAAACAAAGAATTAGAAAAACATCCTTTGAAACGCAATAAAATTAGACTCAAGCAGTGATTACTGATGGATAATGAGGTAAAAGGTGGGGAGCTTTACATGGAAGGGATCAGAATATTATCACCTAAATTCACTCTCATCAATTCAGCATCATTAAAAGCGAGACAATCAGGCACTTTGTGCCTCCTTAAGTTATGAAACAGGAAGAACACAGCACCCTCCACTCCCACCCTCCATCAAAACTGGCCTGAATCTAATCAAGTCTTTACTGCTAACTTCCAGTCTACAGAAAAAAATATGGGACATGGAGGAAAAAATTCCTTGCATGAGGAAGTAATCAGCAAAACTCAAAGTTCTGGAAAACTTAGGAAGCAATCAGTTAAACCCAGAATTGTTCTGGAAAATGCTCAGAACACATGACCCAGTTTCTTCAACAAGTCAATGGCATAAAAAGAGGGTGTCTACTAGGATGGAGTGGGAAGAGGTACTGTTCCAGACTGAGCTATTTATTAAACATAAACAAATGTGATGTGTAGCCCCATGTTCAGATCCTGACTCAAAATAATCCCAACTGTAAAAAGACATTTTTTGACATAACTGGAAAAATCTGAATATGAACATATAGTAGGTAATATTAAGTGATTGTTATTAATTGTGTTGGGTGGAATGACAATATCCATCTGGCTGACATCCTGCCCCACCAACGTAGCTTGGAAAGCAAGAGGAAAGATGAAAGACTCCCTGGGTCACTACAGAGGGAGGCATGCTCCATTCAGGGGCAGACTCCCAGGAAGAAGATGGAAAGCTCAAACCAATGCTGTTCCCGCAGTCCCTGCTGTGGTGTGGAGCCCAACCTATCTGTCCACCCCCTGCGCTGGACACGTGGGCTGAAGCTAGGTACTGTCCTGTGGAAAACCCAAGCCCAGCAGCCATCAAGCCTAGTTTTTAATCCCATCGCTCAGGGTTCACCCTTTCCCTGAGACTCAGAAGCCAGTGGCAAGAGGTTTTGTGAGGGATTTGGACCTGGCTGAGAGAGGCCTGATAGCCTTCTGTGCACTCCTTCCCTTCCTGTTGGCCGGTACTCTTCTCCAGCTCCCACTAGGGCAGAATGACACAGAGAGGATATAAGATGAGAAAGGTGCCATGCCAGCCTGGGATCCTACATCCAGACCTCTGCCTCCTCAAATTTTAGAAGATGCACAAGGAGGCCCGGTGTGATGGCTCATGTCTGTAATCCCACCACTTTGGGGAGCCGAGGCAGGTGGATCACTTGAGGTCAGAAGTTCAAGACCAGCCTGGGCAAACATGGCAAAACTCCATCTCTACTAAAAATACAAAAATTAGCCAGGCATGGTGGTGCACACCTGTAGTCCCAGCTACTCGGGAGGCTGAGGCAGGAGAATCACTTGAACCTAGGAGGCAGAGGTTGCAGTGGGCCAAGATCGTACCACTGCACTCCATTCTGGGTGACAAAGCAAGACTCCATCTCACCCAAAAAAAAAAAAAAAGAAAGAAAAAAGAAGAAGACATGTAAGGACCAGCGTGAAAAACTCCCAGGCCCAGGCATCAGATCTCCACTGCCAAGGGTCCTCATGGCCCCTTGACTCAGATAAAATAAACCTGGCCCAACTCAACCATGCTGGGGCAGCAAGAACACTGAAGCACCAGGGGAAGAGACCCAGAGTGACCACACCCCATGTGATGCAAACAGAAGAAAAACGCAAACTGAAACAGAGCAGGAGAAGATGAGAAGCCATAGTGGGATCCTATAGAACCTTCTGGCCCTTTTAGGGGGCTGAGTCCTCCACAGAAGCCCTACAGGTCCACCAAACTCAACCTCTGACCTCTACCCTAATATTCCCAAGACCAGCCTCATGCATAACAATTTCCTCTTCTTCACACCCACTCTGCTCTCTCATATTCCTTTGCTCCCTATACTCAGAACACCCTTGCCCCTCCTACTCCTCCAAACTCACCCTTGCAAGCCCAACTTAAATGTCACCTCCATGCAGCATCTTCCTCATGCATGGAGTCACCATGAATTAGTCCCTCTGAAGCACTCTACGCAATCAGGTTTATAACCTTGGTTTAGCCCCACTCAGTCAGCCACATATTGTAGCTGTTTGGGTGGTGACCACTGCCCTTGCTAGGCCACTGTGAGCTCCTAAAGGTGAGACTCCCTTCTGCAGGCATCCCCTGGTTGGCACAGACCGCCAGCCCATGCACAGTGGGCACTCAGGGAACACATGCAAAGCTCATCAGCTACCAACACATGCACAGACCCCTGGTTGAACTGAAGCAAAAAGAGCTGTTTTGCTTTCCTCCCACCAGGCCTCTGCAGCACCAGCTTAGGGAAGTACCATGAGGGGTGGGTTTGACTGTGTCATGAGGAGAACCACCTTCTGGAGGCCTCCTTCTTCAGGGAAACCACTAACACATAACACAGACACAGAAGGCGCCAAAGGGTATTCTCAGTGCAGAAGGCTTTTTTTTTTTTTTTTTAATGAATCTCATCAAGCATAACCAAGAATCAAAACAAGCAGACAAACACAGTTGCTTTCCTGGAGTGGTGAGAATGCAGTTGAAAGAAGGAGGCTCCAAAAACCTCTGCCACAGGCCCCACATGTCTGTCCACTCTCCTTCCTTCTCTACCCCAGCCCTGCCATTGGCCCTACTGCAGTTTCCACAAAAGGACTGCAAAAATGGCTATGTCACTGGACTGCAAAAACAGCTGTGTCACTGCAGGTCAGAACAACAACTTATTAAAGACACAGCTCTTTGGCTGGGCACAGTGGCTCACACCTATAATCCCCGTACTCTGGGAAGCCAAGGTGGGCAGATCACTTGAGGCCAAGAGTTCAAGAACAGCCTAGGCAACATGGTGAAACCCTGTCTCTACTAAAAACATAAAAATTAGCTAGGCATGGTGGTGCACGCCTGTAGTCCCAGCTACTTGGGGAGGCTGAGGCACAAGAATTTCTTGAACCCCAGAGGCAGAGGTTGCAGTGAGCTGAGATCCCCTCAGTGTACTCCAGCCTGGGTGACTGAGCGAGACTCCGTCTCAAGTGAAAAAAAAAAAGACAAAAGTTCTTAGAACAGACTGAGGTGCAGGGGTGGTGACTCACCTATCTCTGCCCCCAAGTTCCTTGGACACACGCTAAGACTGTGCTGACACCTGCCAGAGACCAGAGGGAGATCATGCAGTAAAGACCTATCTCCGGCCTGACACTTGACAGACCCTTTGAGGGGAAGCTAAATGGAAATGGGACATGTCCATAAATAAACTTGCTAATTTAGGGTCTCACCTCAGTAATGGGCAGGACACCTTTTCCAACAAACACCAAGCACTAAATATTCAGGCAGACGTCCTCTTCTAAGACTCATAAGATTCCATCACTGCCCCCATATCAATGAGCTTTCCTCTCCATGCCCAGTCATGGAACCTGTGTGAGCCAGGGGCCCAATACCCATAACAGTGAGGGTCTGCTTACCAGCCCCTCTGTCTCCTCTGTTGTCCTCTGGAAATGTGCAGCCAGGACCATGTAGTCCCGCATCTGCTTGTGACATTCAAGACACTTGATTGAGTACCGGATGAGCCTCACAGGGTCTGGGTAGAGTGGCAAGGCTGGAGGAGGAGGACTGGCACTACCCGAAGTGAGGCCATGTTTGGGAGACGATGAAGGGGCTGGGGCTGCTGGTGCCGTGGAGTTCACAGGGGCCGACACGAACATTTGGTCTGCAGAGATGGGCTTCACCAGCAGCTGGGAACACTGCATGACGAGCCCCTTGCTCTTGTGGTCACGGGCATGCCGGAGCAGGCTGCACTTGTTGAAGAAGAGCAGCGTCTTGGAGCACAGTGTGCACAGTACCTCAATGTGGACGCTCCGCCGGCCATAGTGCTGGCTCAGGCTCTTCTCTAAGGCAAATGCGTCTCCACACTCCAGGCAGCAGTACCCACTGGCTGGCACGTGGATCCTGCTGTCCGCAGGCGGGCTGAGATTTGGCGCGTAGAGGGGCACGGGGTTGGAGCTGTGGAGGACCTTGTTGAAGACCTCTACAATCAGTGGAGCAGCCTTTTTCACCTGGTGGACCAGGGGCACCGACATTTGTGTAAGCTGTGGCTGGCTCCGTCTTTGCACTGAGGACTTGGCTGTCACTGATGCAGCAACACTGTGGGGGACGAGGTTCAGGTTGGCCAAGTGCACAGCTTTGGGCAGGAGGTTGGCAGGGGCCAGGGTGGATGCCTGCAGTGCTGTGCTCTGTTGCTTCTTGCCTGTCTGTGAGCCTGGGGCAGCCCCCTTTGGGACCTGGGGCCCAGAACTGCAGCAGGGAGATGAAGAGTCACTGGCCTTTGTCATGCTCTCCTCCCCTTTCCTGGCCCCCTGGGGGCTCCCTGAATTTGTGCCTGCCTCAGGAATGTGCTCTTCCACAGGCACCTCATCCCCTGGCACCTCGCTTGGGGCCTCGGCAATGGCACTCCCTAGAGGTGACCCAACAGGGGACTTACTTGGATCATCAGGATCTGGCAGGATCCTTGTGACAGTCCGTTTGATTTCCCCTGATGATGTCTTAATGGTTTTGATTCTCACTTTGGGAATTGCTGGTGGGGAGCTGGCAGCCACAGACGGTGAGCCTTTGCTGCTGCTGTCACTGCAGATGCTACGAGGGCTGTCCGATGGCTTGATACTTTTTCTAGTGGCCTCCAGAGGGCTCCGGGGACTCTTTGGTGACTTGGGCATTTTGGGGCTACCTTTAGAACCCTCTTTAGTGGGCCCTGAGAGATCCTTTGTGTGGCCAGGCTGATCCTCCTTAGTGACACTAGCCACTCTTTTGGCCTGCAAGGCCACCAAGGCTGCCACACAAGAGGACAGCTTGGAATGAGCTGGCTTTAGACGCTGCCTAGGGGGGACTGATGAGCAGGTACCAAGCTCCCGGGCAAGCCCCTTGGACTCTCCGATACTGTTGCTAGGATGGCTGTTGAACTCCAAAGCTTCCCCAAAGAACTGAGTGGCATCCGGATCCTTGTGAGGTTCCACTGCGTTCTGCCCACCTCGCTCGTGTTCCTGCTGGCTCCCCAAGGGCAGGGGTTCTGGCTTGGGTTCTTTCTTACCAAAATGATCAAACATATGCAGCTCTGGAACCGGAAACTTAGCCAGAGCCTCCAGGACTGGGCCCCCCGCAGCCCCGCACCCAAGAGCGGGTGGGAAATAACTGTCAGAGTGTTTGGGCTTTATCCCGAATCCGTTATCTTTGATGGGATCCTCAGGTTCTGGGCTGGAGATTGGACTGAACTGGTTGAAGGTAGGTAATGGCTCTGACTTGGGAGGCTCCAGTTTGCCAGGGAAACTCCTGGCACTGTCTCCATTCATAAAAGTAGAATCAAATTTCCCACAGTTGTGGGGATCTGGAGGGAGATCTGAGCCCCGGAATCCATTGTGTAGGAGACTGGGAGTAATGTGGTCTTTCTCTGCTTCAAATGACTCCTGGCGGCTGGTGTTCTTGACAATGACACTCACGGCCGGCACATCAGGGGCTGATCCTGAGTGAGACAAGGACACACTTTCATCCATACATATGCCTGGAGGTTTGAGGGGACTCTCATTCTCCTCACTGGGTGTCTGGATGGCCTCCTTGGCATCAAGGCTGGTGGGGTCTGGGATGTCAAAGGCAGCCAGGAGGTCATCAAAATCTGGGGTTTTCATATCCCCCATGGCTGGATGCTGGCAAGGGCTATAACAGAAACAGAGAACAGAATCAGTGACCACCAGGGTCCCACTGGACCATCTTCACTACACACCCATCAAACTAATGCACACACAGCCAGGACACCCATGCAAAACCCCACATACTATGACAGGAAGCCACCCACCTCAGTTTTACCCCAACAGGTTTCTAAAATGCTGCAGAGGTGGGGGCAGAGATGGAAAGAGTAGTGAGATGTAGCGACAAGCCTGCTTGGATGATCTTAAACCTCAGTACCTGGAAATTGACGGCTAGTTATAAAGTCACAAAGAATACACTCCTACCATACTCCCCCAGCTTCTCAGGGAACCTCATCCCTCCATAATCATGTGCACTAGCAAAAAGCCACTCAGCACTTCCAGCCTTTAGAAAACTACTGATTAATACATGGAACCTGGCTATAACTTCTTCTGCTAATTTACTCTTAGTAATTACTCGCTAACTTTATATAACTTTGGGGGTTTTTGCTGCATAAATTCAATCAAATCCAAAATGATTTGCTATTTGTGTTGTCTTATTAATAAACTCTAGAAAATTATATCATCCCTAGGTATTTTTTCTCTGTTCAGCAGACACACTTGATTCCTTTTCACCCTGAAACTGTTACCAGTTGGTAAATGCTCCTCCATTAAACCTGAGGAGCAAGGTGACTTGCAAAGTACCAACAGTTATCAAATTGGTCAGCTGACAATTTGGGGGAAGCCCAATTCTATTTTGACTTAATATACAAAGAACAAGATAATAATTCCATTTCAACTTCATGCACCTGTTTCCTTCATGATCTGGGGAAGCAGAGCTACAGAACTACTGCAACAGAGGAAACACAAGGCACTAGAGAGACCTTCCATTAGGAAATTATCATAAAACTCACACTTAAGATGAAACATGAAACTGGCTGGCTCAAACCTGCTGGAGGGAGAAGAAAAACCTCACCATCTCCCTTTAAATCCTGGATCTGCTTCAGCATTCCAGGGCCTTTACTGGCTTACATGTTTCTTACGTCACATTTATGGTGAAAACCTTTCTGGATGCAGACTGGCACAATTCTTTTAGAAAGCAGTATGGTAGCTTCACAGAACCAGAAAAGTGGCAAACTTTAGGTCCAGGAACCCCACTTCCAGAAATTTATCCTAAGAACAAAAATTCTCAAAAACTATATGCAAAAATTATACGTTACAGCATTATTTAAAAAGCACAAAAGAGAGAGACACACACACAAAGAATTTAAATGTCTTAAGACCAAAAAAAAAAAAAAACTTGATAGGCTGTAATGCAGTCATTAAAAATTCTCATTATGGGCCGGGCGTGGTGGCTCTTGCCTGTAATCCCAGCATTTTGGAAGGCTGAGGCAGATAGCTTGAGGTCAGGAGTTCAAGACGAGCCTGGCCACCATGGTCAAACCCTGTCTCTACTAAAAATACAAAAATTAGCCAGGTGTGGTGGTGGGCACCTGTAATCCCAGCTACTCCAGAGGCTAAGGCAGGAGAATCACTTGATCCCAGGAGGCAGAGGTTGCCATGAGTCGAGATTGCACCACTGCCCCCCAGCCTGGGCAACAGAGTGAGACTCCATCTATCTATCTATCTATCTATCTATCTATCTATCTATCTATCTATCTATCTATCTATCTATAAATAAATAAATAAATAAAAAGAAATTTTAAAAAATTCTCATTATTAAATCTATATAGCAACCAGGAAAATTACTTATAATGTCAAGTTTAAAAAGACTAATACAAAAATGTTGTCAGACTATAACAATGTAAAATTATGCATGCAGCTAAGCCAAGATTTAAAAAAAAATGAAAATGATTATGTGCAGAGTAGTGGAATTACTATTGGGTTAGTTTTTCAAAACTTTTTTAGGGGGCTGATAGACTGCTTTTATAATTTTTAAAGGGAAAAATAACAACAATAACAACAAAAACCCACTCAGAACCACAGGGCAGCAGGTGGCATAGCAGAGGTATAGCTCTTACCATCCCATGGGATCAACAGGTTTCCAGCTTTGGTTTCTTGCCCCCCTCCCAACTCCCAGCAAAACACATCTGCCTGCATAAGAGTTTTCACAGAAAATGAAAATTATACTCCCTCCCATTGGGAAGATATCTAATTATGGTAATAATAAAGTACAATACCAATTACCTAAACATGGGGTTGGCAGAATACACCGCTGGAATGAGATATAAAGTTTTGAACAGAACAAATGTTTGTCTCTTGGAGTAGGAGGTGTTGGAATCCATAAACAAGAGGAACATACCCGATGTCACTGAAAGCAGTGGGTACTCAATACCAAGTGACTTACTATGCAGGGTGATCATAACTATAAGGAAACACCTGCATGATATTTGCTTTATAAGCTTCTTTTTTATTTCTTTTTTGTTCTTTCTTTCTCTTAAATGTCTAGGAAAGGCCAGGCACAGTGGCTCACTCCTGTAATCCCAGCACTTTCGGAGGCCGAGGCAGGTGGATCACCTGAGGTCAGGAGTTCGAGACCAGCCTGGCCAACACAGTGAAATCTCGTCTCTACTAAAACTACAAAAATTAGTTGGGACATGCCTGTAGTCCCAGCTACCTGAGAGGCTGAAGCAGGAGAATCACTTGAACCCAGGAGGAGAAGGGTGCAGTGAGTCGAGATCTTGCCACTGCACTCCAGCCTGGGCAACAGACTGAGACTCCATCTCAAAAAAACAAAATAAAACTGTCTAGGAAAAAAAAGATTGAGGGGAAAGGGCAGAATAGATTTCCCAGCTCTCATTAAGGAGATGGAGAAAGCATGTGGGAGAAGAGGAGGCGAAGTTGATTGTGTGTATAAGGATTAGCTGGGAGTCTGCTATTATCTAATATGAAGTTGCAGAGGCTTGAAGCAGAGAAAGATTACATTAGAAGTAAAGCTCTCCTCACAGAGAAATCTCAGGGATTGACTGAGAATGGTCAGAAGTAAATCTTTTGCTGGAAAATCAGAGCTAGTAAATGGTGTGAGAGCTCAATATTAGCAGCAGAAAAAAAACTTTTATAGAGATTTTAGGTCAGGCACAGTAGCTCACACCTGTAATCTTAGCACTTTGGGAGGCCAAGGGAGGAAGATCACTTGAGCCCAGGAGTTTGAGAGTAGCCGGGAACACAGTGAGACTCTATTTTTAAGAAGAATAAATGTTTTAAATGCCAAAGCTGAAAGCCTTTAAAAGCCAAAGATCACATCCTGTTTTCTATTTAGCCCCAGTAAGAAAAACCAAAAACAGCAGCAATCAATAACTGTGAATAAGGTACTCTACCGTGTACCTACATGTTTATATTTACTTGAACCTTGCTCTAAAGCATCACATTGTTTTTAAATAGAAATTAATCAAAATGTACCCTGGTACAAAGCAAAAGAAGAAACTGTAAAGAAAACCAATAAAAAAGTTCTATTTACCAAAAACCTGCCAACACAAAGTTAAAAGGCAAACAACAAATCAAAAGGAATATTTGCAACATATAATTATCATTGATATCTTAACTAAGACATAAACAGCCCTTATAAAGAGACCTCCTCTTTCGGCTTTGGAGCCCCCCTCCATCTGTCTCTGTACAAGGGAGTTTCTTCCTTCTGTCTTCTCCCTTCCTTCTTGCCTATTAAATGCTCCACTCCTTAAAACCACTCCACGTTGTGTCCGTGTCGTTTTCTCTAAATCAGCATGAGGACCAAGAACCCTGGTGTTCCTCCACTCAACAGAGCTGTATCATTTTGATGCATGGGCCAGGAAAGGAAATTCAATCATCAGACTGCAATCAAACTCCAAATGGTGCTAATAAACTGAACCACACACGGACACGCCATCTTCTGAAGAGTCTTAGACCAACCCCAGGAGGAGCCCTAGCTGCTGTTCCCCATTTGACGCCCCTTTTCAGCAGGAAGTAGCCAGAAAAGAGTCGTCGCACAAAACCCCCTAACAGAGTTAGTATGGCATCTCCACAGTGGGGGAGTGTTGTAGGAAAAGGGGTCACTGGGAAGTTTTAAAGCATCTCTGGAAAAGTTTCTTGTAAAGCCCGGGCTCTTAGAGCCAGGCCAGCAACCTTTGATATGAAAGTCGGCCATTAGAAACTGGGTCCACCCAAACATGGAGATTCCTGTAGCCTTCTCGCCCTTTCCCTACAAGTTCCTGGCAACATGGCCACCCCCACATATCCTCACGTGTGTAGAACGTCCCATGGCACCATGCATTTGTATATTAAAAGACGAGGGTGGGAGCGCCAGCTTTTTCTCTACGTGAATGACATGACTAGTCAAACCAATCCCCTGAGCCCTATGCAAATCAAACACCGCCTCCTCCAGCCTCTGCATATATACCTGACTGGTATCCGTGGCCAGTGGGGACCTCCTTTTTCGGCTTTGGAGCCCCCCCTCCCTCTGTCTCTGTACAGGGGAGCGTCTTCCTTCTGTCTTCTCCCTTCCTTCTTGCCTATTAAACTCTCCGCTCCTTAAAACAAAAACAAAAACAAAAAGCCCTTACAAAGCAATAAGTAAAAGATGAGCAACCCATTAGAAAAATGAGTGAGGGTGATGAGCAGGCAATTAAAAGAGGAAAGACAAATGGACAGACTAGAAAAAATACTCCAGAATGGAGTTAGGTTACAAGAATATTCCAAATGTTAAAAGTATCTCGGCTGGGAGTGGTGGCTCATGCCTGTAATCCCAGCACTTTGGGAAGCCGAGGTGGGTGGATCACAAGGTCAGGAGATCAAAACCATCCTGGTTGCAGCCAGACACGGTGGCTCAAGCCTGTAATCCCAGCACTTTGGGAGGCCAAGACGGGTGGATCATGAGGTCAGGAGATCGAGACCATCCTGGCTAACATGGT
>NW_012118866.1:519200-527293 GCF_000951035.1 Colobus angolensis palliatus
CTAGACTCCGTTTCAAAGAAAAAAAAAATTGTATCTCAACAGATGAAATTATTTTCTCTTTTGTTTATCTTCATTTTAAAATTATTCAAACTATTTGTTTCAAATTGCATTACTTACGTAACTTCATTATTTTTAGCACTTTGGTGGGAGGCCAAGGTGGGATGATCGCTTGAGCCTAGGAGTTCAAGTAACATAGGCAACATAGTGAGACCCCATGTCTCACTGAACGAGCTAGATAGATCCAGACCTGGTGAGCTCACTGAGTGATCTAGAGTGGCCTAGTCAAGAGGCAAGGCAGGATCACTGGTTTGGAGGCTGGGAGTAAATTTCACTCAAAGGTGAGATAATGGAATTTGCAACAATATGAACAGCCCCCTTGGGGGTAAAGAACAACTCCAAGACTGGCAGACTGACGACTATACTATGTCTCAGAATAAGTTTCTACCTAGGGAATATCTGGAAATATTTTTTAAAGATGAACATAAATCCTATTGTTTATTACAGGGTCTACTAGTTTGCCCAGGAAATTTTACCAAACATTTAAGTGAACATATCAACTAGATGTGGGTAAGGAGCATCTTAGTTTTGAAAGGGCCTCAGCATGCCAAATCACCCTGTTGGAATTATTTGAGGGTATAAAAACAATATGATTCGGCTGGGCACAGTGGCCCGTAATCCCAGCACTTCGGGAGGCTGAGGTGGGCAGATCACTTGAGGTCAGTTCGAGACCAGACTGGCCAACATAGTGAAACCCATCTCTACTAAAAATACAAAAATTAGCCAGGAATGGTGGTGCGCACCTGTAAACCCAGCTACTCGGGAGGCTGACGCAGGAGAACCTCTTAAATCCGGGAGGTGGAGGTTGCAATGAGCTGAGATTGCGTCACTGCACTCCAGCCTGGGCAACAGAGCGAGACTCCGTCTCAAACAACAACAACAACAACAAAACCCGGTATGATTGGCTGGATACAGTGGCTCATGACTGTAATTCAGCACTTTGGGAGGTTGAGGCAGGTGGATCCCTTGAGGTCAGGAGTTCGAGACCAGCCTGGCCAACATGGTGAAACCCTGTCTCTACCAAAAATACAAAAATTAGCCAGCTATGGTGGCAGATGCCTGTAGTCTCAGCTACTTAGGAGGCTGAGGCAGGAGAATCACTTGAACCTGGGAGGCAGAGGTTGCAGTAAGCCAATATTGCGCCACTGCACTCCAGCCCAGGTGGCAGAACGAGACCCTATCTTAGGAAAAGAAAAAGAAAACAGTGGCCAGGTGCTGTGGCTCATGCCTGTAATCTCAGCACTTTGGGAGGCCAAGGCGGGTAGATCGCCTGAAGTCAGGAGTTCGAGACCAGCCTGACCAACATGGCAAAATCCTGTCTCTACTAAAAATACAAAACCTAGCCGGGCATGGTGGCACACACCTGTAATCTCAGCTAGGGGTAGGAGAATTGCTTGAACCTGGGAGGCAGAGGTTACAGTGAGCTGAGATGGCATCATTGCACTCCAGCCTAAGCAACAGAGTGAGGACTCTGTCTCAAAGAAAAAAAAAAAAAGTATGATTATATATAATTATGGCAGAACTAGTAGACTAGTAGACAGAATTTCTACAGACTTTAAATACTAATATCCCACCAAAAAACAAAAAAAAAAAACAGAACAAAATAACAACTGACTTCCATAAAACTTGGGTGAAGGTATGTTGTCTGTGTGCATCCGTATATATGTCTTCATGTAATTCTCATTCATGGGGAAATATAACCAGTAGAGTTTTTAACCCATTGACTAGTTTTGGACTAGAGCTTTATGCTTTCATAAATTACCTAGAATGGTGGTTTCCAACCCATAAGGGAACCCAGCTTCACATCCACATATGTGTTCTCAAGGACCAGCCATTAGACACACCACTACCGAATAATGACTCATGAAAAATTTATTTTAAAAAGGAAGTCTTCATAATTATATAAATGCTTTGGGACCCAATAATCTAACAGAAGAATGTTAGGATGTAAGTTTCATGAAGGAAGAGGCTTATCTATTTCACTCATCACTGGATTCCCCATGAGGTAATAAATATTTGTAGAAGCAATAAAGTAAAACCTTCAAGTTTGCAAATGGCCTTAAAGCTGTTCCTAATCAAAACGCAAAATTAAAAGACAGGTTCTCATGAGGCTGTCAATAGGCAAAATTATAGCAAGTCACCATTAGTGAAGGCAAATGTGAAGGAACATTCAGGGAAAAGCAATACCAATTATACTTTTAGAATAATGGATTTTAAGCTACACTGTTCAATCAGCTTAGACTGTTCCCTTAAGATACCACATTGCATGTTTGATCACAAAAAGTCCAGAAAATGCTGGGCATTATCAGAAAGAACACTGTAAGCAAATTAGAACTTGTGATCCTGCCCTTATTCAAAACCACTGTGTCTGTAGCTACATGTGCTGTGCAGTTTGGGTTCCCTGTACCTCAAGAAAAACATACCAGAGTTGGAAGAGGTCCTGAGAAATCTCAGAGATTGAAGTTATAAAGTAAATGAAAGGGCTTTCTAATGAAAGCCTAAAAATTAGAGCTCTATTTTTTTTTCTGGAGAGATGAAAATTTAGGAGAAAGGAGAAAGAATAACTAAATTATAGGTTTGTTCATCAAACCTCATAATACTAGAGAGAAGAGGGCAGTATTTTGAAGTTTGAAATAAAATATGTACTGGGCTTAGACATTCCCAGGGTGCTCTGTAGATCTTCACCCCTGGATGGGGACAAGGCAGGGCCCCTCTCTGAACTGACTTTTTTATTAGGAGAATTAAACCCCTGGTGGGTGGTGACTTGTTAAAAAAAGAAATAAAAGATGTAGACAAAAGATGATTTTATCTATTGTCAGAAAATATCCTGAATTATCACAGGTACAAAAATATATAAATGTAGTAACATTCACATATTCAAATCTAAAAATAAAAAAGGTTCTGAGGAACTAAGAACAAGGACTTAACATTGAACCCATGAGCTTTTTCCCCCTCTGCAACAAAGCCTTCAAATTTCAAGTAACATTAAACTTTGTTATCTGTTACTTCAGCAATGCTAAGTTCGGTAATAGTAGATTAATAAAAATTCAGTAACAGGACATTAAGGAGGCAGAGGCACTCCAAAATGCATTAAGAAAAATCTGATCTCTAGTCAATATATTCTGTTTAATAAGACAAGGAAGCAAATAAAATGTTGTCGATTTATAAAACTGAAAGTGAAAGGCAGCATGATTTAAGGAACACTGAACTGTGAGACAAAAACAAAAACAAGTTTTCTTGAATTTGCCATTGTTCATTGTATTAGGACTGGAAGGAAGGATGGATGGATGTTTTACAACCTGTGGGTGAACTCTCAACCCTGCTCCCCTACATGACTGACGATGGCTTAAATACTGGTATCTGTGTTGCATTATTGTTTGTAATTCTTAAGAGTTTTTATTTTTTTGTTTGTTTGCTTTGAGACAGGGTCTCACTCTGTCGCCCAGGCTGGAGTGCAATGGTGTGATCATAGCTCACTTCAGCCTCCACCTCCTGGGCTCAAGTGATCCTCCCGCCTCAGGCTCCTGAGTAGTTGGGGTTGCAGGCATGCACCACCATGCCTGGCCAGTTCTTTTAATTTTGTAGAGACAGGGTCTCCCTAGGTTGTACCAGGAATGGAAGCAGACAAGGGGAAAGTCAGAATGAGCAAACAAGTTCAAGAGTAAGCTGCTGCTCCCAAGATGTACAGAGCCTCTGCCTGAACTCGAGCAGGAACATTAATCATTGAGACACTGCTTTCATGGGTGGTAGCGAAGGGAACTCAGTGAAACTTCAGTAGGATCAGAGGACACAGAAAAAAAGAGCCTCAGAACAAAACTCCAGATTGGGAATGGTATAGCTAAAAGAATAAGGAATTGTGACCCCATGGAATTGGCTTTCACTCCTATGGTATCAATAATTACTTGTGTGAAGACCCTAGGTAGGCATTGGTTTAGTATGTAAAATTAAACTAACTTTAAAGATCTCTGAGTCCTTGAACAGGCTAGGCTACAATGGCTGGGCAAATTAATCTAGAACTTAACGGATTTCTACATAAAAATTAACTGCTAAGGTGGACAAGCAGACTCCATAGCATATACATCTCACTGGCCTCTTGAATACACATCTGAGGCCTGATTATAGGTCTATGTCACTCCAAGTGTCAGATGTTCTGAGTCAGTCAACGACCAATGTTTCATTTTATGAGGCACCTGCTGTTCAAGCCAGCAGCAAAAAATGGCCCAAAGAGATTCTCAGCAGTACATAAGAAACAGCTGCTCAGGCAAAAAAAAAAACAACCTTTTTTACATGTCTTTCCTCCACTTAGTGTAGCCCCTCTAATGCACATGTTGCCATAAAATTTGCTGTGAAACATACATCTGATCACCAAGATGTCCCTGTTCAAAATCTCCATGGCGTTCAGGATGGAGCTCAAACCCTTCAGCCTCACATGGAGGATGCATTCCAATGTGGTCTCTGCCCCTCTCCAGCAACTTGTCAGGATACCTTTCATTCTGACCCCAGTGGTGGTTATCTCACACTCTCTCATACCTCTGTGCCAGGGTTTGAGCAATCTCCCTGACTAGAGAAGAATACCTGATACTCCAACCCACCAGGGCCCCAAACATAAACCTGCCTAAGAACCCCTCATCCCCAAGTTTCGGCTCCAGGGTCCCCTTCTGATGCCTTCTCTGAGTGCTGCAACTCCAGTCCTCTGCCCTTCTCCTGCTCCACTTTTCTCCTGACACCCAGGCCTCTCTTCCTCTGTGGCAGCACTTCTCACAGGGGGTTGGAATCATTTGTTTTCTCATCACTCTTTCCCATCAGTATGTGAGCCTCTCCTGTGTTGGGGTCATGTCTTTCCCCTCTATTTCCGTGACCTAACACACCTGGCTCCCCATGGCAGGTGAGTTGTCACTGCTCCCACTGCTCCCAGAGCCATTCCTGGATGTCTTTTCAATCCCCTGGCTGATGTTACCTGCCCCTGCTTGCCCTGTGCAAGGTGTCCTTTGCCCAGAGGCAGCTTCTCCTCTCCCCCTGCCATGTCTTTTCCATGCCAACTGTAGATTTCAAGGACAGAATTACATTGCAAACATTCTAACAAGACTCACAAGATGTTAAAGCCGAAGGGGCCCTTAGAAATTATCTGGTCCAGGGGCTTCCAAATGCCTGTCTGAAGGCTGCTGGTGGACGGACTGCAAAAGAGTAACATGGGGAATGACTTAAAAATACAGATACACAGGCTCCACCATGAAAATTCTGATTCAATAGGTCTAGGATGGATCCCTGCTTTTGGGGTTTGTTTTTAAAGCTTCCCAGGTAATTCTAGTGCACTGGTCTAGTCCAAACTCTTCATTTTTTAAACGTGGAGAACTGAGGCTCAGAGAGGGGAACCGTCACCAAATGCTAAGACTTATGACTGGCACTGAAGGCACAAAGCTGAAGGCCCAGACCCTGCTCTTGAGCACCTACACATACATAATCCACTGGAAACATCTTTGGGCACCACTGAGGCTCATCAAGGGCACAGAATTCCTACAGAAGTCACCTCACTCTCCCTTTTGCTCCCTTTTGCTTTATTCTTCCTCACATCATAATTTTCTACCTTTACTGTAGTTTACTGAACATTTCAGTAAAGTGTTCTCTTTCCTGCTATTTTATAAGCCCCTCAGTAGACACTCACTAAATTATTATTTCTAGATTTGGATCTCTACTTGGGTATCTAATAGGCACCTCAGATCTACTATGTCTAAAATCTAGCTCTTGATTTCCTCCTACAGCCTTCCCCATTTCAGTAAATGAAAATGCCATTCTTCCAGCTGCTTAGGCTTAAACCTCTCTTTCTTTCACACCCTTCATCCAATCCACAAGCATATCCTGTCAACACAACCTTCAAAATATATTCAAGTCCAGCCATTTCTCACTACCTCTACCATCATCTCTCTTCTGTGTTCCCACAAAAGCCTGCCAATTGATCTCCTTGCTTCCACCCTTGCCTCTGCTAGTCGTTCCCAACACAGCAGCCAGAGTATTGCTTTTGAAACGTACATTGCCACTGGGCACAGTGGTCCATGCCTGTAGTACCAGCTACTCAGGAGGCTGAGGTAGGAGGATCACTTGAGCCCAGGAATTTGAGGCTGCAGTGAGCCAGGAATGCACCTGAGGATAGCCACTGCACTCCAGCCTAGGCAACACAGTGAGATCCCATCTCAAAAAATAAGATAATTTGTTTTCAAACTTTTTATTATACTTTAAGTTCTAGGGTACATGTGCACAACGGGCAGGTTTGTTACATATGTATACATGTGCCATGTTGGTGTGCTGCACCCATTAACTCGTCATTTACATTAGGTACATCTCCTAATGCTATCCCTCCCCACTCCCCCCTCCCCATCACAGGCCCCGGTGTGCGATGTTCCCCTTACTGTGTCCAAGTGTTCTCAATGTTCAATTCCCACCTATGAGTGAGAACAATTTTAAAATGTTAAAGCACACATCACATCATGTCCCTACTCTCTTCAAAACCCTTCAACACCATCCCATCTCCCTCAGAGTGAAACCCCATCTTTCCCACAGCCTCCACAGCCGGGATGAAGGCACCGCCCCCGTCTCCTATGCCTCTCTCTCACCCAGTCTGTCCGGGCACACAAAGGCCTCCTTACATTCTTCAGGCATGCTGGTCATGCTCCATCCCGAGCCTCTGCAGTCACCATTCCCTCTGCTTGAAACATTCTCCCACCAGATCTCGGTGGGCTCACTTCCTCACTTCTTCAGGCCTTTAATCCAATGTCCCTTTGTCAGGAGCCTTCCATGACAATTCTACATGAGATACCAATCTCCAACCCCACCATCAATCTTTATCCCTTTACACTGCTTTATTTTCTTCCCAGCACCTATCACCACCCAGCATATATTATATAATTGTTCATTACCTTATTGTCTTTTTGTAAATTCCAGTGTGTTTACAGGAAGGTAATCCACCATTAGAAAGGAGGAACAGGCCAGGTGCAGTGGCTCAAGCCTATATTCCCAGCACTTCGGGAGGCTGAGGTGGGCTGATCATCTGAGGTCAGGAGTTCGAGACCAGCCTGACCAACATGGTGAAACCCCATCTCCACGAAAAATACAAAAATTAGCCAGGCATGGTGGTGGGCACCTGTAATCCCAGCTACTCAGGAGGCTGAGGCAGGAGAATTGCTTGAACCCAGGAAGTGGAGGTTGCAGTGAGCTGAGATCATGCTATTGCACTCTAGCCTGGGCAACCGTCTCAAAAAAAAAGAAAGAAAGGAAGAGGAACAATTTGACAAGCTCATTTGTCCAGAGTTAAGATTGTTCAAGATAGTCACAGATTCCCAAGTGGGTTTATTATGAACCAAACATTTTGTAAATATGTAAATTTTTGTTTCACTTCTTAAAATTTTAGAGAGACCTTCAGTGGTCATAGGACTTCGCCAGTGGGAAGGGATCTACCTAAAGTGCCCTTGTCTATGAATCCTGGATCCCTGTAATGGCTGATTAAATTAAATATTTTATCAGTGGGGAGTGCCTATTGGCCGATGTCCCATAAGGTCATTTATTTTGAGGATGGGATCAATGTGACACCAGAGGAAAGAAAAGGCTAGCTCTGAGAACCATAGGGAAGAGGTAGGTACAGGGTGGGCCTGAGTCTTAAGAAAAAAAGACACAAAAGGCTGGGCACAGTGGCTCACGCCTGTACTCCCAGCACTTTGGGAGGCTGAGGCAGGTGGATCACTTGAGGTCAGGAGTATGAGACCAGCCTGGCTAACATGATGAAACCTTGTCTCTACTAAAAATACAAAAATTAGCCAGGTGTGGTGGTGCACGCCTGTAATCCCAGCTACTCAGGAGGCTAAGGCAGGAGAATCGTTTGAACCCAGGAGGCAGAGGTTGTAGTGAGCTGGGCGCCACTGCACTCCAGCCTCAAGCCTGGGCGACAGAGCACAACTGTCTCAAAAAAAGGCCGGGCGCAGTGGCTCAAGCCTGTAATCCCAGCACTTTGGGAGGCCGAGACGGGCGGATCACGAGGTCAGGAGATC
>NW_012118866.1:527899-543134 GCF_000951035.1 Colobus angolensis palliatus
CACTTTAAATGGGTAAATTGTATGGCATGTGAATTATATCTCGATAAAGGTGCTATCTTTTTTAAAAGATAGAAAAAGGCAGAACTGGAGGGAGCTGGGATTATAGAAGACAATAAAACTGACTGGGACAAGTAGAAACTAGGCATAGGCAGCAACTGCAGTTTACACAGAGCTGACAATTTAGATACAAACTGATACTTTTTAACCTGTACCCCCTTTACCTTTCCTTATTTGCAAACAGATCTCAGCAATAACCTGGCACCACACTTTGTTAGAAGGAAACAGGACCCAGAGATTTGAGAAAAAGGGGGACAGGACTCCTCTTGTTCACACACCATCCTGGCGTGTTCCTCCCAGTGAACTTTGTAAATGCATCATCTCTTGGTAGTGGGGGACCCTAAATTTAAGCAAGAAGCCAGCAGCCTCAGATCTGCTGTGAACCAAGCCTCAACTCCTGATGCAAAGGACCCTAGAAAACAGTGTTGGCCGGGCACGGTGGCTCGCACCTGTAATCTTAGCACTTTGGGAGGCCGAGGCGGGTGGATCACCTGAGCTCAGGAGTTTGAGACCACCCAGGGCAACATGGTGAAACTAAAAATACAAACGATCTCTATGAAAGATACAAAAAAAATTAACCGGGTATGGTGGTGCATGCCTCTAGTCCCAGCTACTTGGGAGGCTGAGGCAGGACAATCACTTGAGCCCCAGAGGCGAAGGTTGCAGTTAGCCGAGATCACGCCACTGCACTCCAGCTTGGGCTACAGAATGAGACTCCATCTTGAAAAACAAAAAGAAAACAGAAAGTGGCCATTCCACAGGTTCACTCTTTCTTTGGTGGTTTTGAGGGTGCCACCAGTCTCATCTACCATAGACAACCTACAGTTCCAAAGCTTCCTAAACTGACAAGTCTAGAGGGACACAAAGAGCATGCTATTACTCTTAGAGGCATCTCTATGGTTGCCTTAGATCACCACAGAAGTTTAGGAGCTGGTGAGTCAAAGAGGTGCTAAAGTTTCTCTTCCAAGTGTTCTGTTCTTATTCCCCTTTTCTCACATACACACACACACTCTTCTCTTTCTCATCCTCTCTCCCCCTATTTCTTCCTTCAAGGTACACTTTCTCTCCCTCTCTTCTCTTCCCCTGTCCTCTCTCTCTCTGTCTCTGTCTCTCTCTCCACCCCCTGACTCTCCAGATCCTGCTCCCTCCCTCATGCCTCTCTTCCTCCCTCTTCTCTCCTTCCCCTCTCAACAGATATCTGGGTGTGCTCTTTCACCAAAACTGCTCAGACCTGAGGGAAGCCAGCCTTCAGCAGAAAAGTAGGGCCCCAGCCAAAGCAGCCTTTCACCAACAATCCAGCATGGCAGCAGATCCAATATCCAGGTGTTCTATATGTGCCTACTGTATGTCCCTGGTGATCCAAGGGAATGATAGGGAATAACATGTCCCTATGTGCCTTTCTACGATCAGACAAATGGAATATTAAGAGCCTTCACAGAGTGAAACGTTTACAGATAAAATAATGTGACATTTGGAATTGGCCTCAAAATAACACAGGGCAAGAGGAAGAGAGCAAGGAGGAGATATATAAATGAAACAAGATTGACCATGTAGCCAGGCATGGTGGTGTGTGCCTGTAGTCACAGCTACTCGGGAGGCTGAGGTGGGAGGACTGCTTGAGCCCAGGAGGTAAAGGCTACAGTGAGCCTTGATCGCGCCACTGCACTCCAGCTTGGGTGATAGAGCGAGACCTTGTCCCAAAAAAACAAAATACTAAAAACAAAACAAAAAAAAAGATCATCAATTGATAACTACTGAATCTGAGTGAGTACACTGAGGTTTATCATATTTTTTTTCTATATTTGTACATTTCAGCACAATAGGGACCCACCTCTTGGCTAGTAGACTTTATGGGTCCAACTAAGGTAACCACCAAGATCACACACCCATCAGGATGGCTATTATTTAAAAACAAAACAAGGCCAGGCGCGGTGGCTCACACCTGTAATCCCAAAACTTTGGGAGGCTGAGGCGGGCGGATCACATGTCAAGAGATGGAGACCATCCTGGCCAACATGGTGAAACCCCGTCTCCACTAAAAATATAAAATTTAGCTGGGTGTGGTGGCATGCACCTGTAGTCCCAGCTACTCAGGAGGCTGAGGCAGGAGAATCACTTGAACCCAGGAGGTGGAGGTTGCAGTGAGCCAAGATCACGTCACTGCACTCCAGTCTGGCAAAAGAGTTAGACTCTGTCTCAAAAGAAACAAAACAAAAAACCAAAACCAAAACCAATAATAACAAGTGCCAGTGAGGATGTGGAGAAATCAGATTCCTTGTGCATCACTGGTGGGAATGTAAAATGGTACAGCTGCTATAGAAAGCAGTTGGCGGTTCCTTAAAAAATTAAACAGAATTACCATATGATCCAGCAATTCCACTTCTGGGTGTATATACTCAAAAGAATTAAGAGTGGGGGGACACAAGATATTTGTACACCCATGTTTATGGCAGCATTATTCGTAACACTCAAAGGTAGAAGTAACCCAAGTATCTGTCAACAGATGAAAGGATAAACAAAATGTGGTATATACATACAATGGAATATCATTCAGCTTTAAAAAGGAAGGAAATTCTGACACATGCTACAACAGACAAATATTGAATGATTCCACTTATATGAGGTCCCTAGAGTAGGCACATTCATAGAGACAAGAAGGAGAATTGTGGTTGCCAGGGGTTAGCGGGAGAGAGAGGGGGAGTTATTGTTTAATAGGTACAGAGTTTTAGTCAGGTTCTAGAGATGGACAGTGGTGATGCTTGCACAACCGTGAAAGTATTTAATGCCACTGAGCTGCACACTTAAAAATGGTAACTTTTGTTATATGTATTTTATCATCAAAAAAACAAAATCCAGGGAACAAGAAAATCTCATGTCTAAACTCTTGGCTTTTTAAGGCCAGCTCAGGTCAGCCTAGACATCATACCTTAGAGAGGATCTCAAAACAAGGGTGTGGCGAGCGTTGCTAGGGGAGCAGAGCTGCAGAGAAAGGAAAAACTTCTACCTAGGCACATGGTCTAGAGTCCAAACACCACCTAAGGAAAGAAGAAAAACAAAATGTTTTTTAAGTGGGTCTGAAGGTAAATGTTAGAGTAAGGAAAGATAGTTTAAAAAACTAATAATAATAATTCAAGTGTAAGACCCAGAGAAAAATCCCCAAACATAAATTCAAGCAGGCCACAAATGTAATCAAAGACAAAACTCTTCCCAGCTCCACGTCTGCTCCCCTCCCTCTATTATAGCCTGGTGGTTAAGAGCACAGACTCCATCTTGGTTCAAATCCTAGTTCTACTACTTACTAGCCGTGAGACCTGGGGCAAGATTCTTAATCTCTGTCTGTCTCCCCATATGTAAAATGGGCTATTATAGGGATAAAATGAGTTAATAGTTATAAAGCTCTTACAACACTGCCTTTCACATAGCAAATACATGTTTGTTAAGTATTATGCCACCAACCTCAGTGGCGAGCAAGCTTTCCCTCATAAGTTTTCAGAGTGCCCCAGAAATTGCTGGCCAGAAGCATGGAGAGAGGACAGAAAGACAAGGGAAGTAAAGCCGGGTTTAGTTTACCCCTCCACACAACTATTCCTCCAGTGCTCGGGATGCCCTCTGAAGCTGAAGAAGCAGAGGGCCAAGCAGGGGCCAGTGGGGCAGGTGAGCTGCAGAAATCATGGTGGGGGCAGACAGCGGTGTAGGAAAAGGTCAGCACAGAGCAGGTGATGAGGAGGAGGGACAAAATGAGCAAAGTCGGCAGAACCCTTTTTTTAAAACTAGGTGGTCCTCAACTGTAGCTGAACATGAGGATCACCTTGGGAACTTTGGAAGCTACAAATACTTGGCCACTACCCCCTAAGATTCAGATTTAATTGACTAGTGTTGAGAAATACTGGTTAATAGCCCATCAACTACATATACCACAAATTACGTAATAAAAGGACTCATTCCCTGAATTTCTCATTCTGCCTGTTCTCACTCTAATCCCGCATTCCCTCACTTGACTTCATTTTTGTCCAATTTTGACAGACCAACATTTAGTTTGGATTCTAAATAGTAATACAGACAATATTAATGTAAAAATGTAGAAGGAAAGGGAAAGAAACCAATTATCTCAATTCTACAGAAAGAAACTACAGAAAACTATCCTGGAAGTTTTTCCTTTTTTATTTGGACTTTCACATTTCAAAACATAAACTAACAAGCAGACACTGTGCTGTCCAAATGAGGACAAAAGTTAGAGATCGGTGCCAAGGGGTGTCTTAGGTCTGTTGTCCAATAGTAAATAAATTGGGAGGTGCTCCAATGAGTATACCTGGTTATTTACTCCAGATTAACCTTGGTTCCTCTGGCCACCAGTTTCTGTTGGGTTATCCAGATAGTCTCTCTCATATGTGCAATCATGCAGTTTGGCTGCAGAATGGCTAACAAACCTGAGTGTCAGTCTTCACTACCAGGCTGGCTGCTTCTCCCAGGTCACCCTAATCACACACTGATGCTTGGATGTACAGGAATTTTACAGTTTATAACACATTCTTCACACAGCACAAGGAACTCACCAGTGAGTGAACTAACACTGGCAGTCAGGCTCCTGCCTGCCTCCAAGGACCAAGCTGCCCTTGTACTTTGAACTCTGAACAGGCAGGTCAGTTTTCACATTTCAAGTTTCCCAACACACTCATCTTCCCAAGCTGCTATGGGATAGGGCACAAATTTTCCTTCAATTTGGTATTGAGACATTCACCATAGCCCTTGCCATAATGACACACCTTAGAGTGTTGTAAGACCAAGATTAGACAATATTGCTCTAGAGCATTGTTCTAGATTAGAGCCTCTCCCAACACTAGAAAGATTCAGGACTATCGGAGCCAAACAGACTCTAGGAAACCATTAAATTTAAACCACTTACTTTACAAGCAAGGAAACTGAGGCCCACAGAGGAGAGGTAATCAAATAAGAAAAGGGACATAAACTGAAGAGTTTTTATTACTGTGGAAGATTCCTGTTATTCCTGGCAAGGTCACAGGGCCCTTGCGTGTCCTTCCCATCAGAACAGCTGAAGTCACCTACTCACAGTTACCCGTTCAAATCTCTCCACCAAATATAGGGGATAAGGCTTATTTAACCCTCAGACCAGTGCTTCTCAGCCCTGGAGTGATCCTAATGCCTAACTCCAGCTCAGACCAATTAAACCAGAAATTCTAGAGGTGGAGCCACCAAAGGATCCCCATAATCCATACCTTCCCCCATGGATTCCTTAAACCCTCTCCAGCCTGAGGGGCTTTTGCACTTGCTCTTTTCTCCAATTTGATTGCTCTTTCCTCAGATATCTGCGTGGCTCCCTCTCTCACTTCCTTCAGACCTCTGCTCAAAGGCCATTTAATCAATGAGATTTCTCTGACTTCTCAATTTAAAATAGAAAACCTACCTCCCCACCAAACCCCTCATCCATCATCCCTGCTTTATTTTTCTCCATAATACTTTTCACCATCTCTTATATTGTATCTTACTTATTATCTATAAAGGCATACAAACCAGAATGAGCCCCATAAGAGTAAGATTTGTGTTTATTTTGTTCCTTGTTATATTCCCAGTGTCTAGAATAGTGCCTGGTACATAGCAAACCATGAGATGTATATTCTAAATGAAGACATCAGGAACACAAATCTCAAAATATGACTCATACCAAAAGATCATAAAGCAGCAGCCGTTTGGTTGATTATACCAAAAACACTTCTTCACTGATCTCATCTTGGCACAACGCTTATCAAAAACAGGACAGAAGCCTAATGAAACAGAATCCATTCAGAAATACTTTCTTTTTTTTCTTTTTCTTTTTTTTTTGAGACGGAGTCTGGCTCTGTCGCCCAGGCTGGAGTGCAGTGGCCAGATCTCAGCTCACTGCAAGCTCTGCCTCCCGGGTTTACGCCATTCTCCTGCCTCAGCCTCCCGAGTAGCTGGACTACAGGCACCCGCCACCTCGCCCGGCTAGTTTTTTGTATTTTTTAGTGGAGACGGGGTTTCACCGTGTTAGCCAGGATGGTCTCGATCTCCTGACCTTGTGATCCGCCTGTCTCGGCCTCCCAAAGTGCTGGGATTACAGGCTTGAGCCACCGCGCCCAGCCAGAAATACTTTCAGAAGTAAGTATTTCTAGTCAATTAATCCAATCCAATGGCTTTGTTCATCAAAGACAGTTTGTTCTGAGAAATAAACATACATAAATAGAAAATGAAGTTGAAAGGTGATGGAACACATGGCTTTCAGATACCATCTTAGCATATGTGCAGATTCAGAAGAAAGCCTGAGAGCACTGACAGCTGCACTCAGACAGGAAGAGTTTTCAGCAGACCAGAAAGAACAGACAGGCTCCTCTCCTGGGATTACAGCCCACGAGATGAAGGTGCCATCTGGGATACTACTGCCTGCTTATCCCCAAACCCCCCAACCTGATGAACACCTTCAGTGACCTGAGGAGGACCCTTCCTTTTCCTTTCTCCTACTTATAGCCCACCTGCTAACTGATTTGAAACCACTGACAACACTTTAAACTCTACCACATTGGGAGCACTGGAAGCCTTTGTCAAGGCAGCCACACAGCAAGTCTCACTGATGTCATCTGTTCCATTCCATGTCTGCCGACTCCCTGTCCTTGCTCTTTCCTTGCCCTCTCTGGTCTTTCCCTACTTGGTCATCCTGCAAATTTCTTTAAGACTAATCCTTCCGGCCGGGCGCGGTGGCTCAAGCCTGTAATCCCAGCACTTTGGGAGGCCGAGACGGGCGGATCACGAAGTCAGGAGATCGAGACCATCCTGGCTAACACGGTGAAGCCCCGTCTCTACTAAAAAATACAAAAAAAAACTAGCCGGGCGAGGTGGCGGGCGCCTGTAGTCCCAGGTACTCGGGAGGCTGAGGCGGGAGAATGGCGTAAACCCGGGAGGCGGAGCTTGCAGTGAGCTGAGATCCGGCCACTGCACTCCAGCCCGGGCCACAGAGCGAGACTCCGTCTCAAAAAAAAAAAAGACTAATCCTTCCCAAACACCATTTTTATCAGGTCACTTACTCTGCTCAAAAACTTCCTGGGCCGGGCGTGTTGGTTCATGCCTATAATCCCAGCATTTTGGGAGGCCAAGGTGGGTGGATCCCTGAGGTCAGGAGTTCGAGACTGGCCTGGCCAACATGGCGAAACTCCATCTCTACTAAAAATACAAAAAATTAGCAAGGCGTGGTGGCGCATGCCCTGAAGCAGAAAGAGCAGAAGATGTAGCTGGGAAGCAGATGATGGCAGGCCATTGCTAGGTCTTTGACTTTGACTCTAAGATGAAAGGCTACAGGAGGATTTGGAGTAGAAGAATGATATGCTCAGACCAATATTTTATTTGTTGTAGGTTTTTTTTTTTTTTTTTACCACTTATCCTCAAATTCTATCAGACTGACATTTTAAAAGGATCACTCCCCTCTGCCTATCTATCTCAACTATCATTAGGAAGATTACAAGAATTTCTTCTTGAATGTTCCCAACTTTTCTAAACTGAGCACATATTATTTTTTAAATGAGTGGGAAAAAAAACAATCTCCCCAATCCTTAAAGACTTGGTTCAAAGTCCAACTCTGCCTCAAAACCCCTGTAATAGGCAGGGCTAGCCCACACCGTACCCTATGCCCCAGCCAGCAGGACCACCAAGGTGGGCCCACAGTCAGCAATGAGGTGGTACAACAACGTTCACTGCAGGAACTGATATGCATGAATGTTTCTTTTGCTGCCCTCACTTCTCTCCTCCCATGCAGAATTGTGTCCCTTCAGACACTCTTGCCCTCAAGTGCCTGCCTGGGTCCCAGTCTTTCTCTCAGTTGACTTAATTAATTTCTGGTAATTAAAGCTACTGTTTGGTGATGATGTACTAAGAGTATGACCTCTCCCAGGGGGTGTAAATAATTTAAAAAAGGACTCTAAGATGGAAATGCAAAAAGCCTTAAACTCAGAGGAATGAAGCTATAATGATGGAATGACAGGCACTGGGGTTCATATTTTGTGGATAGGAGGCCAGCTTCTCCTAAAGGGTATAGCACTTAGGTAGGAAGCAGCGTCAAGGGGAGACAAGTAAAGTAATGAAAGATGAGAATACTTCATTGCCACCACCTCTCTCCTCCCAAATGGCCATTCAATACATTTTGGGTACTAGAGAATGTTCCCTAGAGGTAAACCCAGCCATCTCAGAGGTTGACCTGTATGCCAGTAACCACCACCCTCAGAAAGAAAAGCCCCCGTAAGATACTTCTGGTCTGAAAGCAAATTATTCTCTAATTGCTTTCAGTGGGGGAAATCCTGGAGGGCAAAGTTCATCTCACATGATTCTGTTATGCTCTACAGAGCACCAGCTCTGGATTGGGTCCACAGTTGCTTATAAAAGCAACTGTGGAATACTGATCTTAATTAGAATGTTTACTTATATTTAAAATCTTGAGGGCGTTCCTTTAGCAAGGCAAAGGGCATAGGGAGACTGTAAGAAGAGGCTTTAAGGTAGGTATCTACTGTAACTGAATTGGCAAAAAAAAGAGTAGAATGCTGTTGCAAAAAGGCTCCATAAAATTTTACTTATTTAGTTAGTTAGAGACAAAGTCCCACTCTGTCACCTAGACTGGAGTGCAGAGGCATAATCATGGCTCACTGCATCCTAGACTTCCCAGCCTTGGGTGATTCTCCCACGCCAGCCTCCCAAGTAGCTGGGACTGAATACAGGTCTATGCCACCATGCCCAGCTTTTTTTTTTTCTGTATTTTCAGTAGAGATGGGTTTTGCTATGTAGCCTAGGCTAGTCTCAAACTCCTGGGCTCAAGTAATCCACCCACCTCAGCCCCCAAAAGTGCTTGGATTACAGGTGTGAACCACCTTACCTGGCCTCCCCAAGACTTTAAATACAAGTAAACATGCTAATTAAGAATAACAGGCCAGGCGCCATGGCTCTCACCTATAAGTCCAGCATTTTGGGATGCCAAGAGGGGCAGATCGCCTAGCTCAGGAGTTCAAGACCAGCCTGGGCAACATAGCAAAACCCCATCTCTACAAAAAAACAAAAAACAAAAAATTAGCTGGTATGGTGGCACATGCCTGTGGTCCCAGCTACTTGGGTGGCTGAGGTGGGAGGATCACCTAAGCCTGGTTGGTCAAAGCTGCAGTGAGCCATGATCACACCAATGCACTACAGTCTAGACAACAGAGTGAGACGGTCTCAAAAAAAATTTTTTTAAAAGGATTAATGGCTGGGCACGGTGGCTCACGCCTGTCATCCTAGCACTTTGGGAGGCCGAGGTGGGCGGATTCCCTGAGTTCAGGAGTTTGAGACCAGCCTGGGCAACACGGTGAAACCCCATCTCTACTAAAATACAAAAAAAAAATAGCCAGACATGGCAGCGTGTGCCTGTAGTCCCAGCTACTTGGGAGGCTGAGGCAGGAGAACTGCTTGAACCCGGGAGGCGAAGGGTACAGTGAGCTGAGATCGTGCCACTGCACTCCAGCCTGGGTGACAGAGTGAGACGCCATCTCAAAAAAAAAAAAAAAAATGAATGAATGGCAGCCTGAATGGCAGCCAGGCACAGTGACTCACACCTGTAATTGCACATTTTGGGAGGCCGAGGTGGAAGAATCACTTCAAGCCAGGAGTTTGAGAACAGCCTGGTCAACACAGCAAGACCCTGTCTCTACAAAAAAAATAAACAAATAAAACTAATTAACCAGGCATTGTGGCCCATGCCTGTAGTCCCTACTCTGGAGGCTGAAGTGCAAGGATTGTTTGAGTCCAGGAGGTCAAGACTATAATGAGCTATGAATGCACCACTGCATGCCAACTCCAGCCTGGGTGACAGTGCTGGACCCTATCTCTTGAAGAAAAAAAAAAAAGAATAATGACCATGACCAGGGGCAGTGGCATACCTGTAGTCCCAGCTACTGGTGAAGGTGAGGGCCACATGCTGTGGCTCATGCCTGTAATCCCAGCACTTTGGGAAGCTAGGGTGGAAGGATTATTTGAAGCCAGGAGTTTGAGACCGGCTTGGTCAATATAGTAAGATCCCATCATCGCTACAAAAATAATTTTCTTTTTTAATTGAGACAGCCTCACTCTGTCACCCGTGCCACAGTACACTGGCATGATCTTGACTCACTGCAACCTCCAACTCCCAGGTTCAAGCGATTCTCCCACCTCAGCCTCCCAATTAGTTGGGACTATAGACGCACACCACCATGGCCAGCTACTTTTTTGTATTTTTAGTACAGATGGGGTTTCACCATGTTGGCCAGGTTGGTCTCAAACTCCCGACCTCAAGTGATCCGCCCACCTCGGCCTCCCAAAGTGCTGGGATTACAGAAGTGAGCCACTGTGCCCAGCAAAAAAAAAAAAAAAAAAAAAAAAATGTTTAAGGGAGGATCATTCGAGCCTAGGATTTCCAATCCAGCCAGGGCAATGCAGCAAGATGCCTATCTCTTTAAAAAAATCTAATATTTTTAAGGGCCTGAAGATTTACAGCCTTAATAAAGTATTAAATGGTGAAGTAGTTTTTATAACCTCAGCCAGTTAAGTTCAAGTCTGGGAAGAATAACAGTACAAAGGCAGATAGCAGCCCAGCCACACAGACCAGAGCTTTGGCAGGGCAAGTCCAGAAAAATCTGAACTGCTCAGTGCCCACCCCTGGGCCCCCTTTTCTGAAAATGCCAAAGCTCTGCCTCAAATGCGTCATCAGGCCCTACAATGTCCCTGAGATGGCTTACAGTTACAATGGACACCTATCTTCAAAACCTCTCTGTGTAGTCTCACTCTGCCCTTTGGCTTGTAAAGGAATACCTTCAATTTCAGGAACTGAACTGACAAAAAAAGTAGAATGTTGTAAACTACAGCAAACCAGGGGGATAAAAGCGGAGCCAGAGTACACTCTGCTGGCTCACATTGGCTCTAGCTTGCCGAGGGCAATGTGGGTAAAATGTTCCTGCATCCAAAGACTGGCTATAAGGAGCAGCCCTCCACCTTGCCCCTAGTATGAGCTAAACTCCTAAAAGTTGGGAAATCCCAGGAATGCATGTGAGGGTTACACATGGGAACTCTCTCTCTTCACAGTCGCTTGATCCCCAGGTTGTAACATCAAGGCCTCTAGAATCCCCATGCTGGTGTGTGAGAGACTGAGCCCAGTGGTCCATAGGACACAGCCCAGAGCCACACCAGAAAAGGAATGGTTTCTTCAGAAACACCCCTAAAGAAAGCAACCAACTAATGAAGCTAGAAGCCAAATCATACTCTACTCATCAGCTCCTCCCAGATGGGTGCAGTCCTGCCTCTCTGAATTCAGGGACTATCCCAATCAGAGGTGCTAGCCTAATCCACCCATTTGAATGCATATCTAGCAAAAGCATCTTATCCTGAGAGTCACAAAGGAGGCCAACTCCAACATCATACATCTCTATAGGGACATAGTTCTAGGCAGCTTTTGAGTTTTTGCTTTAGGGTATTCAATGTTTGTCTCCAAAATGAAACTAGGTTTACAGGATGCTTGTTTGTTTTTATAAAGATGATATATATATGTCTGTATAAAATTCAAATGATAGGAAGAAAATATATAAAAAAAAAGTAAAAACCACCCTACCCCTCCACTCAGAGGTAAGATCTTACCGTAAACTCTGTCCTTACAGAGAAGCAAGTCTATTCTGAGTTAGACCTGGGATATAGGTCTCGTGTTCTCTGGATGAGCCTGTGGATTTATTTTAATGGAAGAGGACCCTTAATGCCACCTCTGGACTACTCAAAAAAGTTTCAGGCTGGGCACAGTGGTGACTGTTTATAGTCTCGGCTACTCAAGAGGCTAAGGCAGGAGGATTGCTTGAGCCCAGGAGTTTGAGGCTAGCCTAGGCAATATAGAGACCTCATCTCTTAAAAAAAAAAAAAAAAAATTTAAAAACACTTTTTTAAAGTTTTCAAATCTCAGCCAGGTACAGTACTCACGCCTGTAATCCCAGCACTTTGGGAGGCCGAGGCAGGAGGATCACTTGAAGTTAGCAGTTTGAGACCAGCTTGGCCAATATGGTGAAATCCCATGTCTACTAAAAATACCAAAAAAAAAAAATTAGCTGGGTGTGGTGATGGGTGCCTGTAGTCCCAGCTACTCGGGAGGCTGAGATCACTTAAACCTGGGAGGTGGAGGTTGCAGTGAGCTGAGATCGCACCACTGCACTCCAGCCTGGGCAACAGAGTGACACTCTGCCTTAAAAACAAAACAAAACAAAAACTCAGTTTTTGCAATAATCCTAGACCTCTCAAAAATAAAAAGTTAAAGTCATGCAGTCCCCCTACCCCACCACACATACTGATTGGAGACCAGAAGTTAATCTGTTCAGCAGACATACTCCTTTTCTTCACTCAACACAGTGGCAGTCGTTCTACAATCTATCACACACATAGACATTATCACCCTTTTCATCCCCCAAAGTGTGTTGATGAGAGAAAAGGAGACACCAATACTTCCTTTAAGAGATGGGGTCTTTCGATGTTGCCCAGGCAGGTCTCGAGACCTGGGCTTAAGCAATTCTCCCACCTCAGCCTCCCAAAGTGCTAGGATTACAAGTGTAAACCACCATGCCAGGCCTCATCATCATCACCTTTTTTTTTTGAAATGGAATCTAGCTCTGTTACCCAGGCTGGAGTGCAGTGGCATAGTCTTTGCTCACTGTAACCTTAGCCTCCCAAGCTCAAGCGATTCTCCTGCCTCAGCCTCCCAAGTAGCTGGGACTACAGATGTGTGCCACCACAATCAGCTAATTTTTGCATTTTTAGTAGAGACAGGATTTCACCATATTGGCCAGGCTGGTCTCAAACTCCTGACCTCAAGTGATCCACCCACCTCGCCCTCCCAAAGTGCTGCTGGGATTACAAGCATGAGCTACCGTGCCCAGCTGCCCATTATTACCTCTTGATGTAACACTTTCAGAATTTGAAATGTAAAAGGTAAGGAACTTAACCAAAGTCACGCAGTGACTAGAGGACAGCCCATAAGTGCTGACAGCTTTGAGGAATGACTGTCGTGGCACCAAACTCAAAAGGTATTCGTTAACTTTTATTTGAGCCACAAAAAGGATCAAATGTGTCATTTCAACAAACACACACACACACTTCCCCTGCTGTTAAACAAAAGCAAATGGTTGGCTGAAGTAGCACTCTGATCCTCTGCAAACATTTCTCAAAAGTAATTAGCTAATGGATATCACATCCTACACCCTTGGAGCAAGCAAAGGGAGGTCCCTGGACCAGATGCCCACAAATGAAAACACACAGATCTTGGGTACATGCAATTGCTCTATCTCAGGGACATCAACATTCAGAACTCTCTCCTATTCAAGATGTTCCTATTTTTTAAGAAAAGAAAAGTTTAAACAAATTTACATGTAAAGATAGGAATAAGGCCAGGCATGAGGGCTCAGGCCTGTATCCCAGCACTTTAGGAGGCCAAGGCAGGCAAATCACTTGAGGTCAGGAGTTCAAGACCACGCTACCTAACATGATGAAACTCCACTCTACTACAAGTACAAAAATTGGCCGGGTGTGGTGGCGCATGCCTGTAGTCCCAGCTACTCAGGAGGGTGAGGCAGGAGAATCGCTTGAACCCGAGAGGTGGAGGTTGCAGGGAGCCAAGATGGTATCACTGAACTCCAGCCTGGGCAACAGAGTGAGACTCCATCTCAAAAATAAAATAACAAAATAAATTAAATTAAAGCTCACCATGATCTGGCTGAGTGGAGGGTGGGAATTATTTTCTTTTCTGTCTCCAATGTATAGGGAAGATAAAGATCCTAAACCAGTGTCTCCTTCACATGTAGCCAAAAGCCCTCTACCCCCTCCAAGAGTTCATAGACCTCTGTTCCCAGAACAACTTCCAATGCCCACAACCACTGCTAGCCACAATTTATCCACACTACTTAGAATCTGCATACCTTTCCATTAACCTAATTCTATGCAACACTCCTTTCTGATATTTTATTTCTGTTATTTCTCCCATTCCTTAAGTTTCACAAATACAGGATCCCACATAAACAATACAGAATCATTCATTCTATCAATTAATAATCATTGTTGACTACACTGAATAGAGCTTGAGGAAAGATTATGTTAACAGAAAGGGTTTGTTTTCATGGAGCCTGAGAAAAACAAACAGGAATTGAGGAGCAAGTGTTTGTTAGTATGTCCCAGCCCTGGCCAGAGAGCAGGGAGCAATGGCCAGAGGACAGAAACATCTGTCATTCTGCAGTTTCATTTCTCATGGTCAGTTAATATCCTAAGTTTATTCATGAGTCTCTTCCAAGTTTGGTTAGTGAGTCAGTCTCTCTAGATCCGATCAGCTCTGAGTACCCTACAAAACTAAATTTCTGGTCTACGAAGCAGAGAACCAGATCCTGAAACATAGTGATGCCCCCCAAATAAAGCCACCCCATGATAACATCTATCTCCACTCTAACTGCAACGCCTATCATGGGATGTATGTGATGTATCTAAGACTCTCTGGTAGCTCCCCATGGCTTACAGAATAAAATCCAAACTCCTTGACCTGCCTTTCACAGACCCAAATTAGCTTTCCAGCCTCATCCCCAAACAATGGGGGCTACCATGGCTCCATGCTTTCATACCTATGACTCTATCTACCTAGAATGTTCTTTGCTCAATCTTATTTGCCTGTGAAACTCCTATTTTTCCCCCAAAGCCCAGTTCGAAAGTCACCTCCTCCCTGAAGTCTTTCCTATTTACCCAGGGATTTCATTCTTACTGTTTCAAATAGCTCTTTAACCACAACTGTGCTAGAGAACTTAAGTACACTGTAACTCATCCTTTAAAATATCTGAGCTCCACTGGATACTCTGAGCTCCTGGAAGAAATTCACTATGTATCCCACAAGCATGAAATGGGAGCTTGATGTTGAATGACTGATCACATGAAACGTTTTAAACACATTGCATGTAACATATGCCATTGAAGACCTTGCTCTCTTTAATGTCTTACAAGTTTATTCCCATGTTAAAAATAATTTTAAAAGGCCAGGCGCGGTGGCTCAAGCCTGTAATCCCGGCACTTTGGGAGGCCGAGACGGGTGGATCACGAGGTCAGGAGATCGAGACCATCCTGGCTAACACGGTGAAACCCCGTCTCTACTAAAAAA
>NW_012118866.1:543184-546520 GCF_000951035.1 Colobus angolensis palliatus
TCGGGAGGCTGAGGCAGGAGAATGGCGTGAACCCAGGAGGCGGAGCTTGCAGTGAGCTGAGATCCGGCCACTGCACTCCAGCCTGGGAGACAGAGTGAGACTCCGTCTCAAAAAAAAAAGAAACATTAAGAGACGATAAGAGGAAAAAAAAGTCCCACAAAATTCAAGAAATAAATTATCTACATATTTAATCTCATTTAAAATGACCACAATATGGCTGAGACACAACGTGAATATTTCAAACGTTTAAATAATAAAACCGAAGGCCTGTCTGGTGGCTCATGTCTGCAAGACCAGCACTTTGGGAGGTGAAGGCGGGAGGATCACTTGAGGCCAGGAGTTCAAAGCCAGGCTGGGCAGCATAGTGAGACATTGTCTCTAGTTTTGTTGTTGTTGTTGTTGTTTGTTTTTTGAGATGGAGTCTCACTCTGTCACCCAGGCTGGAGTGCAGTGGCTTAATCTCAGCTCACTGCAACCTTCGCCTCCCAAGTTAAAGCAATTTTCCTGCCTCCACCTCCTGAGTAGCTGGGACTATAGGCATGTGCCACCACACTCAGCTAAGTTTTATATTTTTAGTACAGACGGGGTTTCACCATGTTGGCCAGGCTGGTCTTGAACTCCTAACCTCAGGTGATCCATCCACCTCAGTGTCCCAAAGTGCTGGGATTACAGACGTGAGCCAACACATACAGCTTGTCTCTAGTTTTAAAAAAAAAAAAAAAACTAACAAAAATGTTTAAAATAATAAAAGCAACCAACACTTGAACCCAGTGCTAAACTGTTTACATGACTTAATCTGTACAACAACTGTATGAGATAGGGACTTTCATCTGCACTGAAGATGAGGAAATTGAGGCACAAGAGAGGTTAAATAACTCAAGATCATTTGGTTTGCAAGTGACAGGAGCAAAATGCAAACTTCAGTGGTCTGGCTCCAGAGCCAGTGGGCTCTGAATTTAGGCAGACGTGCTTTGAATCCAGGCTATGTTATAAATATGGCTTTGAATAAGTCATCCATCCCCTCTGCATTTATTTCTTTGTAAAATGGGTATGATAACCTCTTTCTCTTAGGATGTAGAGAGGACTAAGTTAAATATAATAATATATGCAGAAGTCTTTAAAATTGGTTCTCCCACCTGGCAGGTACTCTATAAATGCTAATTCATTTTTGCCTTTCCTTCCTAAAAGCTAGATGAAGCAGACTCACAGAGGCAAAGGATCTCCCCCAGACTGCTTGAGGCTTTTTCAAACAGATCAGGTAGTTAAGCCACTCAACCCAGAAAGCCTTGCCTTACCTGCTTATCTCAAAAGTCCATTCCCTGCACAGGGGCTAGAGACCTTTTAAAATGTAAATGTCATGTCATTCCCTTAAACCCTTCAAAGGTTCCTAATTACACTGGAGATACAAATGAAACTAAAGAGGCAGGCATTCTGCCCCCAAGGCCCCACTGCTCTAACTTGGCCCTAGTCTCCAGACTAATCTCCCCTCTCCCTTTCCCCCTCCAGTCCCACAGGCCTCTTTCACTTCCTCCTTGCTACAGTCAGCTCTACACATGGTTAACTCTTAATCCTCCTTCAGATCTTGGCCTAAACGTCACTTCCTCAGGGAAGCCTTTCCTGAGCCCCCAACTCAAATCAGTCTCTTAACCCTCTTTCATATTTCTCTCCTTATACTCACTATAGTTTGAATTATTAGTTTACCACTTCCTTCAAAGTTTTACTCGAAAGACACCTTCTTAGGAAGCCTTCCCAGGCCACCCTAATAATATAAATTCAACTACCACCCCTGATACGTCAGATTCTCCTTCCCTGCTTCCTTTTTCCCCTTAGCATTTCACAGTTTTTAACAGACTATATTTTTGTTATATATTTTATTTATTGTCTTCTCCCCCACTTCCATGAAAGCACCACAAGGGCAATCATTTTTGCGTTCTTTGTTCACTGTATCTAGAACAATGCCTAAGACATATTTGTTGACAAATATTTGTTGTTGAATAAATTTCCACGACTATTTATTTATTTATTTTGAGATGGAGTCTAACTCTGTAGCCCAAGCTAGAGTGCAATGGCACGATCTCAGGTCACTGCAACCTCCATCTCTCAGGTTCAAGCAATTCTCGTGCCTCAGCCTCCCAAGTAGCTGGGATTACAGGCATGTGCCACCACATTCGGCTAATTTTGTATTGTTTTAGTAGAGACGGGGTTTCACCATGTTGGTCAGGCTGGTCTCGAACTCCTGACCTCAGGCACTCCACCCACCTCAGCCTCCCAAAGTGCTGGGATTACAGGCGTGAGCCACCACGCCCGGCCACGACTATTTATTGTTAGACTTTCCCAATGGCTAAGAACTAAAACATGGTATCTTTCTAGCTTACCACTGTACTGCTAACACCTAGCTCAGTGCCTGGCACATAGTAAGTGCTCAGTAAAAATTTATTTAATAAATCCAAGGCACAACTAGTTGAAAAATTGGAAAATGATCAAAATGGACGCACTAACACCACACTTCTGCCTCTTTCACTGTGTAATGTAACAGTGAGGTTGAGGACACAGACTACTGAAATACCACCAAGCATTCACCAGGCCAGGAATCTGTCTGTCCACATCCTCTGCACTCTGCCATACCGTGCACTACACTGCACCCGGGACAGAAGCACCCTACAGAGGCCCTCCATGAACACAGGGTTGAACTCAAGTGGGCAAACCATAAGCCAAACACCATCTTACCCCCCAAGTCCCATTCTTCTACTGCCAGTCCTATTCTAGGCTAGTCCTGGATGCCAAACATGCTTCCCCAAGTGGGCCTATGGACTTATTCCAATCCAGGACCTTTAATGCCACCTTTGGCTTACTCAAAAAATGGTTTAAAATCCCTAAACAGCTTCAATAATGCTGCAGTTCTCAGGAGCAGGCATACCTAAGGTCATACGGACCCCTCCCCCTCACAAACGCTGATCCAAGGCCAGGAGGCCATCTGTCCAGCAGACGCTCTCCTGTCCTCCCTCAGGTCACACAGCCTCCCGCCAACACCCTCGTTGGCAGGAAGAGCCCTTGCAGAGAGACAATTTTCACCCTGATCAACATGCCTGGTCACCCCTGAGGACCCCAACTCTGGAGCTCTAGGAATACCTGTCTGCTCCGCGAGAAACCTTCCCCAGGGTCAGAACTTGGGCTCAAGGGAGGGGAGGACTGAGGGGCGCCGAAGAGGGCCGTTCCCCGAAGTGTCTGCCCCGTGACGGCGACAGCTCTCCGGGCGACGGGGACGGTCGGACTGACAGGCCGTCCCAGGGGGAGAAAGTGGCACCGTTATCCGTGGCCGGGCGGGGGGCCGCGGGC
>NW_012118866.1:547214-556233 GCF_000951035.1 Colobus angolensis palliatus
TGCGACCTGAGCCTCTTGTCCTCTGACGCGCCTCGGGGCAGGGGCCGAGGCTGCCCACTAGAGGAACAGGATCTGCCTACGCAGCTGTCTCGCCGGCAAAGAGCGCCCAGGACCCAGGACTGCGTCCTCTTCACTGAGCCCTGGCGCATAGTGGGGCCTAGTCGAGGCTGTTAAGTGAAAGGAAGCAGGGGTGGCGTGGGCCTGGCTCTCAGGTGCGCTGTAAGTGTTTGGTCATACAGGGACATTTGCGCAGGCTTGGAGGTGCGGGGCACTCTGACATGCTGCCACTGGGGTAACCGAGGGACGCGCGGCAGAGATGGAGGACTGGCAACGGGTGCCTCAAAGAGGTAGACTGGGAGATCTCTCAGGGTTACTGGGGAAGCGTTGACTGTGCAGGGTGAGAACTCAGAAAGTCTGGCAGAAGGCCGGGAGGGTGACTGGCAGGACCTTCCAAGAACCCGGCGTACCTGGAAACTGGGTCCGCAGCATTAGGGCGGCGGCAAGGTCAGGGTGTGGGAACACGGAGATGAGGCCCTGGTGCCTGGCAGTGAGCACGCACTGCTAACCGTGGAGAAATTCCTTCTCCAGGAAGGAGATGCAAATTTGCAAGAGGGCTGGAACTAACACGCAACCGGGGCCTGCTGTGCACCAGGCGCGGAATTCAGTTGAAAGTTTGGCTAAGCAGTATGTTAGCGATGAAGCAATAAAGTCAATAAAGGGTGATGATTTCAAGTATTTGGCAGTGTGAGAAAGAGAAAAGTAGGCCTGGAGCTCAAGAAGTACCAAGAATAAAGGAGAAAGTTGGGTCCTACTGTGGAAGCTGAGGCAAAAGCATCCCTTAAGCCGAGAAGTTTGAGTTCAGCCTGGGCAACATAGCGAGACCCTCCCTCTCTACAAAAGAGTAAAGGGAAAAGTTGATTTTTTTTTTCTCTCTTGAGACAGAGTTTTGCTCTTGCAGCCCAGGCTGTATTGCAATGGCGCAGTCTCGGCTCACTGCAACCTCTACCTCCAGGGTTCGGGTGATTCTCCTGCCTCAGCTTCCAAAGTAGCTGGAATTACAGGCACAGGGCACTTTAGACAGAGTTTCGCTCTTGTTGCCCAGGCTGGAGTGCAATGGCACAATCTTGGCTCACTGCAACCTCTGCCTCCTGGGTTCAACCGATTCTCCTGCCTCAGCCTCCCGAGTAGCTGGGAATACAGGCATGCACATGCCTGACTAATTTTGTATTTTTAGTAGAAATTGGGTTTCAACATGTTGGTCAGGCTGGTCTCAAACTCCTGAACTCAGGTCATCCGCCCACCTCAGCCTCCCAAAGTGCTGGGATTACATGCGTGAGTCACCGCGTCCGGCCCTAATTTTTGTATTTTTAGTAGACATGGGGATTCGCCATGTTGGCCAGGCTGGTCTTGAACTCCTGAGCTAAGGTCATCCACCCGCCTTAGCCTCCCAAAATGCTGGAATTACAGGCATGAGCTGCCACGCCTGGCCGGTGATTTTTTTTTTTTTCTAACTTGAGTGGGGAGACCTTAAATAAAGGAGCTGAGAGGGGAGAATGGCAGATAAGATGTAGGATAATTGATGGTGCAAGATACCAGAAAAGAAAAAGTAGATGAGAAGGGGGAAGGGGGAAAGGGGAGAGCAAAAAGAGAAATCCACCTCTTACTACACGATTTAAAGAGTGCTTAAAGATTGAAATATTTTGAGGTAGGGAGGCATGCATGCTTCCATGGATGAGCTGCCTGGATTACCCTCTACAATCATCCTTAGGGCAGCTGGTCTCACTGTCCTTTAAAATTTAAGTACAATTGACTCCAAACCCGTGTACCACTTAAGAAACCCAGCATACCTGCCAATATCTCCAGAGTTTCATTGGGAACTTACATTTCTCCTAATTATCTCAGGCCCTAATTTCTTGTTTCCAAAAAATACTGTGCTCTTTGGAAGATTTGTCACCATATCCCAGATATTAGTCCATTTATATTACCTCAAAATATTGCACCCTACCTATAAGCAAGAAAAAATGCTCCAAATTATATGATTATGTTATAGTTACATAATTGTTAAATAAACTAGAGTTTGTAGCCATTAAAAATCATGGTAAAGAAAAATATTTAATGACGTGGGAAATCTTTATAATTAAAAGTACATTATAAGGTGATATAGCAGATGGTAATATATAAATATACATAAATATGTATAATGCATAGATTTTAAAACAGGACTTTTCTTCTGTGACATCTATATTTTCTTATTTTTATAGTGCATGTGTATTTCTCCTGGAAGCAGGGAAATGGTATCTTTAAGTACCTTAAGTATTTTTTTTTTTTTTTGAGATGGAGTCTCGCTCTGTCTCCCATGCTGGAGTGCAGTGGCTGGATCTCAGCTCACTGCAAGCTCCGCCTCCCGGGTTTACGCCATTCTCCTGCCTCAGCCTCCCGAGTAGCTGGGACTACAGGCGCCCGCCATCTCGCCCGGCTAGTTTTTTTTTTTTTTTTGTATTTTTAGTAGAGACGGGGTTTCACCGTGTAGACCAGGATGGTCTCGATCTCCTGACCTCGTGATCCACCCGTCTCGGCCTCCCAAAGTGCTGGGATTACAGGCTTGAGCTACCGCGCCCGGCCGCTTAAGTATTTTTAAGAAAGGAATTTTTTAAAAGATATTTATGGGGTTCGAAAGAAAAAAATATATTAGGGGTGAGCATGGTGGCTCATGCCTGTAATCCCAGCTCCTTGGGAAGCCGAGGCTGGTGGATCACCTGAGGTCAGGAGTATGGGACCAGCCTGGCCAACATGGTGAAATCCCGTCTCTACTAAAGTACAGGCATGGTGGCACGCCTGTAGTCCCAGCTACTTGGGTGGCTGAAGCATGAGAATCACTTGAACCCAGGAGGCAGAGGTTTCAGTGAGCTGAGATTGCGCCACTGCACTCCAGCCTGGGCAACAGAGTGAGACTCTGTCTCAAAAGAAAAAGAAAAAGATATTAGGACTCTGGAAAGGAATTTGGAAATGAATCTTTGAGGTGTAGATGGGACTTTAGCAAGTAGAGACGGACTGGGTTAGGAGACTGTCCCAGGCAGAAGGAACAGTACAACCAAGAACCCAGAGTGAGAAATAGATGGAGTGTTCAGAGGGGAGCACCAAGAAATTCATTTGGCTGGAGCACAGGACTGGTGTAGAAGAAAAGTAGGGGAATCAGTGTGGAAAAGTAAGGTAGGACTATATCAAAAATGGTCTGGAATGCCAAGCTGAACCCTGTGTCCTTTGCATGTCAGGAAGAACCACTGAGGCTTGAACAGTGCAGGTAATAAATTTGCAAATAAATTGTCCTGTAACCTCTTACTCAATGAGGTTTTAGGTCTCAACCCATCAGTCCTAATATTTGGACATTTGATTGACTCAGAGCAATGCGTTAGGGGCAACAGTCTTTGCATCCCAGCTGTTTACAGACTGAAAATTGGGTCTTGCTTCTCTGGCTATTAATTACTACAATTTCTCTTCACCTTTCAGGAGAGTTTCAGAGCGAGAACAAATTAGCAAAGAGCAAAATGGAAAGGAAAAAGAAATATGTACCTTACACTAGTACTTAGAAAACTTTTTTGACTACGATCCTCCATAAGAAATGTATTTGACATCTCAACCCAGAACATACGCATGCCTATACACACACACACCCCTATAAGACAAAAGTTTCATGAAATACTACCCTTATTTTATGAAATGCATTATGCGTTCTGATATTTTCAACTAATTAATCTTACTCTTTTTAAATGCTGATCAGGACCTACTACATTGATTCCATAACCCCCTGCTGGGTCACAAAGGACATTGAAAAGAGGCTCAACTATAGCCAGATAGCCTGCACCCTTAAGCTTACCATGTTTACATGTCCCAGAAATCAACAGGACAGACGAGACCCTTCTAAGATGCTGTGGAGGGGTGAGATGGAAGGATTAACAGGAGCCATGTTTGGGTTTCTCTTCCTTTGTCAGCATATGTTTCCTAATATCAATATTTCTCGGGGGCTATAAATATTTTCTTCTTTGTCCAGCTCAAGATACAGATTAAACTTCAAACAAGGTAGACCAGAGACAATTTTTTATTTGAATGAATAGAATCATGGACTAAAATAAAAGGAAAAATAATTTATTGGTTGTAACTGTTATCTTAGTTGTGACAATACATTGAGGCTATCTTATCTAACACTGTTGGAGTATTATAAGGGCAATAAGTTTAATCTCTTCCTTATAAATTTGGAAGCAATGGAAAGGTGAAAATATCAACTTTGTTGCCAATAAAGCTGAACTGAAGAATGTGGCTTAGATGGTGGTCAATAAGCTTTTTAATATTTTTCCCTGAATTAAAATTATTTCCAGCCAGGCATGGTTGCTGACACCTGTAATTCCAGCACTTAGGGAGGCAGAGGTGAGAGGATTGCTTGAACCCAGGAGTTAAAGACCAGCCTGGGCAACATAGCAAGACCCTGTTCTCCATAAAAAGGAAACAATAAAAAATAAAATTATTTTCCCCAAACCTCCATTCTCCCCTTTGCAGAGGCCTAACGATATTAACAATGTCTAATTAGAGAAGATTGCACCCTCTCTTAGGTCAGGCAGGTCTGAATTCAGCAATTAGCTAAGTCTCTGGTGGAAGAATCAGAACAAATTGACTCCTACCTGCCTTTCTATGGAAACAAAAGGATTTAAAGGATAAGGATAAGAATTTACATCCCCTTCCCGACCCCTAATGCCGAAACAAATTAGACCTGGCCCAATAGTTCATCCTTTAATTGGAAAAGAATATTTAAGCAGTGAATAACAACAAATGGCAAATATATACCCTAATATTTCATTTTAACTTCAAAACTATAAAGAACACGCACTTGCCTTGCCAATCTTTAGACCTAGGACCAAACCTTTATTGATTATTGTTCTTGAGCTGTCTGCTGTCTTTCTTACATAAATCATATCCATGATGTATTTTCTATGCTTTCCTTTTTTTTTTTTTTTTTTTTTGACAGTCACCTAGGCTAGAGTGTTAGAGTACAGTGCTGTGATGATGACTCACTGCAGCCTCAACCTCCTGGGCACAAGGGATCCTCCCACCTCAGCCTTCTGAGTAGCTAGGACTACAGGTGTGCACCACCACACTTGGCTAATTACAAATATATATATATATTTACAAATATATATATTTGTAAAGACATATATATAAAGATAAATATATATATGTGTGTGTATACACAATATACATATATTTGTACAAAAATACACATATATTTGTAAAGACAGGGTTTCCCTATGTTGTCCAGGCTGCTGTCAAACTCTTGACCTCAAGCGATCCACCCACCTATTCCCAAAGTGCTGGGATTATAGGTGTGAGCCACCACACCTGGCTTCCAAGTTGACTGTGTACTTAAAACTTCTTACAAAGCAGTATGAGTACAGGCTTAAAAAAAAAAAAACTTTCGTAGTTCTTTTGCTCACATCTGGTTTAGTAGTAATTTCAACTGGTCTTTAGCTAATATTTTCAAAGCATGCAACTGACATGTCATAGAGACAGCTCTTTTCATGCTTATGTTTCATCTGTTTATGTAATTTTAATAAACTGATGGATAATTCATCAGTTTATTAAACTCCTGCATATAGCTACCATAAACAGGTTTAGGACGGCAGACTCTTATTAAGCATATAGCTCAACTGGCAGGAATGAATATGTAGGTATTCCAGAAAGTAACCCAAAGCATTTATCTGTCCTTGAGCATTAGCACCATATTTATTAGAAGGGAATGGAAAGTGTTGATTCCGGAGAGTCCATTAGAAGGAGAGCAGTTAATGCACAGTTAATGCTCATATATTAGGATGACAAATTCTGTGCATATTTCATAACTTTCTTCTTCCATCATTTATCCATTTCATAAATGTTTATTGATATTGTGGACAGTGCCAGACACTATCCTAGGCCCTGAAGAAGCATAGCTCAATAGCTCAATGAAGAGAAGGAAACTAATGTATAAACAAGATGAAGAGTCTGGAAAAATAGAAGGAAGAAAGTTGGACAGCAAATCCTTCTAACCTTCTCTCCACCCCATGCCCTCAAAATCACTGACCCTCCAGTCCCATTTAGCTAAAATCAGCTTTAAATGGCTTAGAATTGGTATGGCTGTCAAAGAAGTTCAAATGTTAAGACTACTTACTACATTAGCAAAGTATACATACCTTACGTACTTTCAATGTTAAAGAGATGATGTAGTTGGTACAGTCAAGAGAAAACCATGGCAGGGTAAATTGCTGTCCTTTAAAAAAGCAATTTGAGGTCAGGCATGGTGGCTCATGCCTATAATCCCAGCACTTTGGGAGGCTGAGGCAGGTGGATCACCTGAGGTCAGGAGTTCAAGACCAGCCCGGCCAACATGGTGAAACCCTGTTTCTACCATAAATAAATAAATAAATAAGCCGAGCATGGTGGTGCATGCCTGTAATTCCAGCTACTCGGGAGGCTGAGGCAGGAGAATGACTTGATCCTGTGAGGCAGAGGTTGCAGTAAGCTGAGATCATGCCACTGTACTCCAGCCTGGGTGACAGAGAAAGACTCCGTCTCAAAAAAAAAAAAGAAAAAGAAAAAGAGAAATACTACTCCCCAAAAGAAAATGGCCACATACACAACAATATTTACCATAGTACTTATTGAATGATAGTGAAAATTTAGAAACATTATGAATGGTTAAGTAACTGGTGATGTGAAATGTGTACCTTATTGACACAAGAGAAACATTTGATTACATGTGAAATGAAAAAAAGATACAATTTGCTGGCACATGCTAAGAACTACTAAATTGTATGCTTTAAAGGGGTGAATTTTGTGAATCATTTCAATTTTCTTAAAAATATACTATTGTATATTTTTGCTTTTGTATCAACTAAGATCAGCGGGAAACAAATGAACCGCTGCGGGAAACAAATGAACCGCTCAAAATGTGTATCCGAGGAGAGTTAATAAAGGGACAGTGTACAGAGATGTAAGCAGGGTTGAGGGAAACCAAAAAGGGACAGTGAAGCACCCCAGGTCTAGTATCTACTGCGAAGCCATTATCAACCATTGGCCTGAAGGGGCAAAGAGATGGAACAGTTACCAGTCCTTGTGTAGCTGTAGGAGGACAGCCAACAGGAGCTTGGAGGAAAGAAGAGCCCTTCCTCTCTTCTTTCTCTCAGATCTCCTTCAGTACCTCTCACTGGCTGAGCCCAGCAGGAAGCCTACAAGCAAAGAGCCCAGATGATGCTGCTTTCAAAGTCCACCTCTGGAAGTAAAGAGCAGAGTGCAAAAGGGTGAAGGGTGGATCGGTATGAGCAAAGGCAAGAATACCTAGCAGGTGTGTGATCATCTGACAGTGTGGAAACTGCCTAAGCATGTGGCCAAGGGCCTTAAGGGAACCTGGAAAACCAAGGCTTCTAGAGATAAAAAGCTGAGGTAGCAAGAAGGCAAGTAAGACAGGTTGAAGAGGTAGAAAAGAGTAACTGATGAGGGTGAGGGCCAGAAATGAGATCATTTTATTGTTTGGTTAAATACCGAGCTGGAGTCTGAGCTAGGGAAGAAATTAAGAGGACATATGTCTGAGTTGAGTTGAACTGGAGCATTAAAAATTCTTCCACAATTGGCTCTTAGCCTATATTTCTTCTTCCTAGCTAAACTACATGCATTAAACAAATAATTGTTTGGTGCCTATCATGTGCCAGGAACTGTTAGGCCCTGGGGATTTAGGAGGGAACAAAATTAACCTCCTTGGCCAGGCACAGTGGCTAATGCCTGTATCCCTGCACTTTGGGACACCAAGGCAGGAGGATTGCTGGAGGCCAGGAGTTTGAGACCAGCCTGGGCAACATAGAGACCCTGTCTCTACAAAAAACAAACAAAAAACCTAGGCATAGGGGCACATACCTATGGTCCTTGGGAGGATGAAGCAGGAGGATTGCTTGAGCCCAGGAGTTCAAGGCTGCAGTGGCTGAATTGACTACTTACACATATCCCCCTACCCAGTGCCTAATCTTGTGTTTATCATTTTCTTGTTTTATATATCTATATGTGTGTGTGCGTGTGTGTGTATATATATACACATATGTATATATATGTATATCTATGCATATATATGTATTTAGAGACGACAATGTCTTGCTCTGTCACCCGGGCTGGAGTGCAGTGGTACAATCATGGCTCACTGCAGCCTCAACCTCCCGGGCTCAGGTGATCCTCCCACCTAAGTCTCCTGAGTAGCTGGAACCACAGGCTTGCACCACCACACACAACTAATTCTTGTTTGTTTGTCTTTAAATGTATTCATTTTTAATTTTATTTTTGTAGAGACAGTTCTCTCTATGTTGCCCAGGCTGGTCTCAAATTCCTGGCCTCAAACAATCCTCCTGCCTTGGCCTCTTAAAATGCTGGGATTATAGGTGTGAGCTACTGTATCCAGCAAAAACATTTTTGTTTTAAAAATTTATTAAAAATGTAAAATGGGCCAGGTGCAGCGGCTCACACCAATAATCCCAGCTCTTTTGGAGGCTGAGGCGGGCAGATCACCTGAACTCAGAAATTCGAGACCAGCCTGACCAACATGGAGAAACCCCATCTCTCCTAAAAATACAAAGTTAGCCGGGCATGTGGCACATGCCTGTAATACCAACTACTTGGTATTACAGGCTGAGGCAGGAGAATCGCTTGAGCCCAAGAGGCAGAGGTTGTGGTGAGCCAAGATCGCGCCATTGCACTCCAGCCTGGGCAACAAGAGAGGAACTCCATCTCAAAAAATAAAAATAAAACATTGTAAAATGGGAGCTAGGCACAGTGGCTCATGCCTGTAATCCCAGCACTTTGGGAGGCCCAGGCAGGTGGATCACCTGAGGTCAGGAGTTTGAGACCAGCCTGGCCAATGTGATCTTTACTAAAAATACAAAAATTAGCTGGGCATGGTGGTGCACACCTGTAATCCCAGCTTCATGGGAGGCTGAGGCAGGAGAATTGCTTGAAC
>NW_012118866.1:556799-559100 GCF_000951035.1 Colobus angolensis palliatus
TATAGTTGCATATATTTCTCACAGCTGCTATAGACAATTGTAATGTGTGACTATGCTAACTTTCATTTTTCCAGTGCAACAGAAACTCTTGGTGGCCTGTATTCTCCTTGGCCTGTTAGCCCTGAATATATGGTGGCCAGTTTCATGGGAGCGTTCACTTACTGACAATTTCCGCTGCAAGTGCCAGGTCTTAGGCCTCTCCAATTTCTGTTTCAGGGCCTTTTCAAAGCCGTAAGAGCCTACTCAGCCCTCTTACAGGCATAGCCTGAAAGTAAAGAGAATTAACACAACCTTCAACCAGTGGCAGGTGTGAGCCAAGGAATAAATGCCCCAGTCTCCTATCCTTCAGATGGACAATTCTGGGAGGCATTTTATACACTTTTCAGAGGTCTCCAAAAATCACGCACCCTGCGCTGGCTTTCCCTCCTACCCTACCTCACTCGTTACTCTCCGTTAGACCTACTGTCCTCCACACACATCATCAATTCCCAAATACAAAATCTGCACCCAAGTCCTTGTCTCAGGGTCTGCTTTTGGGGAACCCAAACTAATACAACCAATTGCCCGATATTGAGCATTGAGCTGTTGCAGATTTCTGTTATTGCAAAAGTGCTACCAAGAACTTTCATGTAAAACCCAATGGTGCTCAAGTGTAAGATTTTCTCTGTAGTATTTACATAGAAATAGAATTGGTAGCTCACAATTCTATTGTGAATGTTCAGCTTTACAAGATAATTTCCAGTTGTTTACCAAAGTGGTTTTGGGGTTTTGTTTTGGTTTGGTTTGATTTTTTTAAACCAATTTACAATTCTGACAACATTGTATATGAGATTCTCTTGATCCATGTCCTCTCCGATGCATGATATTGTCAGATTTCTTCATTTTTGCCACTCAAATAGATATCAAATGGAATGTCACTGTGGTTTTGACTTGTACCTCTCTGATGATTAATGAAGTTGAATATATCTTTATATATTTATTGACCATAAATGTTTCATATTCTGAGAAATGCCTATTCATAGCTTTTGTCCATTTGTTCTATTGTTTCATTGTCCTTTCTTCCTTAATTTTACCAAGTTTTTGACAGTTATGGGCTTTTTCTTTGAACTCAAGGGTTCAGAATTGAATTAATCATAATTTTCATGTACTGTGATTTTTTTCCCCTGGTTACAAAAGTAATGCATGCATGTTATAAAAGAAACATGTAAAGAGTGCAGACATGTTGAACATAGAAAAGTCTCCTTTACTTTCGGCTGCACCCCACCTCTAGGCAAGAATAACTCCCAGGGACAATTTGTCATTCCATGTTTTTAGATTTTTGTTTTCACATCTTTCTCCCAAATTAGATTGATGGTTTCTCAAGGGTAAAATTGTGTTGTATTCATCTGTGTATTTCCACCCCTAGCATAATGCCTGGTTCAGAGCAGGAATGAAATACATTATTGTTGAATGAACTGCTGAAAGATGAGTTAGAACATAGGCTTTGAAGTTAGAAGACTTTGGTTTGCCTGGGGCAGAGGATTCAAGCAGGAGAAAAACGGGAATACTAGTAAAGTATGCTGGGCTTTGATTACTGAAAACTTTGGCTATTGGTCCAGAGTGTTTGTTTTTTATCTTGGAGGCAGTGGGGTGAGGGCATTCAAGACTTTTTAGGTAAAGGAAAGTTATTTATTCATATATATAAATAATTCATATATATGTTTGTTTGTTTGTTTGTTTTAGACAGAGTCTCATTCTGTTGCCCAGGCTGGAGTGCAGTGGTGTGATTTTGGCTCACTGAAACCTCTGCCTCCCAGCTTCAAGTGATCCTCCCACCTCAGCCTTCCTACCAGCTGGGATTACAGGTGCGTGCAACCGCACCTGACTAATTTTTGTATTTTTAGTAGAGATAGGGTTTCGCCATGTTGGTCAAGCTGGTCTTGAACTCCTGACTGCAGGTGATCTGCCCGCCTCAGCTTCCCAAAGTGCTGGGATTACAGGCATGAGCCACTGTGCCGCCCTGCCTATTCTTATGTTTTTACCAGCAACAGAATTAAAGTGAGACATTGACAATCTAGTCATCTACTGGCATTGTACAGGATGTAAGGGGGAGGGGAAGGAGGGAAATGAAACTGGAGACAGAAAAATGAATGAATCAAGCAGTTGTGGCCGAATGCAGTGGCTCACACCTGTAGTCCTAGTACTTCGGGAAACCAAAACAGGCAGATCACTTGAGGCCAGGAGTTCAAGACCAGCTTGGGCAACATGGCAAAAGCCTATCTCTACAAAAAAATACAAAAAAAAAAAAAATTAGCCAGGTGT
>NW_012118866.1:559680-563702 GCF_000951035.1 Colobus angolensis palliatus
AGAGTCTTGCTCTGTCGCCAGGCTACAGTGCAGTGGCATGATCTCGGCTCACTGCAACCTCTGCTTCTTGGGTTCAAGCGATTCTCGTGCCTCAGCCTCCCGAGTAGCTGGGATTACAGGCACGTGCTACCACAACCAGCTAATTTGTGTATTTTCAGTAGAGATGGAGTTTTACTATGTTGGCCAGGATGGTCTTGATCTCCTGACCTTGTGATCTGCCTGCCTCAGCCTCCCAAAGTACTGGGATTACAGGTGTGAGCCACCACACCCAGCCTAGTGAGTCATTCTAAGAGTAAAAGAATAAGAACCTGCAGCATGTATTTATTCAGCCAGACATATTTATTAATCCCCTGTTATGTATGTGCAAGGCACTGAGCTGAGTGCTGGGAACAGACGCCATCCAGTATGAAGTATGCATTGTGGTATGACATAGTGATCAGGGGCACAGACTCTGAGCCCAGCTCTCTGGCTTCAGGTGACCTTGTTTAATAAAAAAAACAAGCACCCTGTCAGATGACCTTGTTTAATAAAACAACTGTACTCTACTTCTGTTTTATAGGGACAATACTGACACCATCCTCATGGGCTGCTGTTAAGATTAAATGAATGCTTCATGAGAGCTTGGGCTTGATGGCAGAAATGAGGGAGAAGAGAGAGGGCAGTAACTATGCAGCGGGGGAGTGAGGGCAAGGAAGAATTTTAAAGGATGACAGGATTTTAAAGCAGAGCAGGAGAAGCTGAAGGTGCATCACTCATGATCTGTTCTGTCCCCTAAGGGGGACCAAATGGTGGGAGGGGAGAGATCGAGAGCAAACGTGGAGAGGCTGAGTTTAGCTAGGAAGATACTTCCGCTTGTGAGCTGGAGGGGAGGAGTCAAGTGCGGGTGCAGGTGCTGACTCTGAAGTAACCGCAGGCAAGAGGGAAGGAATGTCATCAGAGCGTGGGGGGTGGGGGGCCGGCGGGGGGCAGGTGAAGAAAAAGGAAAAGTTGTGACACACTGTTTCAAAGAGGGGATCTAGGAAGATGCAAGTGTCAAAGATTATTCAGGACTGGTGAACTGATAAGGGATACTGATCTGCCTGGTTGGGTGACTTCTGGTGGTCATGGGAGCTACAGTAGAAAAACATTAAAAAAAAAGTGGGGTGGGGGAAGTGGTGAGTGCAGAATGTCACAGTGGTGAAATCCGGAAGAAAAGAGACAGATAGGGGAGGCTGGCCATTGTGGCTCACGCCTAGTAATCCAAGCACTTTGGGAGGTCAAGGCAGGTAGATTGCTGGAGCCCAGGAGTTCAAGACCAGCCTGGGCAACACGGAGAAACCCAGTCTCAATAAAAAAATTAGCTGGGCATTGTGGCACCTGCCTGTAGTCCCAGCTATTCGAGAGGCTGAGATAGGAAGATCGCTTGAGCCCAGCAGGTGAAGGCTGCAGTGAACCATGATCATGCCACTGCACTCCTGCCTGGGCGACAAAGTGAGACTCTATCTCAAATAATAAAAGAAAGAGAGAGTTGGCCGGGTGCGGTGGCTCATGCCTGTAATCCCAGCGCTTTGGGAGGCCAAGGCAGGCGGTCACCTGAAGTCAGGTGTTCAAGACCAGCCTGGCCAACATGGTGAATCCTTCTCTCTACTAAAAAATACAAAAATTAGCCAGGCATGGTGGCAAGCACCTACAATCCCAGCTGTTTAGGAAGCTGAGGCAGGGAGAATTGCTTGAACCTGGGAGGTGGAGGTTGCAGTGAGCCAAGATCACGCCACTGCACTCCAGACTGGGCAACAGAGTGAGACTCTGTCTCAGAAAAAAAAAAAGAGGGATTTGCTGGATTTGCCAACCCACTGGTCTTTACTGAAGTATCTTAAGGGTCACTAAAGTGTCACAGCAGGTGACTCATGGCAAAGAAGAAAAGGGAGAAAGAATGGTGAGGCAGTAAACCACATGCAATCTGAAAACACTGACTCTGCAATGAAAGGGAAAAGTAAGACATTAACCAGAAAGAATAACAGAGTGAAGTGAGGTGTATTTTTCTTTCTAAAGGTCAGGAAAGCTGTACTACTGCTATTTCTCCTCCTCCTCCCTCCTCCTCCACCTCCTCCTCCTCCTCCTCCTTCTTCCTCCTCCTCCTCCTCTTTCTCTTCCTCTCCTTCTCCTTCTCCTTCTCTTCCTTCTTCTAAGGTAAAGGCAGCAGTTATAAAGCTGGCAGGAGAGGGAGGAATAGGGCTTCAAAAACTCAGCTGGAGGCCATGAGCAGTGGCTCACACCTATAATTCAAGCACTTTGGGAGGCCGAGGTGGGCTGATCACTTGAGGCCAGGAGTTCGAGACCAGCCTGGCCAACATGGCAAAACCCCATCTCTACTAAAAAAACAAAAAAAAAAAAAAATTAGCTGGGCACTGGACTCCAGACTGGGTAACAGAGCAAGACTCTGTCTCAAAAAAAAAAAAAAAAAAGGTCAGCTGGAGTATGATGCCAGCATAATACTATTGTAATTAGCTTCTCTGGACCAGAAGTTTTCCGTAAAAATACATTATTCCCCATTTACAGAGGTGGAAACCGAGGCTCAAAGAAGCTAAGTCATTCACCCATAATCACACTGCTAGTCAATGGCAGAGTCAGGATTTGAACCCAGGTCATATGACTCCAAAACACCAAAGCTTGCCTGCCTAATACCAGAGACAAGCAGAAAAGTTAGCCCTATGAGGAAGAAGGGATACTTCTGTCAGCACCGAGGACGGAAGAAAGGATTGGAAGACACATATATACTAATGATTTACGTTTATTTATTATTTAGAATTATTCTCCTTCCCACACGAATATGTAAGCACGTAGATTTTTAAAAATTTCTTTTGATTTATTTGTTTTTTGTTTTGTTTTGTTTTGTTTTTGAGATGGAGTCTCACTCTGTTGCCCAGGCTGGAGTGTAATGGCGTGATCTTGGCTCACTGCAAACTCTACCTCCCAGATTCAAGCGATTCTCGTGCCTCAGCCTCCCGAGAAGCTGGGAGTACAGACACCTGCCATCATGACCAGCTAATTTTTTTTGCATTTTTAATAGAGATGGGGCTTCACCATGTTGGCTAGCCTGGTCATGAACTCCTGACCTCAAGTGATCCACCCACCTTGGCCTCCTGAAGTGCTGAGATGACGTGGGTGAACCACCACGCCCGGCCAATTTTTAAAATTTCTTTTGAGATAGGGTCTCCCTCTCTGTCACCCAGGCTGGAGTGCAGTGGTGCAAACACAGCTCACTGCAGCCTCACACTACTGGACTCAAGTGATCCTCCTCCCTCAGCCTCCCAAGTAGCTGAGACTACCAGTGTGCACCACCACGTCAAGCCAATTTTTGACATTTTTTTTTGTAGAGATGGGGTCTCACTATGTTGCTCAGGACAGTCTTGAACTCCTGAGCTCAAAAGATCTTCCCACCTCAGCCTCCCAAAGTGCTGGGATTACAGGCATGAGCCACCGTGCTTGGCGGAAAGCATATAGATTTTTTTAAGTTGGCATGATCTGTTTATATGACCAAGCATCTCAAAAAAAAAAAAAAATGGCAGGCTCGGGCGATGGCTCATGCCTGTAATCCCAGCACTTTTGGGGGCTGAGGTGGGTGGATCACTTCGAAGTCAGGAGTTCAAGACTAACCTGGTCAACATAGTGAAACCCCATCACTACAAAAAAAAAAGTAACTGGATATGGTGACAGGTGCCTGTAATCCCAGCTGCTTGGGAGGCTGAGGCAGAAGAATCACTTGAACCCAGGCGACAGAGGTTGCACTGAGCTGAGACCATGACATTGCACTCCAGCCTGGGCAACAAGAGTGAAATTTCATTTCAAAAAATATATGTATACTTACACAAAAAAAATAGCCAGGCGTGGTGGCAGATGACTGTAATCTCAGCTACCCGGGCGGCTGAGGCAGAAGAATTGCTTGAGCCCTAGAGGCAAAGGTTGCAGTGAGCTGAGATTGCACCACTGCACTCCAGCCTGGGCAATAAAGCCAGACTCTGTCTCAAAAAAAAAAAAAAAAA
>NW_012118866.1:563752-565153 GCF_000951035.1 Colobus angolensis palliatus
AAAAAAAAAAAAAAAAAAACCCAATGCAAAAAATAGGCATGATACAGAAAGTCTGACTTTACATAGAAGAAAATTCAGGCAAGGAACCAAGCTGAACTTCTGTGGTCAGAGAATGAACTGGACATGGCCAAGAATGTTAAAGCTGAGTATTTAGAACAATGGTGTGGCTAATTGATTCACCCAGCCCTCTACCCAAATGGTTGCTTCATAGGAGAATCAATCCTCCCTTAAATAGTCCCTTAATTCAAGAGAATGGAGGGGAAAATAGTTCGCATATATTGACAAGTTGTTTATTGCAACTACAAGGATTTTGTGATGTATGTCCCATCTATCAATATTTTCTGATGAGTGATTTCAAAATATCTGTCTAAAGAACAAAACTAGGCTGGGCGCCGTGGCTCACGCCTGTAATCCCAGCACTTTGGGAGGCCAACGCGGGCAGATCACGAGGTCAGGAAATCGAGACCATCCTGGCTAACAGGGTGAAACCCCGTCTCTACTAAAAATACCAAAAATTAGCCAGGCGTGGTGGCGGGCACCTGTAGTCCCAGCTACTTGGGAGGCTAAGGCAGGAGAATGGCTGAACCCGGGAGGCAGAGTTTGCAGTGAGCCGATATCGCGCCACTGCCCTCCAGCCTGGGCGACAGAGCGAGACTCCATCTCCCAAAAAAAAAAACAACAAAAAAAAAACAGACTTCACTTATTTTTGCCAAACTCTCACATGCAAAAAATGCAGAGACCAAAACCGAATCATAAAACAAAGGGAACTGTACAGTTTCATGGGCAGGTCACAGGCTAGAACCAGAGACATAAAAACTGACAGCTGTGGTGAGCAAATTGGACAAACAGGACCCAAGGACTAGGACATGGTGAGGGGTCACTCCTGCTGCTACACCAATGCTCTAACCCCAGCGGTTACACCAAAAGGTATTGAAAAAATGGCAAGGTTCAAGGGCATCTAGTAGACCAGAAAAGGACTGAAAAAGCAGATCTGAGCAAAAAGGAGGTAGCCATCTGACTCAGCTTGCAAATCAACCTCTACATGCCAAGCCCACCTATTTCTCAGGAAAATCCTGTTTATCACAACATACTTGATATAAAAATATCATGAAAGTGAGGCTGGGCGCCGTGGCTTACACCTGTAATCCCAGCCCTTTGGGAGACCAAGGTGGGCAGATCACCTGAGGGGAGGAGTTCGAGACCAGCCTGGCCAAGACTGCGAAACTTCATCTCTAGCAAAAGTACAAAAAGCCAGATGTGGTGGGGCATGCCTGTAGTCCCAGCTACTCAAGAGGCTGAGGCAGGAGAGTTGCCTGAACCTGGGAGGCAGAGGTTGTAGTGAGCCAAGATCATGTTACTGCTCTCCAGCCTAGGCAACAGAATGAGACTCCATCTCAAAAA
>NW_012118866.1:571123-572264 GCF_000951035.1 Colobus angolensis palliatus
TCATCTTTCTCCGGTACTGAATGCTTTCTGCCCTTGGACACCTTCAGCTTTTGGACTCCTGGACTTACACCAGTGGTTTGCCAGGGCTCTTGTGCCTTCTGCCACAGACTGAAGCTGCAGTTTTTCCACTTTTGAGGTTTTGGGACTCAGGCTGGTTTTCTTGCTCCTCAGCTTGCAGACGGCCTACCATGGGACTTCAGCTTGTGATTGTGTGAGCCAATACTCCTTTATTTATTTTATTTTATTTTTTGAGATGGAGTTTTGCTCTTGTCACCTATGCTGGAGTGCAATGGCACAATCTCGGCTCACTGCAATCTCCGCCTCCCGGGTTCAGGCGATTCTCCTGCCTCAGCTTCCCTAGTAGCTAGGACTGCAGGCATGCACCATCATGTCTGGCTCATTTTGTATTTTTAGTAGAGACGAGTTTTCACCGTGTTGGCCAGACTGGTCTTGATTCCCTGACCTGAGGTGATCAGCCCACCTCAGTCTTCCAGATTGCTGGGATTTCAGGCTTGAGCCACCACGCCTGGCCCAAAACTCCTTAATAAACTCCCTTTCATGTATACATCTATCCTATTAGTCCTGTCCCTCTAGAGAACCCTGACTAATACACCAGGCATGATGGCATGAGCCTGTAGTCCTGGCTACTCTGCAGGCTGAGGTGGGAGGATCGCTAGAGCCCAAGAGTTAAGAGTTTGAGGCTGCAGTGAGCTATGTGATCCAGCCACTGCACTCCAGCCTAGTCAAGAGAGACCTCGCCTCCAAAAAAAAAGTATAATCATCCCTTCTTGAAATCAATGTAATTGATAGTTTATATTCTAGGATGTATTTATCAATTGCAGTACATCTCAATTTGTACTAAGCCTTGTTTCAAGTACTCACGAGCCCCATGTGGCGAGTGGCTATTGTGTTGGACAGTTCAGACATAGAAACCACTCTCAGCATTTCAGCATTAGAGTATTTTCTTTTACTTTTTTTCTCTTTTCTTCCTTCCTTCTTTTTTTCTTTGAAAACATATTAATTGGGTAAGCTGGATTTTGAAGGAAGTGGGGAAAATTCATATTCTGAGAGTCTCTAGTTTTAAATTTTAAGTGTTTCCAGTACAGCTCTCCTTTGTTCATTTGCTTTTAAGGGTTTTTTT
>NW_012118866.1:573084-574863 GCF_000951035.1 Colobus angolensis palliatus
TGAGGTCAAGAGATCAAGACCATCCTGGCCAACACTGTGAAACCCTGTTTCTACTAAAAATACAAAAATTAGCTGGCTGTGGTGGCGTGTGCCTGTACTCCCAGCTACTCGGGAGGCTGAGGCAGGAGAATTGCTTGTACCCGGGAGGTGGAGGTTGCAGTGAGCAGAGATTGTGCCACTGCACTTCAGCCTGGGCGACAGAGTGAGACTCCATCTCAAAAACAAAACAAAACAAAACAAAACAAAACACCAGTGCACAGATTCTTTTGGGAAGATAAAAAGGCAGGAGAAGCTAGACACGGTGGCTCATGCTTGTAATCCCAGCACTTTGGGATCACAACTTCAAGACATTGAGACCATCCTGGCCAGCATGGTAAAACCACGCCTCTACTAAAAATACAAAACTTAGCCTGGCATGGTAGTGCACACCTGTAGTCCCAGCTACTTGGGAGGCCGAGGCAGGAGAATTGCTTGAACTTGGGAGACGGAGGTTATAGTGAGCCAAAATCAGGCCACAGCACTCCAGCCTGGGTGACAGAGTGAGACTCCATCTCTAAAAAAAAAAAAAAAAAAGGCAGGAGAATGTGATTAAGGTGCTGCTGCTGAACACTTATTTCCTTTTATTCAAGTGTTCATTTCTTTTCTCTCTCTTTTTATTTTTTGAGACAGGGTCTCACTCTGTTGCCCAGGCTTTAGCACACCTAGCTATTTTTTTCTTATTTTTTGTAGAGATGGGCCTCCCTATGTTGTTCAGGCTGGTCTTGAACTCCTGGGCTCCAGCAATCCTCCTGCCTCAGCCTCCCAAAGTGCTGGGAGTGCAGGCATGAGCCATTACGTCTGACACATTTTTTCTCCTAACAGCAGTTACTGAACATCAACTATGGGCCAGGGACTGTACCTTGGGGTAGCTTTACAGACATATTGCCTGGCTTGTGAAGCCTACAATTTACTAGAGGAGCCAGACAAGTAATAACAATAAAATGTGATAAGTGCTGTGATAGGGGAAGTATGAAGGGCTCAGTGGCTGCCTGGGAGAATACTTTAAACCATTTTGGGAAATAAGAGAAGGCTTTGGGGGCTGGGGGTGGAGGGAATGATGTCTAAGATGAAACCTAAAGATTAAGTAAAGAATGGCTAAGCAAAGGGGAGAAGGAAGGGCTAGAGAATGCCAGAAAGAGCGGGTTTAAGGAATGCCCAGAGCCTTTTGGGGAACTGAAAGAAGTTATATATGGTTGGGGCCTCCAGGGTGAGGGGTGAGGCTGGTATTGTGCATTCTTCTCCGGGCAGCCTAGTTAACAGTGGGAGTTGGGAGGCAGGATGTTGACAAATCTGGACTAGCCAGGCCCAACACAGGAAGTACTCCACCCCAAAAATATTCCTTCACCAGTTCAGTTCGAGTTCACCAGTTACAGACCCAAATGTGTTAATGAGTTAATGAGTTAATGTGTTTAGGACAGCAAGAATCTTTGGTCAGGCACTGACACCTTATTTTAGATTCAGAAAATTGAATATGATAGAAGTTCCGTGTAATAAGGGACATATAAAAATGCATATAGGCCAGGCATGGTGGCTCACACCTGTAATCCCAGCACTTTGGGAGGCCGAGGCGGGTGGATCACCCTAGGTCAGGAGTTTGAGACCAGCCTGGCCAACATGGTGAAACCCCATCCCTACTAAAAATACAAAAATTAGCCAGGAATGGTGGCAGGCGCCTGTAATCCCAGCTACTTGGGAGGCTGAGGCAGGAGAATTGCTAAGAACCCAGGGGGAGGAGGTTGC
>NW_012118866.1:575964-582558 GCF_000951035.1 Colobus angolensis palliatus
CACACCACCATGCCCGACTATTTTTTTTTTTTTTTTGTATTTTTAGTAGAGATGAGGTTTCACCATATTGGCCAGGCTGGTCTTGAACTCCAGACCTTGTGATCCGCCCGCCTCAGCCTCCCAAAGTGCTGGGATTACAGGTGTGAGCTACCATGCCTGGCTGTCTGGTTTGTTTTTAGAGAGACAGGGGTCTTGCTCTGTCACCCAGGCTGGAAGGCAGTGGCTGGATCATAAACTGTGGCTTTGCACTCCTGGGCTTAATTGATCCTCCTGCCAGGGCCTCTCAAAGTGCTGGGATTACAGGTGTAAGACACTGCACCTGGCCTCTCGAGTGGGTTTTATTCATTAGCTCACTTAATTCTCTTTTTTTTTTTTTTTTTTTTTTTGAGACAGGGTCTTACTCTGTCTCCCAGGTTGGAGTACAGTAGTGCAACCATGGCTCACTGTAGCCTCAACCTCCCAGGCTCAATGGATCTTCCCACCTCAGCTTCCTGAGTAGTTGGGACTACAGGCATGTGCCAACACACCTAACTAATTTCTGTATTTTTTGAAGAGACAGGTTTTCACCATGTTGCCCAGTCTGGTCTCAAACTCCTGGCCTCAGCAATCCACCCACCTTGACCTCCCAAAGTGCTAGGATTATAGGCATCAGCCACTGCATCCAGACTAGCTCACTTAATTCTAATAATAATAATAATAATAATAATACATCCTGGGTGCTAAAATATCTGTTTACAGGTGAAGAAACGGAGGCATATAGAGGTAAAGTAACTCAGCTAGAGTCACACAGTAAGGGTTAGAGCAGTTTGGCTCCAGAGATTACTTTTTTAATCCCTATGCCATATGCTGGAGTATAGGTGGTTGAGTATGTTTGGACTGTAGGGTAAGGAGTTGGGGAAGGAACATCAGATATCAAGTTGATGAAAGAGGCAGTAGCCTGCCAGGTGCAGTGACTCATGCCTGTAATCCCAGCACTTTGAGAGGCCAAGGCGGGTGGATCACCTGAAGTCAGGGGTTTGAGACCAGCCTTAGCACCATGCTGAAACCCCATCTCTACTAAAAATTAAAAAATTAGCTAGGTATGGTGGTGCACATCTGTAATCCCAGCCACTAGGGAGACTGAGGCACAAAAATGGCTTGAACCCGGGAGGTGGAGGTTGCAGTGAGCTGAGATCATGCCACTGCCCTCCAGCCTGGGCGACTCAAAAAAAAGAAAAGAACAGAAAGAAAAGAGAAGAGAAAAGAAAAGAGGCAGTAGCCAAATCACAAAGATTCAGCATAAGTACCTTGAAGACAGGCTCTTAGGAGCTTTTAGGTAAATATTTTTAAGTACTTGAATGTGTATATAAATGATTGCTAATGAATGTGATTATATTCTGGATATCCATATCCAGATTTACACAAGCCACATTTCCAGTGGTGATTCACTGCCTCAACAGATTCCTATAGGATCCCTTAAGCTGTCAAGAGGGATATAAGAGCCAGTTCCCTGTCATTAACTATGAGATCCAAGAGCTCAAAAGGTAACTCCTCCAAAAGGGAGGAGGTGCAGGCCCAGTTAGAGGGGAGAGGCTAAGGGTGTCCCCACTCTTGATCCTCTACCCACATGACAACGACATTCACAACAGGAATCTCTCCTGTCTAAGGACTCACAAAACAAACATCAAGTCCCCTTTCTTCTTTTAGCTGAAGCAGTATAGCCAAGCAGGAAATTGGTGTGTTCTCCCCAACCCCCATCACATATACACACATACCAACCCAGAAGGCTGGTGCTTCCCTCTTACAGCTGTCCCTGCAGCTGTCTGGGACTTTTTAAAGAGAGCTTTCCAAAAATCTTCCAGGGAGACTTGGGTGACTCCAGTAATCTTTCTGCACAGAAGGTGCCTTTGATTTTTGAGAATGACATTTCTTTCTGTTATCCCATGCTATGCAGAGCTGCTACATCTTTTAAAACCTTGGTCTCTGATGTCCATAGCCACTGGGTTGGTAGGCAGAAAGTTCCATCTCTGCATCCCCCTGACCTGACCTCAGGCAACCCCCAGCAAACTGAGATAGATCCTCGTGGGAGATGGCACCAGGGAAGAGCCACATCTCCAGTGTGGCCTATGCACCAGCTTGCTGTGATATGCCTGGGCCACTTCCTTTTCTAGCAGGGTCATAGAGGACCTTCTGCTTCAACCCATCACTTCCTACATTGAGAAGCTGAAGGAGAAACTGGTAAGATTATACTTATTTTAAATAGGGTTTTAAAAACATGAAGTCAGGCCGAGTGCGGTGGCTCATGCTTGTAATTCCAGCACTTTGGGAGGCCGGGGGGGCAGATCACCTGATGTTGGGAGTTCGAGACCAGCCTGACCAACATGGGGAAACCCTGTCTCTACTAAAAATACAAAAAAATAAAAAAAATAAAAAAAAAAAAACAACCGGGCATGGTTGCGCATGCCTGTAATCCCAGCTACTTGGCAGGCTGAGTGAGGCAGGAGAATCACTTGAACCTGGGAGGTAGACGTTGTGGTGAGCTGAGATTACACCATTGCACTCCACTCCAACCTGGGCAACAACAACAACAAAAAAAACCCACATGAAGTCTACTTTGCTTCTGCTGGCAGAGATCCTTTTGCACAGAAGTGGTTAACCAGGGCTCAACCATAATGACAGACCTTCCTAGCCTAGAATTTGGGTATCAGTTTGAACCCGCTTCTTGTTTTTAATAATTATTAAATTCCTTGTCTACTTACCATTTGTCATCCATTGTGACAACAGCTTTATGTATTTATGTATATATGTGTTTATTTATTTAATTTATTTTTTGAGATAAGAGTCTCTCTCTGTCACTGAGGCTGGATTCTCTCTCTGTCACTGAGGCTGGAGTGCAGAAGCACAGTTATGGCTCACTGCGGGATCAACCTTCAGGACTCAATCGATCCTCCTGACTCAGTCTCCTGAGTAGCTGAAACTACAGGCATGTGTCCCCACATCTGGCTAAGTTTTTAAATTTTCTATAGAGATGAGGCTTCCACTATGTTGCCCAGGCTGGTCTCGAACTCCTGGGCTTGAGTGATCTGCCCACCTCTCAAAGTATTGGGATTACAGGCGTAAGCCACCATGCCCAGCCCTCAACAGCTTTATTTACATGTACTATTTTGTTAAATCCTCAAATGACATAAATTCTGTTGTATTCCTACTTTACACACTAGAAAACTAGGGATTAAAAAATTGCTAACTGAGCTGGACATGGTGGCATGTGCCTGCAGTCCCAGCTACTGGGGAGGCTGAGCGGGAGGACTGCTTGAGCCTGGGGGGTCTAGGCTGCAGTGAAGTATGTTCATATCACTGCATTCAAGCCTGGGTGACAGAGTGAGACTCTGTCTCTAGAAACATTAAATTAAATAAATTTTTTTGGAAAAAGAGTTAACTAATTGGTCCAAGATCAAACAGCTAGCAATTGATCTGTGATTCAAAGCCAAGTGGGTCTAACTTAACTTCTATACTAAGATACTTTCTTCAGGGGGGCCAGCAGGCTTTCTATAAAGGAAAATGCCACACATAACACTGTGATTGATAGGGCCAAAAGACTTATGTGTCAGAAAGACTGGCATCCCAGTCGGCAAAGAAAATAGCATGTCAGAGTCCCACGTTTGGAAAATTGAATTCCTTAGGCTTTACATCTGTATCAAGTCTGGGATCACCTGTCTTAAGTTTCTGAATTATTTTCATAAGAGACACTGAGCAGTACAGGAAACCTCATTAAGCCTTTGCAGATCCTCTTAGTTTATATCACTCTCCCCTGGTCCTGTTCCTTTCTCATGCATTCTTTTTTTTTTTTTTCAGATGGAGTCTCACTCTGTTGCCCAGGCTGGAGTGCAATGGTGTGATTGATCTTGGCTCACTGCAACCTCTGCCCCCCGGGTTCAAGCGATTTTCCTGCCTCAGCCTCCAAGTAGCTGGGACTACAGGCACACGCCTCCATGCCTGGGTACTTTTTGTATTTTTAGTAGAGACAGGGTTTCAACCATGTTGGCCAGGCTGGTCTCGAACTTGACCTCAGGCGATCCATCTGCCTCAGCCTCCCAAAGTGCTGGGATTACAGACATGAGCCACTGTTCCAGGCCTAATTTTTATTTTTAGTAGAGAGGAGGTCTCACTTTATTGCCCAGGCTGGTCTTGAACTCCCAGGCCCAAGGGATCTTTCCCTCTTGGCCTCTCAAAGTGCTGGGATTATAGGCATGAGCCACTGTGCCTGGCCTGACGCCCTTTTTAAGCTCTCCACAAGCCTCCCCAACTGAAATGACTTTTGCCACATCTGAAACTCCACAGGATTTTACGCCTCTCTTACGGCTCTTTTCTACACATTACAAGATTGATACTCATTTAAATAGTGCTGGCGCTCACTTTTAGATTTGAATTCAACATTAATAGGAAGAGGCCAAGGGTTCTACTAGCCAGAATTTAGACTAGAACCCATATTTAACATTTATTAACAAATACTTATTGAGTGTCTGTGGGGAGGGGGGAGGGGGGAGGGATTGCATTGGGGAGTTATACCTGATATAAATGATGAATTGATGGGTGCTGACGAGTTGATGGGTGCAGCACACCAACATTGCACAAGTATACATATGTAACAAACCTGCACGTTATGCACATGTACCCTAGAACTTAAAGTATAATAAAAATAAAAAATAAAAATAAAAAAAAAACAAACACTTATTGAGTGTCTGCTACATGTCTGGTACTCTCACGGGAGCTGGAGATAACGGGGTGGACAAGACAATGTCCCTGTCCTCACGGAGTTCAAATGTATTTTATTCCACAAGTCTTCCTAAATTGGATAAATTAGGAATTTTTTTTCAACTCAGTAAGTGTGGGGTACCTAGAGGCAGCAGTTGTTGGAGATCACAAAAATACACACACACACACACACAATTTTAAATTCAACAAGTATTTATTGGCTATAACATGTGCTAGGCTATGGGTTCACCACTAGGAATTTAACAGTGACCAGACACCAGTGGTTTCTTTTTCTTTCTTGCAATAGCTTTATTGCGATATAATACACATACCATACGATTCACCAATGTAAAGTATGCAATTTAATGGTTTTGAGTATATTCACATAGCTGTACAACTAGCATACCCTAAAATAAACTCCATACCCATTAGCAGCCACTCCCCATTTTCCCCAACTCTCCCAGCCCTAGGCAACCACTGATTTCCATCTCTGTGGATTTGTCTATTCTAGATATTTTACCTAAATGGAGTCATGCAATACTTTGTCTTTTGTGACTGGATCCTTTCACTAAATCTGTTTGAAGGGTCATTCATGTTGTAGTATTTCCTTTTGTTGCCAAATAATATTCCATTGTAACAGCGGAATTATTAGTACATTATTCCAATATACCACATTTATTTATCCCTTCATTAGTTGATAAACATTTCAGTTATGTCCACTTTTTAGCTGTTAATGAATAATGCTGTGAACATTCATGTGCAAATTTTTGTGTGGACAAATGTTTTCTCTTTTTTGGGGTATATACCTAGCAGTGGAATTGCTGGTTAATATGATGATTCCAGCTTTAATCTTTTTTTGTTTGTTTGTTTTGAAATGGAGTCTTGCTCTGTCGCCCAAGGTGGAGTGCAGTGGCACGATCTCGGCTCACCGCAACCTCCGCCTCCCGGGTTCAAGCGATTCTCCTGATTCAGCCTCCCCAGTAGCTGAGATTACAGGCGCCCACCACCACGCCCGGCTAATTTTCATATTTTTAATAGAGATGGGTTTTCACCATGTTGGCCAGGCTAGTCTGGAACTCCTGACCTCAGGTGATCCACCTGCCTCAGCCTCCCAAAGTGCTGGGATTACAGGCATGAGCCACTGCGCACGGCCCATCTTTAACCTTTTGAGGAACTGCAGCAATTTCCCAAAGCGGCTGTACCATTTTACATTCCCACCAACAGTATATGAGGGTTCCAATTTCTTCACATCCTCCCCTAAACTTAGTATTATTTGTCTTTTTTATTATAGCCATCCTCCAATAAATTCAAGTTTTTAATTTGTAATGACTTTCCATTTAAAGAATTTCGAGGATACTACAAAGAGTTCCAGTATATCCTTCATTCATCTTTCCCTAACGGGAGAGAATGATTATTTTGGGGAAAAAAAAAAAAAGAGAGAGAGAAATGATACCAAGTAATCCAGCTTTAATCTTTGTTGACTGAAGTGAGTATTAGGAGCTTTGGCCAGTCAAAGTAAAAGGTAGCGAAAAGATAGTGACATCAAGGTGCCCGAGTTAAGAAAATCAGGAGGTAGAATTCAAGGAGACCATGTCAAATCCTGTCAGCAAAGTCAAGGTCGGAAAGGAAGCCGCTTCCTAACGACCCACACCACTGGTGGTCTCATCACGCTGTTGCACCATTTGGATGTTTTCTAACTGTCCTGGGCAGTTTTCTCTCCAATTAGACTGTAAACTCCTGGCAGGCTCAGGCAGTGCTTTGAAGGTCTCTCACGTGGTCCAACCTTACGCGAAAAGCACTTATTGAAAGCACCTCGGCCGGGCGCGGTGGCTCAAGCCTGTAATCCCAGCACTTTGGGAGGCC
>NW_012118866.1:583424-591680 GCF_000951035.1 Colobus angolensis palliatus
AAGAAAAGAAAAGAAAAGAAGGAAAGCAAGCAAGCAAGCAAGCACCTGCTCCGTAACCCGGGGAAACTTGCTCGACCTGAGAACCCACTGTCACACGACACATCCACTGCCACACCCATACCTACGCCGGGACGCGGAACCGCTTCTACCCGCCCACACCGGAGAGGTTGCTCGCGATTGGCCGGGCGGGCACACAGGCCCGCCTTGCGAAGGTGGCTGGGCAGCCTCCCCATCTAAGCCTGCGTCGCCGCCTCCGTGAGGGGCCGCGGAGCCCAGCACGGGAAGTGGCGTCCAGTCGGTTCTTGGCAGGCGAGAGCCAGTGCGGGAGAACCCTCCCACGGCGAGGCCGAGCCCTGAGACTGGACTAGCACGGTAGTGAGTCTCTCAGGTCTCCGCAGCGAAGGGCCTCGGGAGGCGGGGACCGTGCCCGACCGTGCCAGCTCCCGCCCCGGAAGCGGAAGTGCAAGCACTGCGGGGCCCTGTACAGTGTGAGCCCGACCCGAGCGCCAGTCGTTCCGCCCGCTGGTCATCGCGCCATATACCCTGCCGGTGTTCTGCTCTCCGTCCCCGCCATGCTCTCTTTAGACTTTTTGGACGATGTGCGGCGGATGAACAAGCGGCAGGTGAGCTTGGCCGTCCTCTTTTTCTCCTGGCTCTTCTTGTCTCTTCCAGGCTGCTGCTGCGGGGCCTGGAGGACCCCAGGGTTCTGGTGTGAGGGTCTGAGCTGGTCTCTTGCCCGGGTCATTCCCTTGCTTTGGAGTCTGTGGCCAGAGGCTGCCTTGTCCGCCGCATTATTTTTAACCCCGAACGGATTCAGGGCCTACCTGGGGCGGGGCGGGGCGGGAAGCGGTGTCTTCATGTTCCATTCCTCCTACTGAGGCAGGAGAGCAAATGGAAACCGTACGCGCTTTGAAAGTGGGAGTTGGGGTTGCTTATTGTTTTAGTCATTTTAAGGCGGCCGACTCTTGATTTCTCCAGTCGGAGCGACTCCAGGTGGATTTGGGAGAGACAATGTTTAGCCGGTTTCTGGGGCGCTCAGAAAGGCGATTGTAGGCCCCAAGAAGCCGTTTTGCTGCTTTCAGCTCCTTGCAACCCTTTAGTAGAGCTGAGCGGTAGCGGGCTGCACGGACTTTGACTTGGACCACTGTGAGCTCCGAGTTGGAACAGCTACACCACTTTACCTTGCGTCCGCTTAGCACTAAGGTGGCAGCCCTCAGAATCTGTGGTTTTATAGTCCAATATCAGTGCCACGGGGGTCTAGAAATGTAGGTCTCCTGATTTTGTCCTTACACTTTGCTCTACCTTCATCTTCTAGATCGTATGCTAAATAGTACTGAGAATACTGTTGTAATTATTTAGTCCTTAGAAAAGTTTGCTCTGTTTTGTCTTTGGCACTAAGTGTGTCTGTAGAGCCTAGTTTTGCTGCATCGGACTTTTTTGTTTGTTTGTTTTAAACAGTATTTTACTGTTATGATTATCCTGATGTCACCATTAAGGATTTTTTTTCCCTTGGACTTGCATTTTTTGTACTTATAGCTGCCACTTAGGGAAGTAGATACACAATCTTTCCTTACTCCCCTTCAGGCTTTAGCTAGCTCAGTGTCAATTCTGTCAGTCAGAATTGAGCATTCTATAAAAATTGCACAAATGTTACTTTATGTTTTTATGACAACACTCCAAATTTTTACTCGTATAGTGTTGTCTTTTTTTAATGGATTTCTAGATGCCACAGACATTCCTCTGAAGAAAGTATTTATTTTGAGTTTGATATTTATTGTACTCTATGCCAGGTACAATGAGAGAAATGCAAAGATAGTTAAGAAAGACTCGGCCTTCAAGAAGCCTAAATGTGTAGAAAAGGACTAAGACAAAACAATAACTTTTTTGAGCTCTTACCATGCGTGAAGCACTTTATACACATGTAAGGTAGGTAATGTTCATATTAAACATATGAAGAAAATGAGACTTTGTGAGAAGCAATATAGTATAGAAGTTAAGAGTATGGATTCTAAAGCTAGATTTCTGAGGTTTAAAGTAGCTCTGCTATTTACTGGCTGTGTGACTTTGAGCAGATTACTTAACCTCTCTGTGCTTATGTTTACGTTTATTGTTGTAAAAAGATACGCAACATAAAATATTCCATTTTAATCATTTTTAAGTGTATACTTCACTGACATTAGTTGCATTCACTGTGTTGTGCAAACGTAGGGTCGCTATGAAGATTAAATGAGTTAATATAAAGCCCTCAGAAGAGCGTCTGGCACATGGTGAGTATTGGCTGTGCTGTCATTGTTATAGAGCTTTAGTGATTTGCTTACGATAGAAGGTAGGCTGGGTGTGGTGGCTCATGCCTGTAGGCCCAGCACTTTGGGAGGCTGAGGCAGGCGGATCACAAGGTCAAGAGATCAAGACCATCCCGGCCAACATGTTGAAACCCCCTCTCTACTAAAAATACAGAAATTAGCTGGACCTGGTGGCGCACGCCTGTAGTCCCAGCTACTCGGGAGGTTGAGGCAGGAGAATTGCCCGGGAGGTGGAGATTGCAGTGAGTTGAGATTGTGCCACTGCACTCCAGCCTGGCAACAGAGCGAGACTCTGTCTCAAAAAAAAAAAGAAGGTAAATGGCAGGATGTGGATTTGATCTCAGGTCTTTAAAGCCTGAACACTTGGATAAAGAAGGATATGACCCATTCTAGCAGTGGTAGGAAAATTGTGAGAGATTGTGAGAGTCAGGGCATCACAAACAGCTTCAAGGAGATACTAGCATTTAAGTTGGATCTTGAAAGACCTTCTTAATAGCTTCATCTTTTTTTTTTTTTTTTTTTTTTGAGATGGAAGTGTCGCTCTTTCACCCAAGCGGGACTGCAGTGGCGCTATCTCGGCTCACTGCAAGCTCCGCCTCCTGGGTTCACACCATTCCCCTGACTCAGTCTCCCGAGTAGCTGGGACTACAGGTGCCCGTCACCACGCCCAGCTAGTTTTTTATATTTTTAGTAGAGATGGGGTTTCACTGTGTTAGCCAGGATGGTCTGGATCTCCTGACCTCATGATCTGCCTGCCTTGGCCTCCCAAAGTGCTGGGATTACAGGCGTGAGCCACTGTGCCCAGCCAATAGCTTCATCTTTAACCTGGGTTGGTTAGCATTCCAATAATCAAAAGGGAAGGAATTCACTCAGCACTTGCAAACCTGCTAGATAGGCTCTAAAGCAGAGAGATATACAAGGCACTCCTCCTGCTCTAACAAAATGGACAGGAAGAGAGACCAGATACATGAAGATAAAATGAGTGGGCTATTCTGCCCTGTGTTTCTCTAATATGGAGTGATTGTAGTTCAGAATTCATTGCATCTATGGCATTCAGGGTTAGTGGAAGTTTAAATGGTAGAATTATCCACCCTGGCCTCCCAGAGGTTGTTAGGAATGGATAGGAGGGATTGGATATGATGGGGTGAGAGAGAGTTATGAAATGAGCTCTTTATCTGTACATAATATCTGGGAAAAAGAATTGACAATACATGTAGATACTGAGAATTAATCAAATGAAAGAGGGAAATTAGAATTTTGTTTTATTCCTCTAAAAGTTGCTATTGTTTGCATAACTTCTCTGCTTATACCTAATTACATATTACATCTATATTAAGTGTCCGATTACTTTTTTTGAGTTTTGTTTTTGTTTTTCCTTATCAGATCCACAGAGGAATACTTTAGTAAATGAACTCCCTCCATTTACGGTGTACTGTTTGATAATTTTTTATACTTATATATACCTAACACAATCAAGATATAGAACATATATATCACCTACAAGACCCCTTCTGTCCCACCTCTAATGTGCTTTTTGTCAGTATAGAGGGGTTTGCATTTTATATAAATGGAATCATAGAATATGTATTCTTTGGAGTTTTAATCAATTTTTAGGCTGGACGCAGTGGCTCATGCCTGTAATCCCAGCACTTTGGGAGGCCGAGGTGGGAGGATCACTAGAGGCCAAGAGTTCAGCACCAGCCTGGCCAAAATGGTGAAACCCTGTCTCTACTAAAAATATAAAAATTAGCGGAGCATGGTGGTGCGCACCTGTAATCCCAGCTACTCAGGAGGCTGAGGCAGGAGAATGGCTTGAACGTGGGAGGCAGAGGTTGCAGTAAGCCCAGATCACACCACTGCACTTCAGCCTGGGCAACAGAGCAAGTCTCTGTCTCAAAACAAAACAAAACAAACAGAGTATGTTTTATAAAAAACCGTGAAACACTTTCAGAATGGCTGTACTGTTTTGCCTTCCACCAGCAATGAATGAGAGTTCCTGTTGCTCCACATCCTCCCCAGTATTTCATGTTGTCTGTGTTCTGGATTCTGGGCTTTGTAATTGAGGTAGAAGTATGTTGGGTTTCTTCAAATTTTTTTTTTTTTTTTAAGACAAAGTCTGTATCTGTTGCCTAGGCTGGAGTGCAGTAGCATAGTCACATCTTACTGCAGCCTTGAATTCCTTGGCTCAGGCAATCCTCCCACCTTAGCCTTCTGAGTAGTTGGGACTATGGATATATGCCACCATGCCTGGCTAATTTTTGTATTTTTTGTAGAGATGGAGTCTTGCTATTCTGCCCAAGCTGGGCTCAAATTCCTGGCCTCAAGTGATCTTCCCACCTCGGACCCTCAAACTGCTGGGATTGCAGATGTGAGCCACCACACCCAGCCAAGTTGTTTAAATTAATTTATTTTTAACAGTATGCTTGTATTCTTTCTTAGTCTCTGGGTACCACCCTAGAATATTAGGTGATCTTTAAGGTCCTTTTAGCTAATAGTCATATACTATTTTATTTGTATACTTACCTTTGTTTGGAGTATGACTTCTTTTTTTTTTTTTTTTTTTGAGATAGAGTCTCGCTGTGTTCTGTCACCAAGGCTGGAGTGCAGTGATGTCATCTCGGCTCACTGCAACCTAGTAGCTGGGATTACAGGTGTGTGCCACCATGTCTGGCTAATTTTTGTATTTTTAGTAGAGATGGGGGTTTCACCATGTTGACCAGGCTGGTCTTGAACTCCTGACTGCAAGTGATCTGACCACTTTGGCCTCGTAAAGTGCTGAGGTTACAGGCATGAGCCACCGTGCCCAGCCTTTAATATAATTTATTATTCTAGTTTTTTAACAGCACTGTGTTTAACAACCAGCTTGCAGAATTGCTGAAAATTTAGGAAGCTGGTTCCAGCACACCACTGATTAGTATGAGAGGTTTTTTTTTTTTTTAATTTTTGTTTGTTTGTTTTGAGACAGGGTCTCACTCTGTTGACCAGGCTGGAGTACAGTGGCAGGATCTTGGCTCCCTGCAACCTCCTCCTTCCGGGATCAAGTGATTCTCCCACTTCAGCCTCTGGAGTAGCTGGGACTACTGGCTAGCGACACCATACCTGGCTAATTTTTGTATTTTTTGTAGAGTCTGGATTTCACCAGGTTGCCCAGGCTGGTCGTGAACTCCTAAGCTCAGCCATCCGCCCACCTCAGCCTCCCAAAGAGCTGGAATTGATTATAAGTGTGAGTCACTGTGTCCAACCTTAACGTAAGCAATTTTTTTGTTTGTTTGTTTTGTTTTGAGACGGAGTCTGGCTCTGTTGCCCAGGCTGGAGTGCAATGGCTCAATCTTGGCTCACTGGAACCTACCCACCCCTAGGTTCAAGCGATTCTCCTGCCTCAGCTTCCCAAGTAACTGGGACTACAGATGCATGTGATCACATGCTAATTTTTTGTAGTTTTAGGGGTTTCACAGTGTTAGCCAGGATGGTCTTGATCTCCTGACCTCGTGATCCGCCCACCTCAGCCTCCCAAAGATACGAGCATTTTTAAATGCACATTGAGGTAGTTTTTGTGTGCAGAAAAGCCTATTTAGAGTTATCTTTAGTTCTAATAATAATTTATAAAACCTTTGAGCCTGTAGTCCCAGCTACTCGGGAGGCTGAGGCAGGAGAATGGCGTGAACCCGGGAGGCGGAGCTTGCAGTGAGCTGAGATCGCGCCACTGCACTCCAGCCTGGGCGACAGAGCTAGACTCTGCCTCAAAAAAAAAAAAAAAAAAAAAAAAAATTTATAAAACCTAAAATTTTAAAACTAAATTCTTTCTTAAATTTTTGGAATTTGTTTACAAATCTTATCCTATTTAAAGTGTAGCAAATTTTAACAATCACTTTTTTATTTTTGAGACAATCTCACTCTGTTGCCCAGGCTGAAGTGTGATGGCACCATCTCGGCTCACTGCAACCTCTGCCTCCTGGGTTCACACAATTCTCCTGCCACAGCCTCCAGAGTAACTGGGATTATAGGCGTGCACCACCACTCCCGGCTAATTTTTGTATTTTTTTTTTAGTAGAGACGAGGTTTCACCATGTTGGCCAGGCTGGTCTCGAACTCCTGACCTCAAGTGATCTGCCTGCCTCGGCCTACCAAAGTGTTGGGATTTCAGGTGTGAACCACTGCACTCGGCCAACAATCACTTTTAAGAGCCTATGTTTGGTTTAATTTACAAAGTTAAACATCTTAAAATGATTAAACTTTATAAATTAAAAAGTTATTTTAAAGAACTTCAATTATTCAACAAACATGGACTAACTTATTTTTATAGATCTGAGACTTCTTAAGTTCTCTTAAAATGTTTCAGCACTGTATAAATAGTAAACTTTCTGATTCAAATAATAAATCTAAAACAACTGATTACACATTTTAAACTGAATTTTTAAGGCTAACTTATTACTTCACTAGGTCAAATTCTCTTAAATTTTACAGAAGTTAAAATACCAAATATGGCTGGGTGCAGTGGCTCACGCCTGTAATGGTGGAGGCCGAGGTGGATGAATCGCTTGAGCCCAGGAGTTTGAGATCAGCCTGGGCAACATAGTGAAACCCCATTTCTACTAAAAATACAAAAATTAGCCAGGTGTAGTGGCACACTCCTGTAATCCCAGCTACTCAGGTGGCCGAGGCACAAGAATCACTTGAACCCGGAAGGCAGAGGTTGCAGTGAGCCAAGATTGTGCCACTGCACTCCAGCCTTGGTGACAGTGTGAGACCCTGTCTCAAAAAAAAGAACAGAAAAGGCCAGACGCAGTGGCTCACACTTGTAATCCCAGCACTTTCAGAGGCTGAGGCAAGCAGATCACTTGAGGTCAGGAGTTCGAGACCAGTCTGGTCAACGTAGTGAAACCCCGTCTCTACTAAAAATACAAAAATTAGTGGGGCATGGTGGTGTGCACCTGTAATCCCAGCTTCTCGGGAGGCTGAGGCAGAAGAATTGCTTGAACCCTGGAGATGTTGGTTGCAGTGAGCCAAGATCACACCACTGCACTCCAGTCTGGGTGACAGAGCGAGACTCCATCTCAAAAAACAAAACAATACAAAAAACAAAAACAAATATGAACAGAGTTCTTAAGAATATTAACACTATGCACGCTTTCCCTTAAACATTCTATTTTTAATTATAAAGCATTCTGGGGTTAAAAATGATAGCTAGGTGTGGTGCTGCACCTGTAGTGCCAGCTGCTCAGGGAGGCTGAGGCAGGATGATTGCTTGAGCCCAAGGAGTTCAAGTCTAGCCTGGGCAACATAGTGAGACCCCATCTCTTAAAAAAAAAGATATTTACTCACTAATGAAATAAGTATGTTATGCCAAATTATTTTTATGTTACATGTATGTCACATGTAATTTTTAGAATTGACTTCTCTGCTTGCTGAGATTTTTTTATTGGCCAGGATGTGACTAGATGCCCGTCTGAGCCCTGAAGGGACTAAGCAGACTCCCATAAATGTGTACTTAACTCCCCGCAGGCCACTTACATTGCTTGATTGAATTTGCATTTCTCTGGGTTTTAATTATCTGTATGCCTTCCTGCCTAAATGTAAAGTCCTTGAGACTTAATAGGATCCTTCATTCTTTTTATATCTTCCTATCTCTTAGTATGACCCAACTCTTAACTGTTATTGCAGTGATATTTTAATGATTTCTAGATAACTTTTTCTTTTCTTTTTTTTTCCTGAGATAAGGTCTCGCTCTGTCACCTAGGCTGGAGTCCAGTGACGCGATTACAGCTCACTGCAGCCTCAACCTCCTGGGTCCAAGCCATCCTCCCACTTCAGCCTCCCGAGTAGCTGGGACTACAGGTGTACTGGGTACCATAGTGAGACTCCAACTCATGCCTGGTTAATTTTTGTATTTTTTGTAGAGATGAGATTTTGCCCTGTTGCCTAGGTATCTTTGATACTTTTTTTTTTTTTTTTT
>NW_012118866.1:592014-592494 GCF_000951035.1 Colobus angolensis palliatus
TTTTTTTTTTTTTTTTTAATGAGTTGTCCCTGAAACATACAGAAACCTAGGACATTTTTCTTAGACATAGACCTAATATGGATAAATGTGAAGTAAATAGGAGGTGTATCCAACACAGAGGATAAAGTCACTACTTTTTTTTTTGTTTATGGGAAAGTAATCTGGTCTTATTTAGGATCAGGAAAATCTTTATTACTGGCAGGGTGTCAACATTTATTAATGAATTGCCAAGTTTCAATGTAGAAATATTGGTATCAGTCTCCATTACATACACAAGAAAATCAGAAGTAAAATTTTATTGTAAACTGCAATTAACATCAACAGGTATATTCTTTTTTTTTTTTGAGACAGAGTCTCACTCTGTCACCCAGGCTGGAGTGCAGTGGTGCCATCTCACTGCAACCTCTGCCTCCTGGGTTCAAGCACTTATCTTGCCTCAGTCTCCTGAGTAACTGGGATTACAGGCGTGTGCCACCACGC
>NW_012118866.1:593164-599705 GCF_000951035.1 Colobus angolensis palliatus
AAGAGATCGAGACCATCCTGGCCAACATGGTGAAACCCTTTCTCTACTAAAAATACAAAAATTAGCTGGGCCTGGTGGCGCGCGCCTGTAGTCCCAGCTACCCAGGAGGCTGAGGCAGGAGAATTGCTTGAACTTGGGAGGCGGTGGTCACAGTGAGCCAAGACTGTGCCACTGCACTCCAGTCTGGCGACAGAGTGAGACTCCATCTCAAAAAGAAAAAAAGTCTCACACAATTGTAGGAGAAACTGGATAAGAGTCTAAAAGTGGATTAGAGTCCCAGAGGAATGTCACTAAGCAGCTCTTCTGAAGCACTGGTTTGGGTGGACAGATCTAAGCTTGCCATGGAGTCTGGGACAGGATTCCACGTCCAGCTGCTGGAGTGAGACTGCAAAGGAGAGCAGATGGAGAGATCCATGGGAGGCCGTTGCCTGTCTCGCTAGTCTCTGAGTCAGCCAGAAGAGCTGAATTCTGCTAGCCCCTCAGTGTCTGTCTTAACATCTCTAACTACAGTGACCTTCTGCTTAATTACAGCTACTACTGCACTTTCACCTTCCAAATCTTGGGCAGATTTCTTTTTGGCCAACTCTAACCCAGAACCATACAGGGAAGGGGATTTGGGGAAACCTAGTTCTAGCTTAACCAAGTTGACAAAGTACAAAACTGTTAGATTCTACCCTTTGTCAACTTGGCATCTATACACACCTGTTTTAATCATATCAACTTTTGAATAAAGATAAAACAAAAGTTACATTTCTGATATAACTATCCTTTGTTTCTGTAATTGGTCACATGATCATAGCTGTTTTCTGTCTCTGCTCTCAGCAATAACCTAAATTGGTCATAATTTCTTGCCTCGGGGTGACCTACCCTTCTTTAGTGAAGGGTTGTCATAAGAAGTCCTACCTGAATTGGGTTGTTGGAGTTTTCACTGACTTTTAGATGGGAGTACTGAGGGGCCCCAGAGATCCTCTATATTCCAGTTCCATTTGCTTCCCTCGTGGCATAGTAGCAACCCTGTTTCTCTCTGATGATCAGGATCAATCACCCTAGCCAATTATAACCCTGCTGCATTTTGGTTCTCTGGAATGAGAAGCCCAAAGTGACCAAGTAGCAGTCTTAACATTCAGTTTAACGGAACCATTATGTCCCCTGATGGATGGATTAAAACCTTTGTGAATTAAAACCTTTAAATCAGACCAGGTGTGGTGGCTCACATCTGTAATTCCAGCGCTTTGGGAGGCTGAGGTGGGTGGATCACCTGAGGTCAGGAATTCGAGACCAGCCTAGCCAATAAGGTGAAACCCCGTCTCCACGAAAAATAAAAAAATTTTGGACGTTGTGGTGGGCACCTGTATTCCCAGCTACTCAGTAGAGGCAGGAGAATCGCTTGAACCCGGGAAGCAGAGGTTGCAGTGAGCTGAGATTGTGCCACTATACTCCAGCCTGGGTGACAAGAGCGAGACTCCATCTCAAAACAAATAAATAAATAGATAAACAAACAAATAAATAAAACCTTTAAGTCAGCAGATTTAAGAGTTGTGAGGATGGGAAGCATTTTTTTTTTTTTTTTTTGATGGAATCTCGCTCTCTTGCCCAGGCTAGAGTGCAGTGGTGCGATCTCAGCTCACTACAACCTCTGCCTCCTGGGTTCAAGCAATTCTCCTCCCTCAGTCTCCTGAGTAGTTGGGACTACAGGTGCACACCACCACGCCTGGCTAATTTTTGTATTTTTAGTAGAGATGGGGTTTCACCGTGTTGACCAGGTTAGTCTCGAACTCATGACCTAAGGTAATCCACCTGCCTCGGCCTCCCAAAGTGCTGGGATTACAGGTGTGAGCCACTGCCCCTGGTCTGGAAGTAGAAATTTCACTACCAGATCATTAGGGGTAATAATGAGAGGAGTCACACCCATTCCTATCCTTTAATTCCTGGACTAGTGAATCCTAGCTATAGAAAAAACAGCACCATATGTTGGTTGTCAATTCAGATCATATACAACATACTGGAGGACATTAGACATTACCCCAAACCCACAGAGTGTTGCCACCTAGCTGATGCCATAACTGTATTCTGAAAAGGCCGTTTCTGTCACACAGAAGACAGTAACTGTAGCAGTAATTAAAAAGGGAAAATCTAATATAAATAACTTAATTACTAGAAGATGCTAAACTACTGAAAGGGGTAAAAGAGGACTCTTGGCTGGGCTCAGTGGCTCATGCCTATAATCCCAGCACTTTAGAAAGCCCGGACAGGAGAATCACTTGAGGCCAGGAGTTCAAGACCAACCTGGGCAACATAGACCCAGTAGGCCGAGACGGGCGGATCACAAGGTCAGGAGATCGAGACCATCCTGGCTAACAGTGAAACCCCGTCTCTACTAAAAAAATACAAAAAACTAGCCGGGTGAGGTGGCAGGCGTCTGTAGTCCCAGCTACTTGGGAGGCTGAGGCAGGAGAATGGCGTAAACCCGGGAGGCAGAGCTTGCAGTGAGCTGGGATCCGGCCACTGCACTCCAGCCTGGGCGACAGACCGAGACTCCATCTCAAAAAAAAAAAAAAAAAGTTAAAATATTAGCCAGGCATGGTAGTGCTCACCTGTAGTCCTAGCTACTCCGGAGGCTGAGGCAGGAGAATCACTCGAGCCCAGAAGTTTAAGCCTACAGTGAGCTATGATCATGCTACTATACTCCAGCCTGGGCAACAGAATGAGACCTTTTCTCTTTAAAAAGAAAAAAAAAAAAGATTCCAGAAGTAGCATATGCAGAAAATAGCTACTATCCTCCAGGATGAGGAAGAGTGAACAAAGAAAGAACTAAGAAAGCACCTTACCCCAAACCCCTCCCAAGCCTGAGATTCAGACCTTTTGGTGAGGGTTTGGCTGCCACAGCAACATGTAACCTATCATGGCAATACCATTTGCCAGAGTACTGACCTGGAGCTGGTTTATAGTCGTGAATTACTGGAAGGTTGAGAAATTTGGCAGAGTGAGTGTGGGCTCAAGTCAACCTTGGTGGTCACTGAAGTGAGCACTACCAGGCTTCCAGCACACTGACCCACTGGGTACTAGGTGGACTAAAATCATGTTGAAACCAGGAGGGGAAGCCCTCTGTTTTGCAGTAGCCTTTCAATACCCTTTATTAATTACACCTAACGTTAAGCCAGCTGGCAGAGGATTTGTGTTTATAGGATTCAGCTTGAGTAACACAAGGAAGGAGGGTGGATTTGGAGTTGAGAGACAATAAATCGAAAATGGTCTACTATTCTGATATTTCAGGCTGGCTACTTCAAGGTGATGAGGGACATAATAAGACTAGTGAATTCCATGACTGCTTGCCCACTGCTGTGCTTTAGTTGCTATAAAATAAGTCCCCCGGTCAGAAGCAGTATTGTATGGGATACCACAATGAAGAATAAGGCATTCTGTAAGATTGTGGATGGTGCTTTTTGACGGAAATACTAAGGACAAGGAAGACTGATCTATATCCAGAGTCTAGTCTAGCAAGAAGAAATTGCTGTTCCTTTCATGATTGAAATGATCCAGTATGATCAACCTGCCATCAGGATTGGCGGCAGTATTGTGTTTTTGCGGTTGGCAGGCTAGTTACTCAGTGTTGGCTAGAACCTAATAGGTCTTGGTGAGTGGAAGTCCATGTTGCTAACCTTTAGCTTGACTGCTGCAGCCACTTTAGTCATGAGTCTGCTGGGTAAGACAGGTGGCTGGGGAAATAGGCTGACTGATATCCACTGAAGAAGTCATTTTTGTTCACCTGATTATTAAGATCTTCTGCTGAGGTAATTCTTTGATGAGCATTTATATGGTACACAATTATCTTCATATTCTATATACATATTTGGAGTGCTCCATCCACATATCTCTTCCTCAGACTTCTTGTCTCAACTTTCCAGTGATGTCCCTTCTAAGTCACTGTGCATCCAGCCAAACTGCTAGTCATTTTTGAATCAATGTAAATCTACATCTGTAGTCATCTCTCCATCCAGGCAAAATGAACAACTGCAGTATTGTTTGAAGCTGCCCATTGGGAGGATTTCTCTTCTTCACAATCCTTCATGATCAACCCTGCATGACATTGTAATGCTACAGCTGTCTCCTTTCAGTTAGTGCTAGATGGTCTATGTTGAACCATCACAAATCAGGCCTAAAGTATTCCTTAGTCAGCTGTCATGGGGAGCTCCTCATGAGGCAGTAAATGCAATATGAGGGAAGAAGCAGGGTAGCATCGTTAGGAGCCATGGGTATCTGAGTCACTTGCTCGTGTTTACTTGTGTCTTCCGGACATGCTTGAGCCCAGTCTTCTTTATACCACTTACACTTAATGATGGAGTACTTACTGCTATGCTTGCCCTACTTTATGGCTTGGTGAATATGACAGCGTCCAGGCATCCAGTGCATGTCAGGGAGTTCAGGTCACATGTTAACTTGGCCCATGGTCAAATTTTTAGTCTCTACAAGAACTCAGTAGCAAACTAAAAGCTGTTACTCAAAAGGAGAACAATTCTCCAAAGGACAGTATAGCTTTGTCCCCATCCAAAAGATCTTGGCTGTCATTTACTTATAAAGGACTGCCGAAGGCTCCATATAGCATCCCTATCCATTACAGACATACCAGTCACCGTGAAATCTTCTGAGTCACATGGGTACTACTGTAATCCCAGCTACTAGTACAGCTTTCAAAGCTTGGACCTGTTGCAGAACCTTACTTAAAACTGGCTTAAAATTGGCTTACTGGATTAATAGAGTAAGTTGGGGAGTATTCACTTTTCTGCAATTTTCTGGAAGAGTTAGTGTCTAGAATTGTTAGAATTTTTTTCCTTAAATGTCTGGTAGAATTTGCCAGTGAATGCCATCTGAGCCTGGAGTTTTCTTTGTGGGAAGATTTTAAATCCATAAATTCAAATTATTTAATAATATGGATTATTTAAATCCATAAATTCAAATTAATTGTATTCGAATAGAATATAGGTCTATTCAGGTTGTCTGTTTCTTCTTACGTGAATTTTGGTAGTTGGTATCAAGGAATTGATTTACTTCATCAAAGTTGTCTAATATGTAAAGTTGTATAATATATTGGTATAAATATATTTGTAAACTGGGCACTATTGCTTGTGTCTATAATCTCAGCTGCTCAGGATGCTGAGGCAGGAGGATTGTTGAGCCCAGGAGTTTGAGACCAGCCTGGGCAACGTAGCAAGACTTCATCTCTAAAATTTTTTCTTTATTTTTTTTTGAGACGGAGTTTCACTCTTGTTGCCCAGGCTGGAGTGCAATGGTGCATGCGATCTCAGCTCACTGCAATCTCTGCCTCCCGGGTTCAAGCGATTCTCCTGCCTCAGCCTCCCAGGTAGCTGGGATTACAGGTACCTGCCACCATGCCCAGCTAATTTTTGTATTTTTAGCAGAGATGAGGTTTCACCATGTTGGCCAGGCTGGTCTCAAACACCTGACCTCAGGTGATCCACCTACCTCGGCTTCCCAAAGTGCTGGGATTATAGGTGTGAGCCACCGCCCCCGGCCAAAAATTTTTGAAAAAATTAGCTGGGTTATTAGTTGCATAAATGTTTAGAATTTTTACATCCTCATGATGAATTTACCTCCCTATTATTATTATTATTGAGAAAGAGTCTCGCTGTGTCTCCAGGCTAGAGTGCAGTGGTGTGATCTCTGCTCACTGCAACCTCCACCTCCTGGGTTCAAGCGATTCTCCTGCCTCAGCTTCCCAAGTAGCTGTGCCTACAGCTGCACGCTACCATGCCTAGCTAATTTTTGTATTTTTAGTAAAGATGGGGTTTCACCATGTTGGCCAGGATGGTCTCCATCTCTTGACCTCATGATCCACCCACCTTGACCTCCCAATGTGCTGGGATTACAGGCGTGATCCACTGTGCCCGGCCAAAATCTACTTTGTATGATATTAATGCAACCACTCTAGCTTGCTTTTTTTTTCTTCAATTTTCTTTTGATTAACGTAAGCATGATATGTGTTTTTCTCTTTTTTCTTTTTCTTTCACAATATTTGTGTCTTTATATTTAAAGTGCATTTTTGTAGGCAGCATATAATTGAACATTGTTTTATTTATCCAAGTGAACAATATTTAACTTCTAAGTATAGTATTTAGATCATTTACATTTTTTTTTCTTGAAACGGAGTCTAGCTTTGTTGCCCAGGCTGGAGTGCAGTGGCATGATCTCGGTAAGTATAAAATATAAGTATCTAGTATCTATCATGCCTCTAATCCCAGATACTTGGGAGGCTGAGGCAGGAGAATTGCTTGAACCCAGGAGGCGGAGGTTGCAGTGAGCTGGGATCATGCCATTGCACTCCACCCTAGGCAACAAGAGCAAAACTCCATCTCAAAAAAAAATTATTATTATTATTATTATTGAGATGGAGTCTTGCTGTGTTGCTCAGGCTGGTCTCAAACTCATGGGCTCAAGTCATCCTCCCACTACAGCCTCTTGCCAAGTAGCTGGGACTACAAGTGCATGCCACCATGCCTGGCTCAATCTTTTTTTTTTTTTTTTT
>NW_012118866.1:599945-605496 GCF_000951035.1 Colobus angolensis palliatus
TTTTGAGATGGAGTTTTGCTCTTGTTACCCAGGCTGGAGTGCGTGCAATGGCATGATCTTGGCTCGCTGCAACCTCTGCCTTCCGGGTTCAAGTGACTCTCCTGCCTCAGTCTCCCAAGTAGCTGGGATTACAGGCATGCGCCACCACGGCCGGCTAATTTTGTATTTTTAGTAGAGACAGGGTTTCTCCGTGTTGGTCAGGCTGGTCTCAAATTTCTGACCTCAGGTGATCTGCCTGCCTTGGCTTCCCAAAGTGCTGGGATTACAGGCGTGAGCCACTGCGCCTGGCCTGTGGATATTTTTCTGTCATCCACATCTCTACTTAATGTGTTAAGTTTTCCTCTACCTTTTTTTGTTTTTGTTTTTGTTTTTCATTTTTTTTTTTTTTTGAGACAGAGTCTTGCTTTGTCACCCAGGCTTGAATGTAGTGGCGTGATCTCAGCTCACTGCAACCTCCACCTCCTGGGTTCAATTCTCCTGCCTCAGCCTCCTGATTAGCTAGGATTACAGGCATGCGCCACCACACCAGGCTAATTTTTGTATTTTTAGTAGAGATGGGGTTTTACCATGTCGCTTCAAGACATGGCCAGGCCAGTCTTGAACTCCTGACCTTGTGATCCACCTGCCTTCGCCTCCTAGAGTGTTGGGATTACAAGCATAAGCCACCTCGCCCAGCAGATATCCCTGTCTACTAATCCTATAATTTCTGCCATTTCTGGGTCTGTTTCTATTTATTGATTTTTCTTATTATAGGTCATATTTTCTTGCCTTTTTGCATGTCTGGTAGTTTTTTATTGGTTGCCAGACTTTGTGAATTTTACCTTTTTGGGTGCTGGATATTTTTGTATTTGCATAAATATTCTTGAGCTTTATTCTGGGATACAGGCAAGTTAGTTGGAAACGGTTTGGTCTTCTCAAGCTCTTATGAAGCTTTGTTAGATGGATCCAGAGCAGCTGTTAGTCTATGGCTAATTTTGCACTACAAGTGAATAATACCTTTCTGAGTACTCTAATCCAAAGCCCCATGAAGATTTCTACTCTGGTGGAAACAAACTATTCTTACTCCATAAGAGCTGTGAGAATTGTTCTATCCGCTCCTTTTAGATGGTTCTTTTTCCATCCTCAGTAGTCCCCTCACATGCATGCGCTGATCTTTGCTTTTGTCTCCCTGAACTCCCAGTTCTTCCTTTTTGTGTGTGTGTGTCTTGGTTTTTTTCTTTTTTTGTGGAGAACGGGGATCTTGCTACATTGCCCAGGCAGGTCTTGAACTCTTTGGCCCAAGCTATCCTTCTGCCTCTGCCTCCCTAAGATCTGGGATTACAGCTTGAGCCACCGTGCCTGGCTGAACTCCCCAGTTCTTTATCCTCAAGTCAGGGAGACTGCTAGGCTCTGTCTGCATTTCTCCTTTGCCCTGTGGTCTGGAAATTCTCCGATCTATAAGTTGAGGCAGTTGTTGGTCTCACCTTCTTTGTTTCCCTTTTCTAAGTAATCATAGTCCTTATTACCTGAACACAGTCACGTGTCCAACATCTGAAAACCCTTGTTTCATATATTTTGTTCAGTGTTTCAGTTATTTCAGGCAGGAAGGTAAATTTGGTCTCTTTAGCTCATTTTGTTGTTTTCTGTTGGGTTTTTTTTGTTTTGTTTTGTTTTTGTTTTTTTAAGACAGAGTCTTGCTCTGTCACCCAGGCTGGAGTGGAGTGGTGTGATCTCAACTCACTGCAACCTCTGCCTCCCAGGTTCAAGCCATCCTCCCACCTCAACCTCCTGAGCAGCTGGGACCACAGGCACGTGCCACCATGCCCAGATAAATTTTGTATTTTTGGTAGAGACGGGGTTTCGCTGTGTTGTCCAGGCTAGTCTCAAACTCCTGGCCTCAAGTGATCTGCCCGCCTTGGCCTTGCAAAGTGCTGGGAGTATAGGCATGAGCCACCACTCCTGGCCAGGACAGCATATTTTGGAAATTCACCTATGTTGCATGTGTCAGTAGTTAATTCCTTTGTATTCCTGAGTAGTATTCCATTTTATAGAAATACTGCAATTTATGTACAGGTTGAGCATCCCTTATCTGAAATGCTTGGGGCCAGAAATATTTTGGATTTTTTTTTGAATACTTCTATTTACATTTTACTGATTGAACATCCCAAATCTGAAATATCCAAAATCTAAAATGCTCCAGTAAGCCTGAATTCATCTGTTGATGAGCATTTGAGTTATTTCCAGTTTGAGGCTATTATGAGGGAAGCTGCTGTACATGTGTTTATATATGTTAAATATGTTTTCACTTGTCAGATTTTAAAAGATTTAACAGATTTCTGAAGTGAAACTTGTTTTAATGGTGGTATGCTTGTTTAGACTATTAGGGATTTAAAAAATTATCATTTAAGATTTATTCCAGGACTTGCGTTAACTTTATTGGATCACAATAATAGTATCCATTTGAAGATATTTCAATTTTTTCAGCACCATCAATTTCACTTCTAGCTGCTATCAGTATACTCTCTGTAATACTTAGCTTCTAATTTCTCCTTTCGTGAGTTAGAAAGCAGGAGAGTTGTGATTATGGATTAATGAGTCCCTTAATTTGAGGTCTTAAGATAAATGGAATTTAAGACTTAGGCCAACTGCTATTTTGTAGCTCTAAGACACATTTTTGCTTCTGATTTCTATGAACATATCCTATACGTTGAACTTCAAATATCTCTTAAAGAATAGGAAGCACAATGGTATATTTGATCATTGTGATCGGTAAATACACAGGATATAGCTTCTAGATTGTAGCCCATTAAATTGTAGTGTTTAAAATTATTATCAACTTTTATCTTGCTGAATTTTCTGTGTTAGGTTTTTCTTAATTTCTTATTATATATTACTTAGAGTGGATTATAAATTGTCTTGTGGCTTATTCTAGTCACAGGACTGGGGGGAGGGCTCTACACAATACTTCCCAAAAAGAAAAAAAAAGAATAGTGAACACAAATCCTTATATCACAGCTGCTGAGAGATATTATATAGAACTTTGATTGGTTTTGATATCATTCTTTTCTAGTTTCACCTTGAGCATTGAAGAAATATTGTTCTGGTCATTTCTTAGAAAAAAATAATAAGGCTATTCAATTCTGTGGTTATCATTCTACATATGTTGCAATGTCTTTATTAATAGTTAGCTTGATGTGGTCAGATGATATGAGGTTAGGTAGCTGCCACCTTATTTCTGCCAGTACAGACAGAGACAACACTTGTTTTCTGATTGTATACATTCCTAAGCATTTAGACATAGTGATAAAGAAAGTAGGGGCTAGGGAGGCAATATGTTTGACTTTTGAGTAAAGACTGTTAGCAGGAAAAGAGGGGTAAAAAGAAAGGGAGAAGAGTATGACACTTTTCAAGCTTTTGCTCAGATAGAATGTTTGTTTTAGCAAATAGTGTGCTTCCGTGTAGGTTTTGGCTTGCAGATTGACTTAGCAGTATACAAATAGGTACTTTTTAAGGAACAAACCAGTTATACATAATCAGGAACTTTTAACCTTTTTCTCTAATAATAATGAGAAAGACGATCTTGATAATTAGATGCATTTTACAATAATGATTTCATAATAAAAGCATTATGTGTCTGAGGAAAAGGAGAAGGATAATTATGGATGGGATCGTGACCTCCTTGCAAGGACATAGGAAATCATATATTTTAACTTGTTCATTTTTATTTTATTATTATTTTTTGAGACAAGGTCTTGTACTGTTGCCCAGGCTAGAATGCAGTGGTGCGGTCACAGCTCAGTACAGCCTTGACCTCCTGGGCTCAACCAATCCTCCCACCTCAGCTTCTTAAGTAGTTGGGACTACAGGTGCGTGCCACCACACTCAACTAATTAATTAATTTTTTTTTCTTTTCTTAGAGACAGGGTCTTGCTATGTTGCCTTGACTGGCACTTTCCTTTTTTCTTAATTTTTAAAATTTATTATTTTTTGTTTAGCGATAGGGGTCTCACTATGTTGCCCAGGCTGGACTCGAATTCCTGGGCTCAAGCAGTCCTCCACCTTGACCTCCCAAGTGCTGGGATTATAGCCATAAGCCACTGCACCCGGTGGGCATTTTTCTTTTAAATAGCAGTTATCTTATTAAATATCTTATTAGGTAACGTCTGACAACTCTATAACTGAGCCCTTTTGAAAATGGAAATTTTTTTCCTCAACAAAATAGATGTGAACTGATTGACATGTGGGTTTTTTTTTTTTTTTTTAGTTTTTATTTACTTCCTTGTGAATTTTTGTTTTGCTGCCAAAATCTTAATGTGTTTGATAATGGGATATTGCCATAAACCCTGCTAAGAGTATGTAATGTAACATAGGGTACATGCAAGTATTACCTTTTCAAAATCACACCCATTCTGAATCCTGAAACACATCTGACCCCCAAGGGTTTTGAGTAAGGGATTGTGGAGCTATATACATTGTAGAATCCTACAACCCCTTCCTCAGAGGTTCTGATTTAAGGCCCAGAATCTATTGTCCTATCCAGTACTGTAGGTGATATTTTTAGTGCAGAAAGTTGGAAAATTGAGTCTTAACTGAATTCCTCACTATCTTCTGGTTGACATAATTGCATCTTAGAAGCTAGTTTTCCTACTTCTATCATCTCCCACTCCACTTCTTCAATTCAGCCTTCAGAATAAAAAGATCCATTTTGTCTTTTAAAAAGCCACCATCTTGAAAACGTAGAATTTAGGAGGCCAGAGTTCTAGTAGCTGGCAGCCAGTAGTTATGCAACCATGAGCATATTGCTTAGCTTCTCTGTGCCTCAGTTTCCTTACCTGTAAATGTGAGTGTCAAAGTAGATTTCAGATTACCCATGTGCTCACATCACTCCATTACTCAAAAGAACAGCAAATATTTCTAAGTGTCTCTGAGAAAATGTTCTTATTTCCTTTTGTGGAAATTGATTAATCACATTGATTGAGTACACCATGCTTCATTGGAATGCTTGAAAAATAGTGTTCTGGCCATTAGCATGGACTTAAAAAAATAAACCTAAACAGTTTAGTTTTGAACAGGTGATACTTGCATATACTAAAAACGGTAAAAATGTGAAGTATGTGTATCAGAACATCTTTTCCTTCCACCTTGACTCCTGGTTCCTCTTCCCCAGTTTCTTGTCTGTCTTTTCAGAGATTAACTTTGCATGTATAAGAATATGAAACTTGAAATGTTTTTATAAAGTATGCAGGAAAAACCTGTTAATAATTGTAGGGAGAAAATAGAAAATGGTACAAGAGAGCTGGATTCCTCATCACAATTGTGTTTATTTTTTGAGACACAGTCTTGCTCTGGCACCTGGGCCAGAATGCAGTAGGACAATCATAGCTCACTGCAGCCTCTACCTCCTGGGTTCAAGTGATTCTCCTGCCTCAGCCTCCAAGGAGCTGGGACTACAGGCGTGCACCACCACACCCAGCTTTTCTTTCTTTCTTTCTTTCTTTCTTTCTTTCTTTCTTTCTTTCTTTCTTTCTTTCTTTCTTTCTTTCTTTCTTTCTTTCTTTCTTTCTTTCTTTCT
>NW_012118866.1:606606-614168 GCF_000951035.1 Colobus angolensis palliatus
AGGCACGTGCCACCGCGCCTGGCTAATTTTTGTATTTTTAGTAGAGATGGGGTTTCACCATGTTGGCCAGGCTGGTCTTGAACTCCTGATCTCGTGATCTCTAAAAGTGACCTCGGCCTCTAAAAGTGCTGGGATTACAGGCGTGAGCCACTGCGCCCGGCCTTTTTTGTACTTTTTTATAGAGATTAAGGTCTTGCTTTCTGGTCTCGAACTCCTAGGCTCAAGTGATCCTCCCACCTCGGCCTCCCAAAGTGTTGGGATTACAGGCATGAGTCTTTGTGCCTAGTCCCTCATTGTACATTTTGAACGTCATACATTAACACCCTAGTATGAAAGTAAACAAACAATTAATTTTTAGAATGGTTGGGGCAAATACCAGAACAAATAGCTAGAAGAGATGAAAATGGTGGCCTGCCATGGCTAGGATATTGCTTTTTTTTTTTTACATATTCTTGTATGTATGTGTGTGTGTGTGTTGGTAAAAATTATAATGGATTTCAAAAGGGAAGAAGTAGAAAATGCAGATGATCAAAATGAAATAAATAAGAATTGCCTAGTATTACACCCCCAAATATAACAACTAACATTTATTTTATTTTCTTCCTTTTTATTATTATTATTTTTTTTGAGACAGAGTCTTGCTCAGTTGCCCAGGCTGGAGTGCAATGGTGCGATCTCAGCTTACTGCAACCCCCGCCTCCTGGGTTCAAGTGATTCTTGTGCCTCAGCCTCTTGAGTAGCTGGGTTTACAAGCATGTCCCACCACACCCAGCTAATTTTTGTGTTTTTAGTAGAGATGGGTTTCGCCATGTTAGCCAGGCTGGTCTCCTACTTCTGGCCTCACGTGATCTGCTCACCTCAGCCTCCCAAATTGCTGGGATTACAGACGTGAGCCACTGCACCTGGCTTCTTCCATTTTTTTCTACGCATTTTTTGGAATTTTTCAGAAAAATTGAAAGACATTGTTGTAATCTGTCACACAGATCCAACAATTATTAGCATTTTTGCCCTATGTGTTCTATGTATACTTATGTGTGTGTGCATATATAGAATTTTTTTTTGCTGAATCAGTTGAAAATGAGTTGCAGATATGATAATGATAATTCACCCCTAACTACAACTACTAGCCAACTACTACTAATATGCATCTCTTATGATAAGGACAGTGTTCTATATAACCACAACACCATTATCACATAATTTAAGAAAATTAGAGGCTGGGTGCAGTGGCTCACATCTGTAGTCCCAGCACTTCGGGAAGTCAAGGTGGGTGGATTGCTTGAGGACAGGAGTTTGAGACCAGTCTGGCCAGCATGGTGAAACCCTGTCTCTACTAGAAATACAAAAATTAGCCAGGCATGATGATGCGTGCCCATTGTAATCCCAGCTACTTGGGAGACTGTGGCATGAGAATCATTTGAACTTGGGAGGCAGAGGTTACAGTGAGCTGAGATCATGTCACTGCACTGCAGCCTGTGTGATAGAGCAAGACCCTGTCTCAAAAAAAAAAGAAAAAAGAAAAGAAAAGAAAAAAAAGAAAATTAACACAAATTTCCTAGTGTCATTTAATATTCAAATCATATTTTGAGTTTCCCCAATTCACCCCAAAATGTCTTTTATAGTTCAGATTTTTTCTTACGCTTTTTTTTTTTTTTTTGAACCAAGATCCAGCCAAAGTTTGTGTATTGTTAGAACTGAATGAGAAGGAAGAAAAAAACAACAAAGAAACCAAAGTTTGTGCATTGTATTTGGTTGTTGTATCTCTTTAGTCCTTTTTAATCTAGAACAGTCTTCCACCTTTTTTTTCATGACATTGAATGACGTTGGATTTTTGAAGAGACTAGGACAGTTCTGTAGAATGTCCACAAGCAAATCTTATCAAAAGTGACCAGGCATTGTGGCTTACACCTGTAATCCCAGCCCTTTGGGAGGCTGAGGTAGGCGGATTGCTTGAGCCCAGGAGTTCAAGATCAGCCTGGGCAATATGGCGAAACCTCTTCCCTACAAAACATACAAAAATCACCACATCTGGCTACTCAGGAGGCTGAGGTGGGAGGATTGCTTGAGCCCAGGAGTTGGAGGTTGCAGTGAGCTGTGATTGTGCCACTATACTCCAGCCTGGGTGACAGAGTAAAACCTTTTGAAACTTTTGTTTTTTCACTTTATATTACTAATGTTTTGTTAGATCCACAGGTTCAGTCCTGTGTTTAAGTTTCTTCATAGTTGGACCTTAATATACTTTTTCAGATCTCTCCCAGTACTTTCCAGTACCAGCTTTTTCCTTGAACTATTTGCTTTGGTGTCTAGTCATCCTCTCTATACTTTTTCCAACCTTGGCCCAAAACAGTTAGCTCACATTATTTCTCTTATCTGATTTTGTAATATTTTTTGCCTTTTTCCATATGTTCTGAATTTTCTTTATTTGAAATTGAAATGCCTTCTGGTGTTTTATCTGTTTATTCAAGTCACAGAATTTTAGAATTTGTGGAGTACTAGAGATTTGGTAAGAAAGCTGACCTTCAAGTCTTGACTATGTGACTGATAAGCTATAGGACTTGGTGAAGTCTCCTCTTTTTGAGACAGTTTCCTTAACTGTAAAATGAGAAGGTAGAGTTAAATGTCATTGACTATTCCCATGATTATCAAGGGATAAGTATGGTAGAAAAGTAATAGAGGGCCGGGCGTGGTGACTCATGCCTGTAATCCCAGCACTTTAGGAGGCAGAGGTGGGCAGATCATTTGAGGTTAAGAGTTCGAGACCAACCTGACCAACATGGTGAAACCCCGTTTCTACTGAAAATACAAAAAAATTAGCTGGGCGTGATGGTGCATGCCTGTAGTCCCAGCCACTCGGGAGGATGAGGCTGTAGAATTTCCTGAACCCAGGAGACGGAGGTTGCAGTGAGCTGAGATGGCACCACTGCACTCCAGCCTGGGTGACAGAGCGAGAGCGAGGCTCCAAAAAAAAAAGAAAAGAAAAGTAATAGAGGAGTTCAGAAGCAGAGACAGATTACTGTTGGCTGGTAAGTAGCATGGGTATGATTGAATTTAAGCTGAATGATTATGGAGCCCAAATGAAATAACTTTTGTGAAAGGTTCTTAAAATAATATGGTGTTATATAAATGTAACTGATGTTTTACCAAACAAAATGGAGCAGGGTGCTTTGGCGAAAGAAGGGGGGCCTGTATTGATGTGCTGATGGCATAATTATTGTAGTATATTAAAGAATGTCTCAGAACTGTAGTTATCCTAATAGTACTGCTTGAAACTTTCAAATTGTTACCGCTCTCAATTCCTTTCCAAAGTGGGGATAATGGTGGATCTGATCTCTTCTCTTTTGTTCTTGCAGCTCTATTATCAAGTCCTAAATTTCGGAATGATTGTCTCATCGGCACTAATGATCTGGAAGGGGTTAATGGTAATAACTGGAAGTGAAAGTCCAATTGTAGTGGTGCTCAGGTAACAATTTTTCCTTTCAAGGCATGGAATTGCATGGCATTACTTGGGAGAAAAATTGAGATACGAATAACTGGTATATCATTCCCTTAGAAACTACTCTTTTCCAGAAAAGGGCCTGGAAGAAAATTAGTCACTACTTCTCAATTGTAAGAAATTCTCAGGCTGGGCGCAGTGGCTTATGCCTGTAATCCCAGCAATTTGGGAGGCTGAAGCAGGCGGATTGCTTGAGCTCAGGAATTTGAGACTAGCTTGGGCAATGTAGTGAAACCCTGTCTCCACAAACAATACAAAAATTAGTGGGTGTGGTGGCATGCACCTGTAGTCTCAGCTACTCGGGAGGCTGAAGTGGGAGGATTGCCTAAGCCCTGGAACTTGAGGCCTGCAATGAGTTGTGATTGCACCACTGCACTCCAGCCTGGGCGACAGAGCGAGACCCTGTCTCCAAAAAAAAAAAAAAAAAGAGGGATAGAAAAGAAATTCTCACTTTGTTAGGCTGTTAGGCATTTCCATTCAGAACCCCAAAGGGCTCATGACCATTCTACAAAAAGGTTACCATGTGAGGTTTCTTTTTGTCACATCCTTTAAGAAAGTGTCTTGGCCGGGCGCGGTGGCTCAAGCCTATAATCCCAGCACTTTGGGAGGCTGAGACGGGCGGATCACGAGGTCAGGAGATCGAGACCATCCTGGCTAACACGGTGAAACCCCGTCTCTACTAAAAATACAAAAAAACTAGCCGGGCGAGGTGGCGGGCGCCTGTAGTCCCAGCTACTCCGGAGGCTGAGGCGGGAGAATGGCGTGAACCCGGGAGGCGGAGCTTGCAGTGAGCTGAGATCCGGCCACTGCACTCTAGCCCGGGCCACAGAGCAAGACTCCGTCTCAAAAAAAAAGAAAAAAAAGAAAGTGTCTCATTGTACTTTATTTTCCTGAAATTGTTCTGTCTTTTTATATTCCTCACTTTGATACACCAGGCCTGATATTTAGTTGTTAGTTCATTAGATGTTATAGTACTTCCACAAATTAAAGAGTTTTTCTGTAGCATGTTCTCAATGTCAGTATAGAAGAATCACTAATTATTTCCAAGTTTCCTGCTGACCTTTAAATATCACTTCTAAACTAGACTCCAGGAATTTTGAAGGCATTAATACCATCTCTTATGGTGACAAATAGTACTGAATTTTTTTCTCCACTCTGCTTCCTTCCCTATCTTTGCACTCATACTCTTAGTGAATGTTTTTTTTAAAAATGGGGTCTCGCTCTGTTTACCCAGGATAGAGTGCAGTGGCGCCATCATAACTCATAGCAGACTCCACCTACCAGTCTCAAAGGATCCTTCCATTTTATCCTCCCGAGCAGCTGGGACTGCAGGCCTGCTCCACCACACCTGGTTAATTTTTTAATTTTTTTGTAGAGACGGTGTATTAGTCCATTTTCATGCTGCTGATAAAGACATACCCAAGACTGGGCAATTTACAAAAGAAAGAGGTTTAATGGACTTACAGTTCCACGTGACTGGGGACATGGCAGAAGGTGAAAGGCACGTCTCATAGGGCAGCAGACAAGAGAAGAGAGCTTTTGCAGTGGAACTCCCCTTTTTAAAACCATCAGATCTCATGAGACTTATTCACTATCACCAGAGCAGCACAGGAAAAACCTGCGCCATGATTCAATTACCTCCTACCAGGTCCCTCCCACAACAGGTGGGAATTCAAGATGAGATTTGGGTGGGGACACAGCCAAACCATATCAAATAGGATCTCACTGTGTTGCCCAGTCTGGTCTTGATCTCCTAGGTTCAAGCAATCCTCCTACCTTGGCCTCCCAACATGCTGGGATTATAAGCATGAGTCACCATGCCCAGCCACTCTTAGTGATTTTAAAACCTAATTTAGTAACTCATTTTTAGAGAATTACCACTTGGTTGTTTAATTGAAACATTACAGGCTGGGTGTGGTGGCCCATGCCTGTAATCCCAGCACTTTGGGAGGCTGAGTCAGACAGATCACTTGAGACCAGGAGTTCGAGGCCAGCATGTTGAAACCCCGTCTCTACTAAAAATACAAAAATTAGCCGGGTGTGGTGGCAGGCGCCTGTAGTCCCAGCTACTCAGGAGGCTGAGGCAGGAGCTTGAACCTAGGAGGCGGAGGTTGCAGTGAGCAGAGATCGCTCCATTGGACTCCAGCCTGGGCGACGAGCGAAACTCTATCTCAAAAAAAAAAGAAACATTATAGTTTTGTCAGATTTTGGGCTTAATTTTGTAAGCCCAAATCCTTTCTGGAGATAATGGACTGCAGATTTAAAATAAATTGAATTATTAATATTATCTAGAATCGAAGTAATAGTACGTTAACATTATCTAGACTCTAAGTAATAGTGCCTAGATTACTCTTTTTAAACCAAATTATTGAGATGTGATTGACATACAAAAAGCTGTACATATTTAATGTGTACACCTTGATCAATTTGCAGGTAAGTATATTCCTGTGAAACCATCACCACAATCATGGAAGTGACTATATTCATCACTTTCAAAAGTTTCCCCCCTTTCTATTTTTTTGTGATAAGAACATTTAACACAGGGCCTCCCTCCATCGCCCAGACTGCTGTGTGCCATCACACCTGGCTAATTTTTGTTTTTTATAGAGACCGAGTCTTGAACTCCTGATCTCAAGTGATCCTCCCGCCTCAACCTCCCAAGTGCTGGGATAATAGGCTTGAACCATCGTGCCTGGCCCCCAGTTTCTCCTTTTCCTTCTTCTTCTCCTTCTCCTTCTTCTCCTTCTCCTTCTCCTCCTTCTTCTCCTTCTCCTCCTTCTTCTCCTTCTTCTCCTTCTCCTTTTCCTTCTCCTTCTTCTTCTCCTTCTCCTTCTTCTTTTCCTCCTTTTCCTCCTTCTCCTCTTTCTCCTCCTCCTCCTTCTCCCTTCTCCCTTCTCCTCCCTTCTTTCTTCTTCTTCCTCCTCCTCCTCCTTCTCCTTCTTTCTTTTTTCTTTTTTTTTAATTTTGAAACAGAGTCTCACTCTATTGCTCAGGCTGGAGTACAGTGGCATAATCTCAGCCCACTGCAACCTCCACCTCCTGGGTTTAAGTGATTCTCCTGCATCAGCCTCCTGAGTAGCTGGGATTACAGGTGTGCGCCACCATGCTCAGCTAATTTTTGTATTTTTAGTTGAGATTGGGTTTCACTGTGTTGGCCAGGCTGGTCTCGAACTCCTGACCTCAGGTGACCTGCCCACCTTGACCTCCCGAAGTGCTGGAATTACAGGTGTGAGCCACTGCACCTGGCCGAGATTTTTTAAAAGTTCCTCAGGTCATTCCAATGTGCAGCAAAGTTTGAGACCCACTGCTATATCGCTTTACATAGAGGGATGAGAGTCTTTAAACAAAAGTGTTTGGAGTTTGTACTTATTCCTGCATTGAACTTTATTTCTTGTCTTTCTATTCTTACTTAAGCTGTTGTTATAGAAAACTGGAGCTTGAGTTTCTGAAAAATACTGATGGGCTACTTCTTTTTAGATAAAAGGGGGCTCATAAATTAGTGCAAATATCTTAGGACCTTTTTAGGACTTGGTGTATGATGGAAGAGGTAAGAGGTAAGAAGATACTCTGTAGAAGTTAGTCTTACTTATTACCATATAATTGAATCTTTTCCTGGCTTCTGAAATTCTTAGGCAAAAATCTCTGCTTATCCCTTGTTTTTTTTTCTCTTTTTAAAATAAGTAAATTGATAACACAAGCATTATCTCTGTGGCTGACAGTTCTTTGACTTGATGAGCCATTTTTCCTTCTAAATAAGTTGAACCTGTAAGGTCATCTTGGCTGTTATCTTTATAAATGGCAGAGGAAGATGATCCGGTTCTAATTTGCATATTTGAATATGTTTAGTGTTTTCAGATGAAGTGAGAATAAGGGCATTGTTTTAAAGTTCATTCTTTTATATTCTGTTTGTCATTTGAAATTTTAAAAGGTTGGCCGGGCGCAGTGGCTCAAGCCTGTAATCTCAGCACTTTGGGAGGCTGAGGTGGGCGGATCACGAGGTCAGGAGATCGAGACCATCCTGGCTAACACGGTGAAACCCCGTCTCTACTAAAAATACAAGAAAATTAGC
>NW_012118866.1:615688-622870 GCF_000951035.1 Colobus angolensis palliatus
GGAAACAGTTTCTCTCTGTTACCCAGGCTGGAATGCAATGGTGCTATCTCGGCTCACTGCAACCTCCGCCTCCTGGGCTCAAGCAATTCTCATGCCTCAGCCTCCTGAGTAGCTGGGATTACAGGCATGTGCCACCATACCCAGCTAATTTTTGTATTTTTAGTAGAGACAGGGTTTCACCGTGTTGGCCAGGCTGGTCTTGAACCCCTAGCCTCAAGTGATCCACCTGCCTTGGCCTCCCAAAGTGCTGGGATTACAGGCATAAGCGATTGCACGTGGTGGATTTTAGTTCTTGAATATGCGAAAGCTCTCTGTAAATACTATCTTATTTTTACCACCCTATAAAATTGTTTTTTTCCTCCACTTAAAGAAGAAGGAACTGTCAACCATTGCTTTTTGAAATTCCTATAAACATTCTAGTTTAAAAGAGTTCTTTCTTCATTGGTGAAATAAAGATATGACAGCTTTTTTTTTTTTTTAATAAAATCCAATGTCAGTATGTATGTGAAAATACTATAATTTAAACTGACATTATATTATTGACTGGGAAGGAATAACTTAAATTTTTAGACATTTTTTGGGGGCCGGGAGCAGTGGCTCATGCCTGTAATCCCAGCACTTTGGGAGGCTGAGGCGGGCAGATCACCTGAGGTCAGGAGTTCAAGACCAGCCTGGTCAACATGGTGAAACCCATCTCTACTAAAAGTACAAAAATTAGCCAGGCATGGTGGTGGGCACCTGTAATCCCAGCTACTCAGGAGGCTGAGGCAGGAGAATCACTTGAACCTGGGAGGCTGAGGTTGCAGTGAGCTGAGATCACGCCACTGCATTCTAGCCTGAGTGACAGAGTGAGACTCCATCTCAAAAAAAAAAAAAGAAATTTATTTTGGAATTATAGAGGTTTATTCAGTGCAGATAGTGTTTTCCAGATTCTCAAAGTGGATTTGTGGTGTTCATTCTCAGCATTGCCTGTTGTGAGCAAAGCTGAACCAACTTTCCCCTAAATATATCAGAGAGAATCAAACTGAGCTCAGGCCTTGTTTAAGCTGGAGGAAAATTTCTCCATTTTTATTTATGATTCTTTGAAATTGAGTGAGTTTGCCTGGGCGTGGTGACTCATGTCTGTAATCCCAGCCCTTTGGGAGGCTGAGGCGGGTGGAGTGCTTGAGCACAGGAGCGCTAGACCAGCCTGGGCATCTAGACCAGATGGTGAAACCCTGTTTCTACAAATACAAAAAAAAAAAATTACTCAGGCACAGTGGTGTGCACTTGTAGTCCCAACTGCTGAGGAGGCTGAGGTAGGAGGATCACTTGAGCCCAGGAGGTTGAGGCTGCAGTGAGCCGAGATCATGCCTCTTTATTCTATCCTGGGCAACAGAGTAAGACTCTGTCTCAAAAAAAGAAAAAAGAAAAAGAAATTGAATGAGTCATAGACTTCAGTTTAAAACTGTTTCTGGGCAGATTCATAGACAGATAATGTATTGATTGGAAAATCCTTAAATTTTTAAAATAATTGTGTAAGAATTCTGATGATTTTAAATATGGTACTTATAATCTGGGATTTTTGGTGATTTATTTCAGACTCTTGAGATACCTTCAACTTGCAGGCCTGTGTAGATAATAGACCCTGTTAATATTCAGAAAATTTCAATTTTCTTTTTTCTTTTGGGGAGACTGAAATACCTGGTCGGAGTTACCATTTGGGTTTTTTTTTTTTTTTTTGAGACGGAGTCTCGCTCTTTCGCCCAGGCTGGAGCGCATGGTGCGATTTTGGCTGACTGCAACATCTGCCTCCTGGGTTCAAGCAATTCTCCTGCCTCAGCCTCCTGAGTAGCTGGGACTACAGGCGCCTGCCACCATGCCCAGCTAATTTTTGTATTTTTAGTAGAGGCAGGGTTTCACCATGCTGGCCAGACTGGTCTTGAACTCCTGATCTCAAATGATTCACCCACCTATGCCTCCCAAAGTGCTGAGATTACAGGCGTGAGCCACCGCATCCAGCCCCATTTGGTTTAATAGTATTAACATTGCACTTAAATATGGGGACAAATAATATTCAAAATGTATGCATTTAGTAAGTTCATCCTATGGGAGGTGTATTAGTCTGTTCTCATGCTGCTAATAAAGACATACCTGACACTGGGTAATTTATAAAGGAAAGAGGTTTAATGGACTCACAGTTCCACATGGCTGGGGAGGGCTCACAATCAGAAGGCAAAGAAGAAGCAAAGGCATGTACATGTCGGCAGGCAAGATATGTGTCGGCAGGCAAGATAGCATGTGCAGGGGAACTCCCATTTATAAAACCATCAGATCTCATGAGACTTATTCACTCTCAAGAGAACAGCTTGGGAAAGACCTGCCCCCATGACTCAATTATCTCCCACTGGGTCCCTCCCATGACACATGGTAATTATGGGAACTCCAGTTCAAGATGAGATTTGGGTAGGGACACAGCCAAACCATATCAGGAAATATTATAATTGGATAATATTGAACACTGGCATGTGATTAAGTATTTGGAAAGAGAAATTTTACCATTGGGTGACTTAATCCTTGGCTTTGCTTTTCCCATGCAGATGGATACATTATTCTGTACCCATTTAGCTTTTGGGGTCTTATTTTTTCTCATCTGTAAAGTGGTATTTCCTTCTTCCTAATTTCACAGTATTATGATGGGTGAATTAAATTCTAAACTCTTTGATCTCCCTAGAAGTAGATAATATTAAATATTTAGTCCTTGTTCCAGCAAGGGAAAAATCCTATGTAAATATGCCTTCACTCAGTATTTTGAGCCTATGCCTTGTGAAATGCTGGAGTAGGACCTAATATGTCTAGTAAGATCAGGTGCAGTGGGTCACGCCTGTAATCCCAGCACTTTGGGAGGCCGAGGAGGGCAGATCACCTGAGGTCAGGAGTTCCAGACCAGCCTGACCAACATGGTGAAACCCTATCTCTACTAATAATATGAAAATTAACTGGGTGTGGTGGTGCACGCCTTTAATCCCCGCTGCTCGGGAGGCGGAGGTTGCAGTGAGCCAAGATTGCGCTGTTGCATTCCAGCCTGGGTGACAAGAGTGAAACTCCATCTCAAAAAAAATAAAAAATAAAAAATAAGTCTAATAAGAGCTGGTTGCCACCAGAGAATATTTGTTTCACCACTAAGTAGATGAAGGATATCTGTGCTTTTTCAAAAAAGCTATAGTGGTGTCTCCTGATTACATCCCAGAAGGGGAAATTGGGTGCGTTAGTGTATTTGTTTGTTTGTTTTGCCAGCAAATCAAGTCTTTGGGAATAGTCCAGATCTCTCTAGCACCCTTTCCTTTTTCTGGGGAGTTCCCCCATTTCCTGGGTTTTATCTACTCATATCTGATTTGCCTTTTCTGCATGTGTGGAGTTGGTATTGTTTTCTGGGTTGAATTCACTTTTCCTTGCTGCTGCTCCTGACTTTCACTCTTGCAGTGAGCCCCTCCTAGCACCTGTCCTCTTTTACTCTTCAGAATTTTTCCTTTATTCACTTACTGAGTTGTCAGCTACAGATTATTTTTCCCTATATATTTGCATTTTTTCTAACTGGAATCTTATTTTTAATGTGACTGTTTGCACTTAACCATCTTTGGTGTTTGCAACACCTCCCAAATTAGTTTCCTCTGCAGATTTAACATCTAGTGAGCCAGTTTCTGACTTAGAATCTAAGTGGATATTAGAGCATAGAAACATGAAGCTAATTTTCTTCTTTTTACTGCAGTGGTCAATCCAAATGCACTTGAATTAATTTTCAGCTAGGCTTTATCAACTGTAAAATATACTTTGCTTTCAATTAAATTTTAAAATTACTAGAAACTTCATGGTTCTTTAGTAGAATTAAACTGATAATTTTCTGGTCAAGCAAATGCTATTCCTGGCCAGGCACAGTGGTTCACGCCAGTAATCCCAGCACTTTGGGAGGCCGAGTTGGGCAGATCACGAGATCAGGAGTTTGAGACCAGCCTGGCCAACATGGTGAAACTGTCTCTACGAAAAATACAAAAAATTAGCTGGGTGTGGTGGTGGGCACTTGTAATCCTGGCTACTTGGGAGGCTGAGGCAGGAGAATAGCTTGAACCCAGGAGGCGGGGTTGCAGTGAGCCGAGATCACGCCATTGCACTCCAGCCTGGGCAATAGTGTGAGACTCTGTCTCAAAACAAAACAAAACAAAAAAACAAAATACTATTCCTATAAACCGTGGCATATCTGAAGAATTGAGATATTTCTTCTTTTAAAGCTAACATTTTTTCCTAATATAAAAGTAACTCATGTTTGTTGGAGAAAAAAGAAGATAAAGATAATCTAAAGAAAGCTATAGATAGCCACTGTTTATCCACTGATCTGTTTATACATTGGTCTGTATTATTTTAGATCTTGTCTAATACCTTTTTTTTTTTTGCTTTTATTTTCTGAATTTGGGGAGTTTCTGACATGCACAGAAGGGTATAAGGAACTCCCATGTATCTATCATCACTGTCCCAGTGATGATTAATATATAGTCAATTCTGCTCCTTCTCTACTCCCACCTCTTTCCCCTCCTGTGTTGTTATTATTTGTTATTTGAGACAGTGTCTCACTCTGTCTCCAAGGCTAGAGTGCAGTGATGTGATCACAGCTCACTGCAGCCTCAGTCTCCCCAGGCTCAGGAGATCCTCTCACTTCAGCTGGGACCACAAGTGCACACCATCATGCTTGGCTAACTTTTTTGTATTTTTTGCTTTGCCATGTTTCCCAGGTTGGTCTTGAACTCCTGGGCTCAAGTGATCCACCCACCTTGGCCTCTCAGAGTGCTAGGATTATAGGAGTGAGCCACTGCGCCTGGCCAAATAATTCTTTAGTATCATCAAGTTTTTGATATTTGTTCAAATCCCCAATTGTGTCATAACTTTCTAGATCCAGATAAAGTCCTCAGGTGCAATTAGTTGATGTGGCTTTATAGTCTCTTGTTTTTTTTGTTTGGCATGGAGTCTCACTCTGTTGCCCAGGCTTGAGTGCAGTGGCATGATCTCAGCTCACTGCAACCTCCGCCTCCCGGGTCACGCGATTCTCCTGCCTCAGCCTCCTCAGTAACTGGGACTACAGGCACCCGCCACCACGCCCAGCTAATTTTTGTATTTTTAGTAGAGACAGGGTTTCACCATGTTGGCCAGGCTGGTCTTGAACTCCTGACCTCAGGTGATCCACCTGCCTCAGCCTCCCAAAGTGCTGGGATTACAGGCGTGAGCCACTGAGCCTGGCCATCTGTTGTTTAATCTGTAGGTTACTTCCCTAACTTTCTTTGTTCCTTGCAAGTCATTAGTTGGAGAAACTGGGTTATTCTGTAGCTTCCCATAGTCTGTACCTTGCCAATTATATCCTGTGAGATAGTTTATTGTGTTCCTTTGCTCTTTGTGCTTCCAGAAAATTGGTAGTGTGTATATATTTTAATATAAAAATGAGATTGTACTGAACATGCTATTTTGTATTCTTAATAACATTTGTGCAATCTTGTCATTAAATATTCTTCTATACCATTATTTTAATGCTTACATAATATTTGACCTCCTTAATATTGGATCTTTAGTTTGCTTTTAGTCGTTTATAAACAACACAGCTATTAACATTCTTATAGCTCGATAAATAATTATTTCAGCACTAGAATGGTGATAAGATAGCGCAATGCCACAAACATTTTTGGTTAACAAGAACAGATTTTGTGCTTTAAATGCCATGAAGGTATTTGATGACTTGGGCTTCCTCTACTCTTTTAAGGCAAAATGGGCATATCAAGTTTTTGACCAAAGGAGATAATAATGCGGTTGATGACCGAGGCCTCTATAAACAAGGACAACATTGGCTAGAGAAAAAAGATGTCGTGGGGAGAGCCAGGGGGTAAGTATAGAGGGGAGCATCTCAAACTTTTTATATCACTTGAAGTGTGGCCCTCTCAATCATATTATTTGGTCATACACAGTTGAATATGGAGATTTGGTTCTGGTTCCACCAAATCACCCTTGTGTCCTTTGAAAATTTTGCTGCTTAAAAAGTGTCTAAAATTTCAGGTATACTACTCCAGAGGTGAGGAACTGGGGTGCAATAAAAGAATAGAATACTAGTGATGAGATGGTGAATTGGATGTGATAATTTTTAAAAATGTGTTTACTTATTTGGTTCACTCAAGAAATATTGGGCACCTTCCATGTGCTCTTATGTCCATACTATGCTAGGCTCTGGGGGTCTAGAGCACTATTAATCCTGCCTCATGAAACTTACATTTTTTTTTTTTTTCTTATTTTTTGAGATGGAGTCTTGTTCTGTCACCCAGGCTGGAGTGCAATGGCGCGATCTCAGCTCACTGCAACCTCCACCTCCTGGGTTCAAGCGATTCTCCTGCCTCAGCCTCCCGAGTAGCTGGGATTACAGGCACCCGCCACCATGCCTGGCTAATTTTTGTATTTTTTAGTAGAGATGGGGTTTCACCACAAACTTATATTTCTTAAGAAGTACTGAGTCAACAACTCAAAGTGTTCATCCAAATTAGTTTTATCATATTAATTTAATCCATAATATTTCTAGTCTTGAAATTGATGAGGTTGAATGAAATTAAAAAGTTATATTAAGCCTGTTTGTTTCAGATTTTATCAGGAGAACAGTTCAGTGGAGTACAGGAATTGTAAGTTGTTGCTATTAAGGAAGTATGGCATTGTTGCTTCCTTAATGTTATTAATAGTATTAACAATAACTCACGTTTATTAGGGCTTATTGTGTACCAGAGACTCATTCTAAGTGCTTTACAAGTATTACCACATTTTAACCTCAGAACAACCCTAATATTCCCATTCTAAAGATGAGGAAACGTAAATGAGTTAGGTTGTGTATCTAAGATTACACTCATGATCCTAAGTGGCTGGCTGCATAGTCCACCTTAACCATCATACAGAAATTACCAGCATAACATTTGTGAAATGGATAGTTGCTAATTCTCACTAGTTAGATGCCACATGGCACTTTTGCCACTATCAGAACCTCTGCTCCTTTTGACCTAGAACAGACTGTATGGATATAGAGTTATTACACCAGTAAACAGGCCTGAGAAACGCAGTTCCCACAGAGAAGGAAATATGAGTTGCTAAGTGAAAGCTTCCTCAGTTACAGCATGAGAGATGCTCAGTTTG
>NW_012118866.1:623170-632481 GCF_000951035.1 Colobus angolensis palliatus
GATCCGCCCGTCTCGGCCTCCCAAAGTGCTGGGATTACAAGCTTGAGCCACCACGCCCGGCCTGTTGTTTTTTTAGTATGTCCTTACTTTAAAGAACTTTTCCTTTGATGGAGCTAAAAATATTTTATAATCCAAATTAGGTCATCAGTGCTTCTGAGAAATACTAGTCCCCATCTTCCTCAGTTCCCAAGATGCTGCTAATGTGGTTATTTAAACTCACCAATCTCTGAGTCTTTTTGTTTTTCCTCAGATTATAAATGTACAGATTCATGTAGAAACATAAAGGAAATATCAATAATCAAAAAGCAAAGTCACTTCTTATCTCCTTTTTCTTGATCTCCATAAATATTTATTAACTTTTTGGTTTGCATTGTATTAGCCTTTATGTGTAGAGATAAAAATATTAATATGTACTTTTTTTTTGCCCTTTTTTTTTGAGACCAGAGTCTTGCTCTGTCACCCAGGCTAGAATGTGGGTGGCATGGTCTCAGCTCAGTGCAACCTCTGCCTCCTGGGTTTAAAAGATTCTCATGCCTCAGCCTCCCGAGTAGCTGGGATTACAGGTGTATGTCACCACGCCCAGCTAATTTTTTATATTTTTAGTAGAGACGGGGTCTCGATTTGTTGGCCAGACTGTCTCAAACTCCCAGCTTCAAGTGATCCGCCTGTCTTGGCCTCTCAAAGTGCTGAGATTACAGGCATGAATTGTGGCACCAAGCTCTAGTATGTACATATTTATACAAATATAAATGCATTTTGTGTATGAAAGGAGAGTGGTCACACTGTCTTATAACCCTTTTTTACCCAAAAAATCACTACATATTTACAAATCAATATATTTACCATCGTATCATCATTTTCAAAGCTGTCTGCTGTTCCACTGTATGGAAAGACCATATACTGTATCCTATGAATATATAGATAGATTTTATTCAGTCAGTGTCCTGTTGTTAGGTATTCTGATTATTTCCAGCTTTTTTATTGTGAACAATGTTATGATAAACATCCTTGTTACGTGTATCTCAGCATTTCTGCCCAACCATTCTTCAGAATAAATTCCTAGAAGTGGAATTACTGGGTGAAGCATACTCATATGTTAAGGCTTTTGACAAATTTTGCCAAGCCTGTTTCATTTATGCTCCTGCCAGTACAACTGAGTGTTCCTTTATCTGAGTCTTCTTTTTTTTTCTTCTTCTTTTTTTTTGAGGCAGAGGCTTGCTCTGTTGCCCAGGCTGGAGTGCAGTGGAGCAATCTTCAGCTCACTGCAACCTCCGCCTCTCAGGTTCAAATGATTCTCATGTCTCAGCCACCCAAGTAGCTGGGATTACAGGTGCATACCACAACTCCTGGCTAATTTTTTCTATTTTTAGTAGAGATGGGTTTCCGCCATGTTGGCCAGGCTGGTCTGAAACCCCTGGCTTCGAGTGACCTGCCTGCCTTAGTCTCCTAAAGTGCTGGGACCACCGGCGTGAGCCACCACACCGAGCCTGGGTCTCGATTCTTAAGTGTTCATTACAGCTCTGTCTACTCGCTCTGGCCCATTGCTTGGGTAAAAGATGCATCATCCTACGAAAGGTTAGGGGAAATGTGCTTTCACTCAAGTAACTTGTCTTCTGGACAATTTTTGAAAAAATTCTGGCCGGGCACAGTGGCTCATGCCTATAATCCCAGCACTTTGGGAGGCTGAGGCAGGCGAATCACTAGGTCAGGAGATCGAGACCATCCTGGCTAACAGGATGAAATCCTGTCTCTACTAAAAATACAAAAAAATTAGCCAGGCATGGTGGCGGGCACCTGTAGTCCCAGTGACTCTGGAGGCTAAGACAGGAGAATGGCGTGAACCCAGGAGGCGGAGCTTACAGTGAGCCAAATCGCACCCCTGCACTCCAGCCTGGGCGACAGAGCAGGACTACCGTCAAGAAAAAATTCCACACTATTTAATGCTATTTTTAAAATCCCAACATTGAAAATATAGACCATTTTGTAGCTTTTACTTAAAAAATGTAATAGTCTGGTACTCTCTGCTTTAAGGAAGTTTCTATAGAAAAAAAAAAAAACTAAGACGTGAACAGCAGGAGCACAGAATCTTAATTATATAAATTTACTTTCCATTGATTGTACCTCTACTGAGCTTGACACGTAATGTAACGTAACACTTTCTTATGTGGAAATTGTGTTTATAAAACACTAAACTGGTATTTCAAAGTCAGGCTGTACCCAAATCTCGAGAATAGAGCTTTTCCACAGGCAAGTCTGTTACTGTAGCATGTATGTCTTCATGCTTTTTTTTTCTTGAGACAGCGTCTCACTCTTATCACCCAGGCTGGAATGCAGTGGCACAATCGTGGCTCACTGCGAAAACCCCTACCTCCCAGGCCCAAGCAATCCTCCCACCTCAGCCTTCTCAGTAGCGAGGATCACAGGTGCATGCCATCACACCTGGCTAATTTTTTAAATTTTTGTAGAGATTGGTTCTCCCTGTGTTGCCCAAGTTGGTCTTGAACTCCTGGGCTCAAGCAGTCCTCCCACCTTGGCCTCCCAAAGTCCTGGGGTTACAGGTGTGAGCCACTGTGCCTGGCCTCCTTTATGCTTTTTTTTTTTGAGACAGAGTTTTGCTCTTGTTGCCCAGGCTGGAGTGCGATGTTACAATCTCGGCTCACTGCAACCTCTGCCTCCCAGGTTCAAAGGATTATCCTGCCTCAGCCTCCCGAGTAGCTGGAATTACAGGTGTGTGCTGCCACGCCCAGCTAATTTTTTGTATTTTTAGTAGAAACAGCTAATTTTTTGTATTTTTAGTAGAGATGGGGTTTCGCCATGTTGGCCAGGCTGGTCTCTCTCTCTCATTTTTAACAGCTGCACGCTAAAAAAATTTTATGTTGAGTCCTAAGGCTCTAAATTAAAATAATTTTTAAAAATTTTTATTGAGATATAATTCACATATATTAGAATATAAAATTCACCATCTTAAAGACTACAATTCAGTGGGTTTCAGTATATTCACAAGATTGTGCAACCATCACCACTATCTAATTCCAGAACATTTCTGTCACCCCAAAAATAAAACTTTGTACTCATTAGCAGTCACTCCCCATCCTCTACTTCCTGTAGCCCCTGACAGCCACTAATCTGCTTTCTGTCTTTGTGCGTTTGCCTATTCTGGACTTTTTATATAAGCAGAATCATACAATATGTAATCTTTTGTGTCCAGCTTCTTTTCACCTAGCATAATGTTTTTAAGGCTTATTCATGTTGTAGCATGTAATAAAAACAATTTTAGAAAATGAAACTAATACTGAACCAATTAAGTATTAATAGAAGTGATTTCTTCCTAAACTCAGGAAGTTGAAAAATTCAAGAGCACCCATTAGTCAACAAGGAGCAGAAAGCAGCAGGAGAAAAGGTTGAAAGATTGGCAGAGGATCGGGGAACAGAAATGTTGACAATGGAAAGAAGAATTAAAAAAAATAAGGAAGGAATAGAGTAATTGAGCTCTGTGTTAACTGAAATCAGTTTTATTTATAAGACTTTTTGAATGTACTTCTTACTTGAAACAAGTCATTCTAGAAACAAGATGATCCTTTTCTAGTCATTGCATATTCTCTTACTCTCTCATTTAGTTGGCTGCTGGATTCTAGACTTCCCAGATATAGACCCCTTTTGATATTTGACAGAATTGTGCTGGAGTCTCTTCTTAATTTTTGTGGCATCTTTTCTTTACTGTTTGTTTGGCCTTTTGTCTAATGATCTCTATGAGCATCAGGAGACAGTGCTTTCTTCTGAGGCTACTTCCTCAGCAGTACCTGCGATCCCAAGAATTCCCAGGGAAATGTATTTAACTATATGAAATGCATTTTGCCTTCTAGATATTAACTTGGCACAGGCTGGTGTTGGAGTTGGCTTTGTGGATGGCATTTATTTTACTTATTTTAAACCTCCTGCTTATTAGCAACTCTGCTTTAGCACGTAAGTTTATCTGAGCAGAATAGGCAAAAGCTGCAAATGGTTTGAATTTAAGATGACTGATGATAGCAGCGCTGTGCACTTGATTATCAACTCTGCTTATCTCTGTCCATGGAGGGTAACAGTGGCACAGATAATTAAACCTGTCGTTTGACTTTGGACGGCCTCATCATATTCTGGCATCCTTAGATCTTGCTTATATTCCTCCTAAAGACCAAGTTACTTTCATTTCACTGATAGTGGACAAAGAAAAGCCAACCTTAAAAAAAAAGTTTCAGGTTGTGTGTGGTGGTTCATGCTTGTAATCTCAGCACTTTAACAGGCCAAGATGGGAGAACCACTTGAGCCCAGGAGTTTGAGACCAGCCTGAGCAATGTAGTGAGATGCTGTCTCTACAAAAAATTTAAAAAATCAGCTAGGCATGGTGGTGTGCACTTGTAGTCCCAGCTGCTTGGGAGGCTCAGGTGGGAGGATTGCTTGAGCCCAGGAGTTCAAGGCTGTAGTGAGCTATGATCACCACTGCATTCTAGCCTGGTAAGTAAGACCGTGTCTCAAAAAAATAAAAATTAAAAAAAAAAATTACATGGATCATTCACAAGCGGCCTATGCGGTTGCTGGGAGCCAAGGATGTGGTTCTTTGGGCATAGATATCATTTTTTTGGAGGTAACAGAGTCTCTGTGTATGAGAATGGCTGCTTATTGATCATCAGGTCAGAATTGGCAGCTTAATGTCTTAGTAGAAATCAGATGCTTTTATAGCTCTTAATCTGTACTTTACTGTGAGGCATTTGCCTTTATGTTTTTAAATTAGGTGATTTACTTTCACTGAAAGCTATTTCTTTTATGGAAGTGTTAAGAATGGGACAAAAGAAGTAACAGTTACTGCACTAAAAAGGAAAAATTATATATAATATATATGTATATATATAATATATAAAAAATATAGAAAACCTCTATCCATCCTCTTAGAGCTTAGCCATGCCGTTCTTTAACAACTGTTACTTTTCAGCTCTTGGAGATCCCAGGGGTTGAGATGAAAGCATGAACCCTAAGAAGGGATATTATTTGCCATCACACACCTATATGTGCATCTCACACTAAAATTGTGCTTCTTGAATTTTGATGTGCAGGAGCATCATTTGGGCCCCACCTTTCAGAAATTCCCTGACTCAGTCGATCTGGGAAAGATTTAAGAATCTGCAATTTTTTTTTTTTTTTTTTTGAGACAGAGTCTCGCTCTGTCGCCAGGCTGGCATGCAGTGGCGCAATCATGGCGCAGTACAACCTCCACCTCCCAGGTTCAAGCGATTCTGCTGCCACAGCCTCCCGAGTAGCTAGGATTACAGGCATGCACCACCATGCCCAGCTAATTTTTATATTTTTAGTAGAGACAGGGTTTCACCATGTTGACCAGGATGGTCTTGATCTCCTGACCTCGTGATCCACCTGCCTCAGCCTCCCAAAGTGCTGAGATTACAGGCATGAGCCACTATGCCCAGCCAAGAATCTGCATTTTTAACAAGCCACCAAGCGTTTGTGACAGGGGAAGTCTAGGCTTTAAGAAACACCAGTGGGAGTTTGGGGATGGGGCAGGAGAGACAGGTGTCAGTGATCCTGCCAGAAGGGAGAGGAGCAGGGAGGGGTGAGGACAAGAGACAGAAGTGAGGGGAGTTGTTAAAGTGAAATGAAATGTGTCCGAAACAAAATGTGTGTTCAAGTTTGCCTAAGGCTTTGATGGTGTAGATATTATGTGGGAGGTAATTTCTGTTTGTGCTGTCTTCGGCATGGTGCAAAGATTGTAGGTAGGTACCCTGAATAAAAGTATCTGGGCAATTTTAAAGTGTGCAGCCGGGCGCGGTGGCTCAAGCCTGTAATCCCAGCACTTTGGGAGGCCGAGACGGGCGGATCACGAGGTCAGGAGATCGAGACCATCCTGGCTAACACGGTGAAACCCCATCTCTACTAAAAATACAAAAACTAGCCGGGCGAGGTGGCGGGCGCCTGTAGTCCCAGCTACTCGGGAGGCTGAGGCAGGAGAATGGTGTAAACCCGGGAGGCGGAGCTTGCAGTGAGCTGAGATCTGGCCACTGCACTCCAGTCCAGGCGACAGAGCGAGACTCTGCCTCAAAAAAAAATAAATAAATAAATAAAGTGTGCAAAGGTCAGCCTCCACTTGAGCTCAGCCTCCCTATGACAGACTCTAGCTTAGTACAATATTGCCAGTCCACTCTGGAGTCCAGCGAGAGAAGAGGAGGATAAAGAAGAAAGTTTTACATTTGCTAACCACCTCTTCCACTCACATCGATGGTACCCTGCTAATGTTCTCTTTCTGCCCTGAATTCTTATGATGTCAAAGTAGTCTTTTGCATGGAGAGTAATTTAAGCCCTAGGAGAAAATAGGATTTCCCCAAGAGAGAGCAAAAAGAAGAGGCCCAGACATTCAGACATTCAATCAGGCAGGATATACTGGGTATCTCCTATGTGTAAGGTACTATGTTGGCCTTGAGGGTACAGGGGGAACAAGATAGGCATCATTGTTGCCCTTACAGAGCTTCTAGTTTAGTAGGGGAGACAGACATGTATAGAATATGTCGTATAACTAATTATTTAGTAAAAGTATGATAATTGTTATAAAGACCTCAAAGGAAATGTATCAGGTGTTGTAAGATCATATAACAGGTGGTTTTGCTTAGTTGAGGGGAAAAACTTTAGGGGCATGAAGAATTAGAAAGAGCTAGTGAAAAGAAGGTGTAGCAACCAAAGAGGTAGGTGAAGAAACAAATTTGTGGTACATTAAGAAACCAAGGAGGAGGAATTTCCAGAGCATATTTGTGGTCATGAAAGTCAAATGGTGCCACGATGGAAAGGAATATGGGGGTTGAGACTGGTTTGCTACATATGGTGATGAAAACTGTTCTAGAATAGTTTCAAGATTAATAGGACCAAACACAGATTACAGGTGGTTAACAAATGAGAAGGTGGTGAAATCCTAAGTACTATAATGAACTCTTACACTCACTTTTTGGCCACTTAACATGAAGTACTTTGTAATATTCTGGCTGTGCTTGCTTTGTCTCCCTAGCTAGATTGACAGCTTCTTGAAGGTTATGATGATAAACCTAGCCCCTAGCAGTATATCAACATGTAGCATTAGAGTCACCACCTGGAGATCTAAGACCTTGAATCTATCTGGTGCTGGTTCTGCCACACACAAGCCATGTACCTTGGGCATGATCATCTGTTTCCTCATCTCTAAAATGGTGATATTCCTAACTTTACTATCACTTGGGCTTTTGAAAGGATCAAATAGGGCAGTATATAGAAATGAACTTTGTGAATTGAAAATTAGTATTCTATAGAAGATATTGATAATATTCAGTGAATGACAACAGCTGCTTTACATTGGAAATTCTGTGATAATCAGTTTTTTTGTTTGTTTTAGATTTGTTCCTTATATTGGAATTGTGACGATCCTCATGAATGACTATCCTAAATTTAAGGTAAGGGCCTGTATTATTTGTTTTATTAAAAATGTAATCTTTTGGGCCAGGTGCGGTGGCTCACGCCTGTAATCCCAGCACTCTGGGAGGTCAAGGTGAGTGGATTGCTTGAGCCCAGGAGTTCATGACCAGCCTGGGCAACATAGTGAAACCCTGTGTCTATTTAAAAAAAAAAAAAAAAAATTATTAGCCTGGGCGCAGTGGCTCACACCTGTAATCCCAGCACTTTGGGAGGCTGAGGCAGGCAGATCACCTGAGGTCAGGAGTTCAAGAACAACCTGGTCAATATGGCAAAACCCTGTCTTTACTAAAAATACAAAAAAATTAGCCAGATGTGGTGGTACACGCCTGTAATCCCAGCTACTGGGGAAGCTGAGGCATGAGAATTGCTTGAATATGGCAGATGGAGGTTGCTGCTGCACTCCAGCCTGGGTGACAAAGTAAGACTCTGTCTCAAAAAAAAAAAAAGAAAATTATTTAAAGAAATGTGATCTTTTGCTTAGTATTGGAAACTTTTAAATGGATTACAGTTAAAAGATGAAAGAATAATTGGATACTTTAGTAATATATTCACAAAGACCAGTTTATTAATTAACTCTAAGAACCCCTGAACTTTTCAGTGCTTCTCTGACGTGTGATTCTGTGTTTATTTTCTAGTATGCAGTGCTCTTTTTGCTGGGTTTATTCGTGCTGGTTCATCGTGAGTAAGAAACCTGCCTTGCTGTTCCTGGGAAGATGCCATACTTTTCGTTACTGGATGTTTGGAGTAGATACTGGTCTGTGATTGGTGGAATGGAGAACACACGTGTTGGTGCTTCTTGGTAGCACTGGTTTGCATTAGTTTATGTTTCCACGCCAGAGTTTGTGTGGGCGGGCACATGTGCACCACAGAGTGCACTTGAGGGGACTTTCAGTCACAGAATTTCATAATTGTCATTGTCACACTTTCACATTTTTGTACATCAGTGAATTTTTTATATTAAAAGGTTGAGCCAAAGCCCCCAGTGTTTGTATTTTGAAGCCAAGCTTCACTTCTAAAGTGCCTACAGAGACTTGTAAATGAAAATGCAGCTCTGCATGAGTTTGAAACCGTCATACCTCCTTCTAATAGGAATGGCATATACTGAGGTGGTCGTAAGTCTTAACTTTTAAAATTTTAAATAAAAGACTTTGCACATTGAACCCCTTATCCCTGAATTGTGTTTGTTTGCAAAGCTTCCGAAATCTGCCTTCCTTGGCTGGTTCTTAGTACCCCTTGGGGGATATAAAGGCTTAGTGTGAACAGTCCTTCAGCTAAGAAGGTTGCTCTGATACTAACAACTGGTTTTTTTGTTTTTCTGTTTTGCGTGTGTGTGTGTGTGAAGCAAAAGTAGCCACTGACATTCATAGGAAATCTCTTAGTCATAAAATTGATTCTTCCCATGACTCGGATGTGTATAAAACCAGCTAGTGTTGCTGAGAGGTTCAGAAAATCTCACTTGGTTATAAAAAGTCATAACCCTTTCTACACTTGAGATATTCTCAGCCCTTTCTCCACCATGGCAAGAGTGTGTTAGCATCTAGAGGCAGAGGAAAGGGCTGGAGGACAAGCATTCTGCTTGGTGTCTTTAAACTCTCATTTGTCTGAAGCTGTTCTCTCAAGTGCCTGACTTTGCATTTCTCTAATGCAGACTTAAAGCAGGCAGTTTAAAGTAGTGAGTGCACAACCCAATTGTATGTTTTCTTTTAATATCAAGGCAGTGAGGGAAATAGGGAGTATAGAGTAAATATCTTTTTTTTTTTTTGAGATGGAGGCTCGCTCTGTCACCCAGGCTGGAGTGCAGTGGCCGGATCTCAGCTCACTGCAAGCTC
>NW_012118866.1:632601-639044 GCF_000951035.1 Colobus angolensis palliatus
TAGCCAGGATGGTCTCGATCTCCTGACCTCGTGATCCGCCCGTCTCAGCCTCCCAAAGTGCTGGGATTACAGGCTTGAGCCACTGCGCCCGGCCAGTAAATATCTTTTGAGCACCAAATACTCTCAATTCTATTTTTTCTCTTGTTGTATTAATGTGAAGTCTTAAAGTGAGTTATCTGTGTTAGGTCACTTGAACAGTTTCTATTATTTGTTCAACTGCAGTGGAAATCAGTCTATGCGGTAATGCTAATGGCATGAGAACAGGGACAATTACTCTTCTGAAGCCCTCCCCTGTGGAGAATAGTACCTTCCTAAACCCATTAACCAGGCTTTAGCCTTCCAACTTTGGATATGGGCTCTTAATATTCTCAACGGAGTATGAAACTTGGCAAATCATTGCTAACAAATGCTTTTTTGAACCTGTCTGTGAGGCTTATATAGTACTTGTATTTTCTCATGAACCAGAAGCTGAACATTCCCTGTGTGGAATGGCAGAAAATTGCCATTTATTCCGTTTTTCCCCCCTTATCACCTGTGGAAGATGCAGTTCACTGCTCAGCCTAATCAGTACACTGGTTTTTGTACTAGCCTTTCTAGGACTACTCTAGGGGAGAAGCAGTGTGCTTTGCTGGCCAAGGTTGGGATCTTAGGGTTCTCTGTGATCCTAGCTTGCCTGAGTGTAAACATCCATGTACTTGTATCTTCATCTACTCCAGATTTTTCCTCATAAATGTATTGGGAGGAAAACATTAATACTTCTTTCCCTTGCATATTTTCACAACCAGTTTTATTTAAGTATTATTTTTCCTCCTTTGCTGGATACAAGCAACAACTGAATTTCTCTGAAAAGGTAATCAAATCATTTAATACCATTTGAATCACTCCATTAGCCAAAAATAAAAAGATTACTTGTGGGGAGGGGTATTATATTCCCAATTTTTATCTTGTCTGGTGCTAAACATAAGACTTAAAATGGGAGACTTTATTAGCAAATATATCCTAAAAGCTCTTTGCAAATGTGAGAAATGCCAGAGAGGTTTTCTTTGCTAACTGAGTGGCGTGATAAGCTCTTTGAGATTTGGCAGGGCAAGTGGAGAATTGGGAGGGCTCAACCATTGTGAGTGAAAGGAATTGAAGAGGAGTATGAAAACTATCAAACTTTAAATGGGAAATTCATAATGGGATTATCTCTTTGGCTGTTACTTCTCTGCTCTTATACCTCCGGCTAATCAATCTCTTTATATTATTTCCAATGTCTGTCCTCAGCTCTAGTTCCATGTCTCTGTTTTCCTCTGGACACTTCCACTTGATTGTCCCATCTTTAAACTCAAGTTCCTGAAAACTTCCCCTCCAAATTTCATGTTTTATGTGAAGGAATATTCACCTAGATTTGTCATTTCCCTACCATATCTAGCCACGTACTAAGTCTGCCATTTACCCCATCATTCCATTCTCATTGTCATCACCTGAATCCAGAAATACTTATTCAGTGGCTCCCTGTTGCTTGTGTACTGGTCCCCCTGCCGTGTGCCAGTCTGTGCCTATTTTGGATAATTACCACCTGTTATTAATAATTAGTTTTAGCCTGCCTTCTACTTTCAGGAGTGCTTCTTGTTTGGACCATAAATTGTGTGTTCATACTACCTTTTCCCTACATTGAATTCAAACTTTGAATTCTGCCAACAGTAAGCATCCTTATGAGTGCAAACATCCTTGTACTTATGTCTTCATCTATCCAGTCCCTCCTCCTTATACACTTATTGGAAGGAAGACATTAGTGCTTTCCTCACTTGGGCTGGGCATGGTGGGTCACAACTGTAATCCCAGCACTTTGGGAGGCCGAGGCGGGCGGATCACTTGAGGTCAGGAGTTTGAGACCAGCCTGGCCAACATGTCTCTACTGAAAATACAAAAATTAGCCAGCTGTGATGGCGTGTGCCTGTAATCCCAGCTACTTGGGAGGCAGAGGCAGGAGAACTGTTTGAACCTGGAAGGCAGAGGTTGCAGTGAACTGAGATTCCACCACTGCACTCCACCCTGGGTGCTGGGTGGCACAGTTAAGACTCCGTCTCAAAAAAAACACTTTTCTCATTCACAACCAGTTGTGTAAAAGTATTATTTTTTTTCCTCCTTTGCTGAGTGTTTCCACTTGTATTATGTCATCTTATTTCTGTTTATCTGAGTCTTACCATCTTCACAAGTTCTGCTGTCACTCAGCATTTGCACCCTTAAACACTGTTTATTTAAGTTTGTGGATATGGCCTCGAGGTCCTTGGCAGATTGTGAGCTCCTCCAGGACAGGAGCATTTCATAGACACTGTACTGTCTTTCCTCAGTAGCCTGAAACAGCATATATTAAATGTTCAGTATAATCATGCATTGTAGCCAGAGGCAGTAGCTTCAGTTAGGATTGTTGTTGAGCTATTACTTGGAGGCAAAGCATATGAATCATTAAAGTGATCTGTACTTTCCTGTTATTTAGTAAGTACATTTTCTTGGTCTTGCCAAATTTGAATCTGAAAACTTTCTCTGTCCACGGTTCCATTTAAACAGCATGTGCCCTTCCCAGATTTTTAGTTGTTAATCCTGCTTCCTTCTTTTTTGTATGTGTGCTTAGGCTTAGGCTCTTCTCATGCCTTCTTTCTTGGTGGCAGAAGTATTGTCATTTGTCATGTTTCTTCAGGAATCACAGGCTTCCTTCTTAGAGACCCAGGGCTTGGAACAGAGACAGTCTCTGTTATCCTGAGTGCATTTCTTGGTATTTGCATAAGTCTTTTACCAAGTCCAGCTAACCTCTCAGAACGTGGGGAGGCTGATTTCAGAATCTGAGGGCTGGGCCTCTTCTTATGACATTTGCCACTGTTAAACTTCAGAGATGACCCAGCTGGTTCCAGCTAGGTAAGTGGATGTCTACCTTCATCAAGCAGCTCTTTCAGTCAGGATGGTCTGTTCAGGTTGTTCTATAGCCAGGTATATCTTCACCACTGTTGTCTCCTGCTAGAACAGTAAGTAATACCAGATAGGCTTTCAGAAGTAAAATAGCAAATATGACCCTTCACACACAACTATGGTGAGTGTAAAGCCACCCTAGTTATTGTCATTCAATTAGCAAATAAAACCTCTCTGAACGTAGAGAGAATGCTGTGTAACCTAAAAGCATTATCAAAACTAGAATGTGCAGGGCTTACCAAAAAATGGTGAAGATGTTGCCTTCCACGTGTCATTCTATGCCCTAAGGATTTTTCAGGCTGCACTCTCACCAGAGCTCACATTTTTGCATCCTGGACATTGGTCTTATGGCACAGACATTCTGTCTTTGTTTATGCTGGTCACTGTGCCTGGAGTGCCTGGTCACCTCCCTACCTACTAAAAGCTTTCTCATTCATTTAACAGACATTTATTGAGCATCTACTCTGTGCCAGAATTGGGGCTAGGCCCTGGGGATACAAAGATGATGGATAAGACCATGTCCCTCATGCTCAATACCTTAACAGGGGCAATGGACATAAACAGGTTTTTCCACATAGGATCTTAAGTATAATGATATTCTTCCAGCAATCACAAAAAAATAAGTAAATAAATAAAAATAAGTGCAATGATAGAGAGATGCTCAGGGAGCTCCAGAAAGGGGTATTTCTTACTCCGGATGGAGCTTCTGAGTCCGGGTCATGCTTCCCACTCCGCACTGTCCTGTACTTTGTTCGTGCTCCTCTCGAACATTGGCCTCAGAGTGGTTTGCCTTGTGTGTATCTCTCTCCCCCACCAGAGGGCCAACTCCTGGAGGGCATTAAGACAGTCAGCCTCTGATTCATCCTTTGATATCCACTAGTCCCTACTGCAGTGCTTTGCATATTTTAAACTTATTTATACTGTCTTGTTCCATAAAGATACCTCCAGTACTATGTGCTGAAGTAGAAAATTGAAGAATTCAGGGTTGAGAGAAATGTGGGAGAAGAAAAGGATGAAATCAGAGGTGAGGAGGCCAGGCACAGTGGCTCATGCCTGTAATTCCAGCACTTTGGGAGGTTGAGGCGGGCAGAACACTTGAGGTCAGGAGTTCAAGACCATCCTGGCCAACACAGTGAAACCCCGTTTCTACTAAAAATACAAAAATTAGCCAGGCGTGGTAGCCATCACTTGTAATGCCTGCTACTTGGGAGGCTGAGGCAGGAGAATCTCTTGAACCTGAGAGGCTGAAGTTGCAGTGAGCCAAGATTGCGCCACTGCACTCCAGTGTGGACGACAGAGCAAGAGTCCATCTCAAAAAAAAAAAAGAAAAGAAAGCAAGAAAGAAATCAGAGGTGAGGTTAGTACCTACAGGACATATCGAAAGATTCTGTTGTCTACTGGAATAGATCTATAGCTTTGACTCTCAGTCCTTAGCAGCTAATGCAAAGAAGAAACTAGTTATTTATGTGCTTTATGGAATGGGTATAAAATGAAATTAAAAGAAAAAACTTATAATGGTATCTGAAAACCAAGGAATTTCTCTTCTTAACCATGCTGCATGACTTTTTTTTTTTTACAAAAACCCCTCTAGCCTAATGATAGAGCTATTTCAGAGAATGTTTCTCAGTGTAGGTATAGTTTGGTAACATGTGCAGAAAAGCTACTTCACAAAAGACCAACTACCCATTTAAACTAGGAATCTTCAACTTTCCTGTAGAACAGCGTTCCTTAATCTTAAAACTCATGGCCTCTTTTGGGAAACAAAAATCTCATACCTCCTCTTCATTCTGAGAAACACTCTTCCACCGTGCCGGTCTATAATATCCAACCTCTTATCCTCATCAGCCAAGAGTATTTGATCTTGCTTTCTCTTAAGTTTGTATTATAGAAACAATAATAACTTCTTTCTCATATACAATTATTATTATATTGAATATGACTTTCAAGCTATATATCCTATCTTTGTTCTACCAATCTTAGGCATTTCTGAAATTCCACCTACTCTTTCTTTTTTTTTGACACGGAGTTTCACTCTTGTCGCCCAGGCTGGAGTGCAGTGGAGCAGTCATGGCTCACTGCAACCTCTGTCTCCTGGGTTCAAGTGATTCTCCTGCCTCAGCCTCCCAAGTAGCTGGGATTATAGACATCTGCCACCACGCCCAGCTAGTTTTTTGGTATTTTTAGTAGAGACAGGGTTTCACCATGTTGGCCAGGCTGGTCTCAAACTCCTGACCTCAGGACCCACTAGGCCTCCCAAAGTGTGAGGATTACAGGTGTGCGCCACTGTGCCGAAGTTCCATCTACTCTTTTTCTTTTCTTTTTTTTTTTTTTTTTGAGACGGAGTCTCGCTCTGTTGCCTGGGCTGGAGTGCAGTGGAGCAGTCTCCACTCATTGCAACCTCCGCTTCCTGAGTTAAAGCAGTTCTCCTGTCTTAGCCTCCCAGGTAGCTGGGATTCAGGTGCTTACCACCATACCCAGCTAATTTTTGTATTTTTAGTAGAGATAGGGTTTCACCATGTTGGCCAGGGTGATCTTGAACTCCTGACCTCAGGTGATCCACCCACCTTGGCCTCCCAAAGTGCTGGGATTACAGGCGTGAGCCACCATACCCAGCCCCACCTACTCTTGATTAAGAATCATTTCTCTAAAATTGTTACTTTAATTGGCCTGTCTACTTAGATTGTTAAGCTGTATTCCAGATTTAATTCAAGGAGTCTAGAAGAATTTAAACTAGACTTAATGTCAGGCAAGTAAGTAAATTGGCTAGCATCAAGCTTTGATCAAAGCTCTCAGGCTGACAACTTATTTAAGCCAAAATAGAATGCTGTGTGGAATCCTTTTTCTTGGAATTGGTCAAGAGTTGAAGTAGATGGGCTGACATTTTAGTTTATCAATTTTTGATGTAATAGGCATTTTGCCAGAGTCAGGCACTGTTGTGTCAACACCATAGCTGTTATCCAGGGAACTTTCTCCCCCTCTGAGATGGGCTTCATATTTAAAGCAGGCTTTGTGTTTCCCAGGTCCAGCTAATAATAGTGAGTATTTAGAATATGCCAGGAGCTCTGCTAAGTGCTTTATAGTTTATAACAGTTTTTACCTTCTCTATTTAATGAACCTTCTAAATGACCTTCATTTTATAAAAGAGAGAAATCAGGAGAAGTTAAGGGATTTGTCCAGGGTCTTCTGGTCCATGCATGGCAGAGCCAGATTTGAAGTCTGTTGCTTTTACCATGTCACAATGCTGGATGTCATAACCCAGTCCTTTTACCTTTGTAAAGTCTATTGAAATTCTTTTATTTACAATAAATTCCACAATTGCAAAGCCCTTGGGAATTCTTTAGAGGCTCTAGGTTTTTCTTGCACAGATTTGCTCAGATTATTAGTAAGTCCCTTAGAAATAGTGAGATTCGGCCAGGCGCGGTGGCTCAAGCCTGTAATCCCAGCACTTTGGGAGGCTGAGACGGGCGGATCACGAGGTCAGGAGATCGAGACCA
>NW_012118866.1:641669-657799 GCF_000951035.1 Colobus angolensis palliatus
TCCTGCATAGCTGGGACTACAGGTACATGCCACCACACCTGGCTAATTTTTGTATTTTTAGTAGAAATGGGGTTTCACCATGTTGGCTAGGCTGGTCTCGAACTCCTGCCTCAAGTGATGTGCCCATCTCAGGCTCTCAATGTGCTAAGATTATAGGTGTGAGCCCCGGCTCCCGGCTGTAATATCCATTCTTAATCACTATTTTTGATAAAGCAATTTTATTATTAAAAAACTTGGTGCACTTTAAATGTTTTCCTGGTGTTAGGTATGATAGGATTTGCCATGTATCTTTCACCCTTTTAGTTACCCCATAGGTTGCTTTGTGAACCTGCCTTACATTTTCTGTGCATGTCCTTGAATGTTGTAGAATCATAGGAGGGTCAAGAGTGGGTTCTGAAGAGCTTCCCCATGTACCTCCATTCAATTCAATGCTAGCCTTTCCCCACGAAGTTGAGGCCTTTGGACTTCTCTTGCCACCAGAGTGGACTTAGGGAACAAGCAGTTGGCATTTGAGGTCCTCATGCTAAACTCAGAGCCTAGCACTCCCTTGAGCAAGCCACCTTCTCCCCTGTGCCTCCCATTTTTTTCCCTAAGGTAAAGTGAGTGCTCCTAGGTCTGTGGAGGTGCTCCCCTGCTGTTTTCTCCAGGGTTCTCAGAGCCCCTCCCCCCCCTTTTTTTTTCTGTAGTAGGCTGACAGATCAAATGGTCCCAAGGGTGCCTGGGGCCAGCCTCAGAGCTGTGGTTGCAGCTGTGAACCCAGGCTGTGTGAGAGGAAGCTTGGCTTAAGTATAAACTTAGCAGAACTCAAGGTCCAGTCACCTGTGGAAGAGAGGTGAAGCTCGAAATGCAGTGCCCGCTCCCTCTCCCTCCTGAGATATCGAAACCGAACTTGGTGTTGAAATTTGAGATGGTACAATGGGAGTGGGTGTAGTTTAAGGAGAGTTGTATCTGCACTGCATGGATTTGGGGGCCTGATGCAGTGGTCCAGACAGACCTGAAATCTGATTCCAGTGGGATGCCTGGGAAAGTGGCTAAACCTCTTAGCCTGTTCCCACCTATAAAATGAAGAGAGCAAAACCTACCAAATGAGGAGAGAGAAACCTACCAAATAAGATTCCTTCAAGCATTTAAGTGATGCAGCACTCAATCAATACCAGCTTCTGTGTGTTCACTCTAATTTCTATATCCATGGACTAGAGAAGATAGGATGGGGGCTTAATGGATGCAGAGGAGAGGGAGGGGGGTCACAAAGGAATGATTACTGGAAGGTGATAAGAGCTATATCTGTACACCATGGCTAAGCTGTGACAAGAAAGCAGAGAGGTGTAAATGCCAGAGTGGGAGGTGAGAAGCATGGAGATTCGGGGGAAAGCCAGGGCCAGAAATGAAACATCCCTGTCCTGTGTGTCATGCTCCTGGAAGCTGGGCCTCCAGCTGGGCATGGCAGCCAGTTTTTCATGTGAGCTTCCTCTTTTAGGATGGGGATCCACAGAGCTAGCAACTTTGCTGAGCTAGATACTAGCAAGAGTCCTAGAAGCAGGTCCCATTATCAAGCCAGATGGGAGTAGGTTCTGGCATAGCCATGCTGTTCCGTGTTCCAGAGGTATCCCGAGTCCAAGGGGTGGTCTGCACCCCGCTCCTCCATCACTCTCTCCTTTGTATACTTGTCTCTCCAAGGAGATGGTTAACTCCCTTGGGAGCAGGGAATTATCTGTCACCCCTCTTCTTGTGTCTAGTGTAGTGCTCTGAACAATGAGTTTCAGTTAATTAAGCAAACATAAATGTATTATTCTGGAGCACAGTGTCTTCCTCTGCTCATTATATGATGCCACTGATCAAGAAGTTCTTTCCAAGGAAGTCCAGACAGCTCCTGGGGAGAACAAAGTGTCAGGTATGAGAGGGCAGGTCCTACAGGATTGTTGCTTCCTGCCACAGAGCACGTATGCTCAAACATGTAAAAAAATTAGGGCAGTGTGGTTATTACCATTTTACAGTTGAAGAAAGTGAGGTTCAGCCGGGTCACAGCTTGTACATGGACTCCTGGGTGCAGTGCAGTCTTGGGTGCAGTGCTCTTTCCACTTCCTTGACCCAGAGGTCGGCTTCCTGCCCATAAGCCAGGCCCTGCAGCTGGATGCCCATTCCTCAAAAGCGGCCCTTTGTCCCACCCTCCATCAGTCTGCATTCCCATCCTGAGCACTTACTGTGTACCAGAACATTTTCAGACTGTGGTGCTGGCTGTGAGAGGGCAGAGAGCAAGGTGAACACAGATCAGATTCCCCCAATGGGCGGAGGTGATGGGGATTAGTTTATGGAAGTCCTTTGGTGCCTAGCACTTGGCTGGACACTGTAAAAATGCCTCTGTTAGCCTGAGCAACCTAGGGACACCCAGTCTCTCAGGGGCGGGGGGGCGGGAAACCAGGCATGAAGGCGTGTGCCTGCGGTCCCGGCTTCTGGGGAGGCTGAGGCTTGAGCCCAGCCCTGGAGGTTGAGTTTGCAGTGAGCCGTGATCGCGCCACCGCACTCCAACCTGCACGATACTGCCAGATCCTGTCTCAGAAAAAGAAAAAAAAAAAAAAAAAAAAAGGCTGTTACCCGGGAGGAGAGCTCCTCGCCCGACCTCTACCCTCATGAAGAGAGGCTCAGATGGCTGAAGTGCCTACTTGGCCGAAAGCCGTGGTACAGTGGCAAGGCAGGGCCAGAGGAAGCGGCTTTGCCGCCAGGGCCGGGCCCCTGTTTGCCCGGTGCCCTGTGCCCGGTCCTTAGCCTGAAGGTGGTGGGCTTCAGCCAGAAGCCCCTGGCGGAAGCGGTGCCCGCGTGCGGTTCAGAGTGTGAGTGTGCAGATCTATGGGCGACCCAAAAGGGGTGCCCCTGCCCGGTAACCTAGCGTGAGGGTGGGGAGGGCGGCGGGCACGCAGCACTGCTTGGCTGCTCAGGGCAGGCTCCGCCCCCAGGGGCGCGGGTTTAAAAGGAGCGAAGGCAGTCCGGGAGCCGAGCGGCTGGGAAGCGCGCCAGAACGGAGCCGCTGCCCTGGCACAGCCATGGCCCGGCGGGTGGGGGGCGCTCAGCTGCTCAGCAGCCTACTGCTCTTCGCCCTGCTCGCTGCAGACGTCGCCCCGCTCAGCTGGGATCTCCCGGAGCCCCGCAACCGAGCCGGCAAGATCCGAGTCCACCCGCGGGGCAACCTCTGGGCCACCGGTAAGTCTTCGCGGACCGGGCAAGAAAGTGCCCTTCATCCTACTCAGACCCCATTTCCTTCTCAACCCTCCGGCTGCTCCTCAGCCACGGACACTAGTGTCGAAGCAGGTGGGAAACCCTGGGGCTCATCTAATTTAATAGATGTGAACTTGAGACCTGGACAGGTCAGTGGCAGCCAGTTTAAGACAGGGCTGGGCTAGATCCTAAATCCCACTGCCAGCCGGTGCCCCTTACCTTAGGCAAGACTTTACCGAATCTTCTAACCCCTGATGTGGTTTTGCTGCACCTCCACTTTCCAGGCACCTCTTCACTCTCCACTTCCTACCCTGCCCTTTCTCCTCCCTTGTCCAAGCAGGCCACACAACTAGCAGAGTTTCTCCCTGACCCTGCCTGGACCATCCCACCCTCCTTCCAGCTGTGTCATCTTCTCTACCTGTTCAGGAAAAGCTGAGGGAGCAGGCTTTGCCACCACCCAGACACCTTTGTGGCTCCTTGGTGAGGTGGAAGGACCAAGAACAGGAAGGTTAAGTATCTTCCTGCCACAAGAATGGAAACGTGGGAAAGATGAGGAACTTTCCCCCTGAGGTAGGATCCTCCCTGCTTGACTTCCTTGTGCCGGACACCTCCTTTCTAGGTCACTTCATGGGCAAGAAGAGTCTGGAGCCTCCCAGCCCATCCCCTTTGGGGACAGCTCCCCACACCTCCCTGAGGGACCAGAGACTGCAGCTGAGTCATGATCTGCTCAGGATCCTCCTGCTAAAGAAGGCTCTGGGCGTGAGCCTCAGCCACCCCGCACCCCACATCCAGGTGAGCCAGGCCCCCACTCCAATGTCAGGAGGGCCCAGCTGGGGCCATCCCTGGATCCTGCATGGGAGGAATTACCACCCAGTACTGTATTAGGGTGTGACTGTCTGACCAGGACATTATGGGTGTGGACCCCAGAAAGCCAGGGTTCCAGGCTTTTCCCTCTTGAGGCAGAGCTCAAAGGAGGAACAGTCCAAAGAAAGGAAGCTGACCTTCCTGGCAGACCCTATGGGGCAAGAAGTAGGGAAAGAAGTTCCCCCGACTCATCACCCAGTCTAAAGTAACAGACTGGGATCATCAGCCTTTTGGAGAAGGACCTTTCTCCCTCAGTCCACGCAGTGTTGTCCCACCTGTGCTGTTCCCTGCTGCATTAGTCAAGTCCACCTTTGCCATGCCCTGTGTGTGCTCGTGGCTGAACTGGGACTCTGAGGCCCAGAGAGAGAAAGAGAAGTCAGTAGCCAAGACAGAGTCTGGACCTTGTTCACCTTGACCAGAGCTCTTCCCATTTTCTCATCTGCCTCAGTGTCCAGTGGCAGGGTTTAGCAACTTCAGTGCGTTTGACATTCTAGGCTGGATCATTCTTTCTTGTGAGGGCTGACCTGTGCATCATGGGATGTTTGGTGGCATCCCTGGTATCTACCCACTAGGTGCCATAGCACCTTTCCCCCCATCAAGTTGTGACAACTGAAAAGACCTCCAGACATCACCAGATGTCTGCTGGGGGAGAGGGCCCCAAATCATGATTGGTTGTCAATCACTGATCTATGGGATTCAAGGCTCAAAGCTGGAGGCAAGCCAGCCTTAAGGTCTAGCCCAGCTGAGTGGCAACTCCTCCATTCCCTGCTCCTGGTGCTGTCCTTACTGCACACCACCCTCCCTGGCCCTGCTGCTGTGTGCAGAAGGCAGTGTGATGTGGTAGAATGTTGGTTCTGACTGCAATGTGCTGGGCTCATAACCTACCTACTGAGTAGCTCTGTGACCTTATAAATGTCCTTTAACTTCTCTAAAGCCTCATATTCCTCACCCACAAAATGAAGATAATAATAAGGCCCATCTCCCATTAAATGAGACCATTTATGTCAAATGCTCAGCATGGTGTCTGGCTCATAGGCAGCCCTTAGTAGATAGGAGCTCTTACAAGTCTGTGAGCTCCCTGGCAGCACCTGTTGTGGACTTGCCTTCATATCCCCCACTGTGCCTAGCATATAGTGTGTGCATTTTGAAAGGAGAGGCATTCCCTAGAAAAGGTCCAACCCAGCCTCAACTGACATCCCTGACTTCCTGAGGCATAGAACCAGCAGCCCCTAAGGACCTCAGATGTAAGGCCTAGGAGCTTGGGCTGGCTGAGTCGGAAGGGAAACAACGTCACCTCTAGTGCCCTTGGTTTTGAAGCTCGGACACATGCAGACCAACTAGAGAATCTCAGAAGCAGCAGTGCCTAGGTCTGGGGCTTCAGAGTGAGGTCTGGGGCAGAGTTGGGGTGGGGGAGTGAAGACACTGACACTAGCCCAGCAGCAGGCACTGTACTTGAATTTACTTCCATGATCTCCTTTGACTGTCATGACAACCCTGGGTGGTTGGGGCTGTGTTCTGAGAAAACTATTGCCCCTGACCCCTCCAAGGCAATTCAGGGTGCTCTGCCTCAGCTGACAGCCTGCCGGTGCCCACCTCTGCAGACATCTGGCACTTAGGAATGGCAGTATACCCCTATCATTATCAGGAGCCCCTCCCTGGCTCAACTCTTCTGTATGTTTCTCTTCAGTACAGGAGGCTGCTGGTACAAATACTGCAGAAATGATACCAATAATGGGACAGACACAACAGCGTGGCTTAGATTGTGCCCACCCAGGGAAGGTGCTGAATGGGACCCTGGTGACGGCCCCATCTGGATGTAAATCCTGAGCCCATTACTGTGATTTCTGGTTGGGTCACCAGAAATATCGCTGATACAGACACAGATTATGTTCCTGCTGTATTTCCTGCTTCCATGTTGAATTTGTGAATAAAACCTTGCTCTTTACATACAATGCCTGGTCCTCTCCTTCCACCCATCTTTTAGGGGCTGGGAGGGAAAGGGGGCTGGAGGGCAGAGTGTTCAGTGAGATGGGGCTGGCTCCAAAAAGTCCACAGTACTCCATGCCATGGCACCAGCCTGGCACTGACTCTGGACTCCTACTCCTTCACTCATTCAGCAAGCAAATAACGCCTGTTGTATGCCAGGTTTCGTGCCAGGCGCCGGGTTCTACTCTCACTTCTGCCACCTACTGCCGCAGGCAAGTGTCACTAGTTTCTTTGCTAGTAAAAGGCGGCTGCAGACACTACACTGCCGGGCTTTACTCAATCCTCCCGCCGGGCTTGGAGTGGAGCGCCGAGTTGGGATCCAGACCCTGCCGGCCGCCTACTCTCTTCTCTGGCCGTCAGTAGGGTTGCCAGCGTTAGCAAATAAAAATACTGGACACCCAGTTAAATTCGAATTTCAGATAAACATTAATTTTATCTAATAAAATGTACCAAATATTGCATGAACATACTCGTACGAAAAAAATTATTCACCGTTTTTCTGAAATTCGAATTTAACCGGACGGTCCTGTATTATTTCTGGCCTTGGAGCACTGACTGCCCTTCTCTTGGGCTGCAAACACCCGGCCCTAAAACGGGCGATCATTTGGTCCTCAAGGCCTGCTCGGAGCTCACAGCCGGAAGTCCCGATCACAGGTCACTTTCCCGTAGTTTTCGCAAAGAAAACCAGTAACCCACCCAGGCTGGGGCGCAGCTCGGCCTCTTGACCCCGCCCTTAACGGGAGGCCCTGCCCACATGTCGCGAGAGCCGCGCGGACCCGAGGGTCGGAGGCGGAAGTGAGACGCCGGAAGCGGCCGTTGCCATGGATCTTGAGAACGACTGGCTGGTGGAATCCTTGCGCTTGTAAATCATGCAGGGCTGGGAGACGGGAGCTGGGCCCGGATCTGGCCTGGCGGGCGGATGGGTGCGGGGGGAGGCACGTTGGGGATCCTGGTGCAGAGTGGGCCAGCTATGGCCTCCGGGCTCGCCGCCGCGGAGGACTCCGCCTGGGCCTAGGCCCCCATCTCTAGGAAATGGCTCCTTCCTGCGTGCGCGAGTTGTGAGATTGCTAGTAAGAGCCGCGCTTGTGAAGAAGCAGTGCCCAGTTAGTTTGCGCCAGCCTCTGAGTTCAGCTCAGAACACAAATGACCTCACTGATTACTCATGTCAACCTTGGGAGTTCAGCTCTGAATTCAGCTCAGAACACAGATGACCTCATTGATTCCTCATGTCAACCTTGGGAAATCTGGGTACCCTGGGAGGTCCACACATGAGGACAGAGGCTCAGGGACATCAACGGACTGGCCTGGTCCCAGAAACAGGGAGTAAAATGCGAAGCAAACTCGGTCCCACGTCTGCCCGACTCCAGAGCTTGGGCCACTGAACCATGCGGCTGCCATCTTGGAGTTATCTGAGCTGTGAAGTGCTGTGCATCGTGTGATTTTATGTCCCTTTTGTGCAGGTACCAGGATTTCTATGCATTCGACCTCTCAGGAGCCACTCGAGTCCTTGAATGGATTGATGACAAAGGTGGTATACCTTCCTGGCCCTGAAGGAGAGGGAATTTCACTCCTGAGCTGGGTTTCAGGAGCTAAGCCTAGAGGGACCCAACCCACTCTTTTGGGCACCTAAGAGTCACTTGTAGCAATTTGATGCCCCATCAGCACTAATATTCCTTTTATTAAGATCTTTGACCCGGAGCAGTGGTTCACGCCTGTACTCCCAGCACTTTGGGAGGCCGAGGTGGGCGGATCACCTGAGGTCGGGAGTTCAAGACCAGTCTGGCCAGCATGGTGAAACCCCGTCTCTACTAAAAATACAAAAATTAGCTGGGTGAGGTGGTGCACTGTGCACCACAGGTACTGGGGAGGCTGAGGCAGGAGAATCACTTGAACCCAGGAGGTGGAGGTTGCAGTGAGCCGAGATCATGACACTGCATTCCAGTGTGGCTAACAGTGAGACTGTCTGAAAAAAAAAAAAAATCTTCAGGCTGGGCACTTCAGGAGGCTGAGGCAGCGGGCAGACTGCTTGATTCCAGGAGTTTGAGACCAATCTAAGCAAGGAAACCCTGTCTCTACAAAAATTAGCCCAGCATGGTGGCCCACGCCTATAATCTCAGCTACTCTGAAGGCTGTGATGGGAGGATCACTTGAGCCTGAGAGGTTGAGGGTGCAGTGAGCTGTGATCAGACCACTGCACTCCAGCCTGGCTGACCTGGCGAGACCTTGTCTGAAAAAAAAAACAACCAGATACTCAATTCCTCCATACAAGGCTGCACACTGAAGGAATTTATCCTTACTTTGGGGGATTGGGTGGAGTTTATAGACCTATCCATGGTCTGCAGTCTTTCTAACAATTTGTCACAGCTACCTCTGCTTCTTTTTCTAGGAGTCTTTGTTGCTGGCTATGAAAGCCTGAAAAAGAATGAAATTCTTCATCTGAAATTACCGCTCAGACTTTCTGTAAAGGAAAACAAGGTAACTTGAAATATAAATGCTGAGTATGTCGACTTTTATTTATTTATTAAACATTTGTGGTGCTCCTGTTATCTACCAGGTATTGTCCTGGATACCGGAAAGACAGCAAGCACTAGGCCTGCCCTTATAGTCTAATAGAGGGAGGCAGATATGCACAGAGATAAATGCTGTAGAATGTCTCGTGGTTTACAGAGGGCTATCAGAGGAAGAGGTGGGTTATACTTTATCAGAAATAGATTTAGGGAGTGATTAAGGATATAGAAGGCAGTTGAAATACTCAGAGTGGTTAAAGTCACCTAGTGAATGTGTGGTATATAAGGAGTGAGGAGAATATAGTGAGGACAGAACCTCAGGGAACACATTTAAGGGATGAGTACAGGAAGATGAACCCCCAAAGAATACTAAGAAAGAATAGCCTCTGAGGTAGGGGAATCTCAGAAAAGGTCAATGTTTCTGAAGCCAAGAGAAGAGAACTTCTCAGGAAGAAAAGAGTTAGTAGCTGTCTAGAATTCCAATAAAAATCATTTAGATGAGGAATTCAAGGCCAGGCACAGTGGCTCACGCCTGTAATCCCAGCACTTTAGGAGGCCGAAGTTGGGTGGATCACAAGGTCAGGAGTTTGGGACCACCCTGACCAACATGATGAAACCTCATCTCTACTAAAAATACAAAAATTAGCCAGGTGTGGTGGCACGCACCTGTAATCACAGCTACTCAGGAGGCTGAGGCAGGAGAATCGCTTGAACCTGGGAGGCGGAGGTTGTAGTGAGCTGAGATCGTGCCATTGCACTCCAGCCTGGGCAGCAAGACTCTATCTCAAAAACAAAACAAAACAAAAATCATCAGATGAGGAATTGAAGAGTTCATTCATAAGACTGGCAATTGGGAAGCTCTTGGTGACCTCTGCTACAGGATTTTTGCTGGTGGTGGTTAGGCCCAAAGACTAAAAATGAAGAGGAAGCAGAGTCAGGAAATGTAGGGAGGGAAGAAGCTAAAGCAGCAACTAGTTGGAAACACAGATCTGAGGGAAGGTTTCCTAAACACAGAGGCTTGAGCAGAGTTACAAGTTGTGGGAAAGTAACCCTCGAAGAGGGAGAGGGTGAAAATGAGGGAATATCACAGGGAACATGCTCCTGCTTCCAGGAATAGAAGATGAGGATAGATCAGGAGTCCAGGGGATGCTATTAGTCATCAGAGGACAAGGGAGGAGTGAGGCATACAGGCAGATGACCTTGTAGGGCCATGTAGGGGCAGGAATTGGAGTGTTTGCTCCTGAATTCCTTTTTGTTTGAGACAAGGGCTTGCTCTGTCACCCAGGCTGGAGTGCAGTGGTGCGATCCTGGCTCACTACAGCCTCAACCTCCCATGCTCAAGTGATCCTCCCGCCTCAGCCTCCTGAGTAGCTGGGACTATAGGCGTGCACCACCATGCTTGGCGAATTGTTAAATTTTTTTGTAGAGATGAGGTCTCGCTATGTTGGCGAGGCTGGTCTCGAACGCCTGGCTTCAAGTGATCCACCTGCCTCGGCCTCCCAAAGTGCTGGGATTACTGGCATGAGCCATCACTCCTGGCCCCACATTTCTTTTTTTTTTTTTTGGAGACAGGATCTCTTTTTTTTTTGTTGAGACGGAGTCTCGCTCTGTCACCCAGGCTGGAGTGCAGTGGCCGGATCTCAGCTCACTGCAACCTCTGCCTCCTGGGCTCAAGCCATCCTTCCACTTCAGGATCCTGAGTAGTTGGGACCACAGGCATGTGCCACCACACCAGGTTAGCTTTTGTATGTTTTGGTAGAGACAGAGTCTCACCAGGTTACCCAGGCTGGTCTCGAACTCCTGAGCCCAAGCAATCCTCCTGCCTCCCAAAGTGCTGGGATTGCAGGTGTGAACCACTGCACCTGGCCTTTTTTGTTTTGTTTTGTTTAAAATTATTTAATGAAATAAGAAACAATCCGAGTGTGGTGACTCATGCCTGTAATCCCAGCACTTTGGGAGCAGGAGACCGAGGTGGGCAGATTACTTGAGGCCAGAAGTTCAAGACCAGCTTGGCCAACATGGTGCAACGCCATCTCTACTGAAAATAAAAAAAATTTGGCCAGGCGTGGGGCTCATGCCTGTAATCCCAACACTTTGGGAGGCTGAGGCGGGTGAATCACGAGGTCAGGAGTTTGAGACCAGCCTGGCCAATATGGTGAAACCCCATCTCTACTAATAATACAAAAATTAACCAGGTGTGGTGGCATGCCTGTAGTCCCAGCTACGCGGGAGGCTGAGGCAGAAGAATTGCTTGAACCCGGGAGGTGGAGGTTGCAGTGAGCCAAGATCACACCACTGCATCCAGCCTGGGTGACAGAGCGAGACTCCATCTCAAAAAAAAAAAAGAAAAAAAAAAAATTAGCTGAGTGTGGTGGTATATGCCTTTAATCCTAGCTACTCAAGGGTGGCTGAGGCATCAGAGAATCCCTTAAACCCAGGAGGCAGAGGTTGCAGTAACCTGAGATGGCGCCACTGCACTCCAGCCTAGGTAACAGAGTGACACTCTGTCTCACAAAAAGTAAGTAAATTTATCTTAGGGCGTCACCATGTTATGAAGTTGAGTCGAATTGTTTAGAATAGAAGAGGCCGAGAGGCTAGACAAGGACATAGAAAAACACTGCTCAGCCTGGGAGAGGCTAGATCCCATGCAGATGTGGCCCAGTTTTTATCAGAGTAGCCTGAGGACCACCCTACCAGGGCCATTAGGAGTGCTGGCTAAAATGCATATTCCTAGCATACTTCCCAAACATACTGAATTAGAATCTCAAGAGGGAAAGCTCAGGAAAAATGCCAAGTTTGTAGACTGACATGGTGGCTCACGCCTATAATCCCAGCACTTTTTGAAGCTGAGGCGGCAGACTGCTTGATACTAGGAGTTCAAGTCCCAGCCTGGACAACATGGCAAGTTTGTCTCTTCACAAATTTAAAAAGTTAAAAAAGACCAGGCATGGTGGCTCATGCCTGTAATCTCAGCACTTTGGGAGGCTGAGGCAGGCGGATCACCTAAGATTGGGAGCTCAAGGCCAGCCTTGGCAACATGGCGAAACCCTGTCTCTACTGAAAATACAAAAATTAACTGGGCGTGGTGGTGCACACCTGTAGTCCCAGCTACTCAGGAGGCTGAGGCAGGAGAATGGCTTAAACTGGGGAGACCGAGGTTGCAGTGAGCCGAGATCATGCCACTGCCCTCCAGCCTGGGCTACAGAGTGAGACTCTCTGTCTCAAAAAGAAGTTTAAAAAAAAAAAAAAGCCAAATTTGTACTCATAAAACCCAGAGGCTACAGAAGCTATCATCTTCCCCATCTCCACTCAGGTTTGAGTCAGGGGTTCACCCAGACTGAGCCTCGCTGTGAGAAGTGATTTACGTCCCTGCTCACCACCAGGTTTGCCTTGTTTCTTCTATGGCCACCTCCTTTTCCCTTGCCTCTCGTTCCTTACGTGGAGATAGTAGAGGCTAGTGGCTAACAGTATGGACTTGGGCTAGACAGACTTTGGTTCAAATTCACAACTTAATACCTGCATGACCTTAGAAAAGTGGCTGAAGCTCCTTGTGCCTTAATTGTGTCATTTGTAGAATAGGGATAATTATAGTACCTATATCATAGGAGGTTGTAAGAATTAAATGTGATAAAGCCCTAAACACTGCGCCTGACACAGTGAACACTGATAAGTTGTCATTGTTAATTTTTATTGTTAGAGGAATCCACCTGGTTTCCAGCAGGAGAATGGAGGGAGAAATGGGGATGTGTCCATTGCTTTCTTTGATGAAGCTGTTAAGCTTCTCTGGCTTCTCTAGGAAGGCCTGGAGTATAATGCTTGTGCTGTAGTAAAAGGGGCTAGTGAAAGGCTAGAAGGGTTTTGGATGTGCAAAAGAAAAAGGAAGCTGTATGTGTAGGCAGCTGAGACCAACATTGCCAAATACCAGCACACCAACACCCTATCACCAGCTGAGTGGCTTCCATGGCCTCCTGCCAGGCTGGGACCTGACTCCTCACTTAGAGTTCCTCTGAAATGTTCATTTGAAGAACTGGCTCTATCTGATTGACTACTCCTTTGTATTGTAGGGCTTATTCCCAGAAAGAGATTTCAAAGTGTGCCATGGAGGATTTTCAGACAGGTCTATCTTTGATCTAAAGCACGTGCCACATACCAGGTATGATCAATTCTGTGATCCAGACCATCCACGCAGGATGGGATGCCTGCAAATGCCTGAGGGGTATTCTGCCTCCTCATCTCCATTCCCACCCCCTCAGCACACGGGCACATGTGAGTACACAAGTGGGTGCACACAGATACACCCAGATTTAGAATACAAAGAAACCACTGCTGTGGCTTCACAGCCCCCCAGTACCCTTTGACTATTGTTAAGCAACAGGTCTACCGGAGTTGCTCCAGGGAATAGATACGGGACAGAAGGATGCTCTTCTGTTGCTCTTGGCTGATAATTGCTTAGTTGGGAGAGGCGAAGAGTCTCTGGGTCAGGTTGTGTTTGGCCCCATACTGGTGTCTTCTCTAGGTGACCATGACACATGGAAGCTTAGGCTCAGTCTCCCTAAAGTGGATTGAGCCTGCCTCTTATCTGTGAAGTGAGGGTGGTTGGCCTTGATGATCTTGCAGTAAGATTTCCTGATATGGGAAGTCCCAAGCTAAGTGGGCTGGAGAGCAGAAGGGACCTGTGTGGATAAGCTCCCCATGTTCTGGACTGTTTTCTGTCTATTCTGAATAGATTGCTGGTGACCAGTGGCCTTCCAGGTTGTTATCTGCAGGTGTGGCAAGTTGCAGAGGACAGTGGTGAGTGAATTTGACTTGATGGGGTTTGGGGTTCTAGGAAAGTGTGACTCATACACCCCTGTCCCCTAATCTGAGCCAGTTAAGAAGTAGACTCAGGCTGGGGACAGTCTCATGCCTGTAATCCTAGCACTTTGGGAGGCTGAGCTGGGTGGATCACTTGAGTTCAGGAGTTCAAGACCACCCTGTACAACACGGTGAAACCCATTTCTATTAAAAATAAAAAAAATTAGTCGGGCGTGGTGGTGGGCACCTGTAATCCCAGCTACTGGGGAGGCTGAGGCAGGAGGATCGCTTGAATCCAGGAGGTGGAGATTGCAGTGAGCCGAGATCATGCCACTGCACTCCAGCCTGGGCAACAAGAGCAAAACTCTGTCTCCAAAAAAGAAAAAAAAAAGAAGTAGACTCAGAGCCAGGTGGGAATTAAAATGCAGTATCTACTTTAATGCAGACAAGGTGAATTAGCAACCACAGCATGACATCCAATCCCCAAATAGAGCTTCCTGTAACCTGCTCCTGGAATTGAGTTCATCCAGAGAACTACTCTCCCTAGGCAGGGGCAGTGGCAAGGGCAGAGCTAAGGCTGCTCAAGTGAGCTCACCTCTTTGGCAGCATTAAGCATATATTAAGAGAAGCCTCAGATGTAGAATACAGAGAGGAGAACCTGCCTGTTAACCTAGCGGGTGGAGACAACCAAATAAAAACTAAAACTTGGCTGGGTGCAGTGGCTCATGCCTGTAATCCCAGCACTTTGGGAGGCCGAGGTAGGTGGGTCGCCTGACCAGGAGTTTGAGCCCAGCCTGAGCAACATGGCGAAACCCCATCTCTACTAAAAATACAAAAAAATTAGCTGGGCATGAGGGTGCACATCTGTAATTCCAGCTACTCGGGAGGCTGAGGCAGGAGAATTGCTTGAACCTAAGAGGCGGAGGCTATGGTAAGCTGAGATTGTGCCACTGGACTCCAGCCTGGGCAACAGAGTGAGACTCTCTCTCAAAAAAACAAAAGAACCAAAACAAAACTTGACTCAAAGCCAAGGATGTTCCATTCAGTGTAAAAAAGATGTGGACTTTCTTGTCCACCTTACAAGACAACGACATCTGTAACGTGACCTGTACTTGCTAGGCTTTAGCAAGTCACTTGAGGTCATGGAACATGTTTTTGAAGAAATAATATCAGTTCATGAATTCTGTACCTGTTACTTGTCGCTGAAGGTGTGACATCAGCAGCGTGTTCATTCCATTTGCAAAAAACAGTTTATAAGACAAATAACGAAACTGAAATGTTTCTGATGGTTTCAAAAATGTAAACATAAGTCAGAGTGGTTATGTGTCAACATCATCTCTTGCCAACTGGTTGGCAGCTCCTTTTCTTCCTTGACCTTCTAAATGTACAGGGGAAGACGGCTGGCCTGTCATGTTTCAAACCTTCATTCAAGTTCTGGATTTTAGCCTCTTTTTGTTTTCCCCTAGATGTCATTAAAGCTGTCAGCACCATTGGTGTGCATGAGAAAGGGGAGAGTCTCTGGCCTAGGGTGGCTGTCTTCACCGCGATGGCACCTGGAGTCCTCCATGGGGCGAGACTCCGCAGTCTGCAGGTCGTTGATCTGGAATCCTGGAAGACCACGTACACCTCAGGTACTGTGGTACTTTGCCCCTTGCTGGCTGCTTCAGCCGGCATCACCCCCCAGCCCAACTCAGCCACTATGGAAACTGAGTTCAACCCTGTGTGCCAGGTGTTTGGGATACACAGTGAATAAGAGGTGAGCCCTGGCCTCAAAAGGCTCCCATGCTGGGGCAGGATTAGGTAGTCCCAGGGACCAGCACCCAACCAGCCGAGCAGACAACAGCGAGATGAGTGGGAAGGGAGATATGATTTATTCTGCCTGGGACTGGTGGAAAGGGACCTGTGACCAGCCAGCCCTGCCAAATTGCCAGACCCATCTGCCTTCAGCTGCTTGTCTCCTTTGCTCTTGGTCTTCCAGATGTCAGTGACAGCGAGGAGCTGAGTAGCCTGCAGGTCCTAGATGCAGACACCTTTGCCTTCTGCTGTGCTTCGGGCCGGCTGGGGCTTGTTGACACCCGCCAGAAGTGGGCACCATTGGAGAATCGCAGCCCTGGCCCTGGGTCTGGTGGAGAGAGATGGTGTGCCGAAGTTGGGAGCAGGGGCCAGGGCCCTGGGCCCAGCATTGCCAGCCTTGGCTCAGATGGACGTCTTTGTCTTCTTGACCCCCGGGATCTCTGCCATCCTGTGAGCTCAGTCCAGTGCCCAGTATCCATACCTAGCCCTGACCCAGAGCTGCTACGAGTGACTTGGGCCCCAAGCCTGAAGAATTGCTTGGCCATCTCAGGTACTGCCGAGCAGGATTTTGTCTGTTATCTGATCTCTTTCTTCCAGGGGACTGTTAGGTGCTCAGGAAGGAGCCTCCAGCACCATAATAAACCTGACTCCAGAAGTTAAAGTTGCTCACAGAGAAATTCGAACTCTCCAGGTTCTTCAGTGGCAGGCCTTTCCCCCGACTGGCTACTAAACTTCCACACATTGGCAGCAGGCCTTTCTTAGCCTAGCAGGAATTCAGGTCTTAGGTTGGTGGAGGGGCCTGCAGACAGTAAGACACTGAGACAGACATGGAGCTGGGTCAGAAAGAAGAGGGGACAGTGGCTAACATGGTGAAACCCCGTCTCTACTAAAAATACAAAAAATTAGCCAGGCGTGGTGGTGGGCGCCTGTAGTCCCAGCTACTGGGGAGGCTGAGGCAGGAGAATCACTTGAACC
>NW_012118866.1:657870-660203 GCF_000951035.1 Colobus angolensis palliatus
GGGCGGATCACAAGGTCAGGAGATCGAGACCATCCTGGGAGGCAGAGCTTGCAGTGAGCTGAGATTGCGCCATGGCACTCCAGCCTGGGCGACAGAGTGAGACTCTGTCCCAAAAAGAAAAAAAAAAAAAAGAGAAGCGGGGACAGGACCTCAAGGGTACTTCTCAGCCTACTTACCTTTTGAAATGTAGCAAGCTGGCCGGGTGTGGTGGCTCACACCTATAATCCCAGCCCTTTGGGAGGTTGAGGTGGGCGGATCACAAGGTCAGGAGATCGAGACCATCCTGGCCAACATGGTGAAACCGTGTCTCTACTAAAATAAAAAAAAATTAGCCAGGTGTGATGGTGCACGCCTGTAGTCCCAGCTACTCGGGAGGCTGAGGCAGGGGAATCGCTTGAACCCGGGAGTCGGAGGTTGCAGTGAGCTGAGATTACGCCACTGTGCTCCAGACTGGTGACAGAGCAACAGTCTGCCTCAAAAAAAAAAAAGTAGCCAGCTAGGTCAGCAGGCTCCTGGGTCTGGTCTGGTGGCATCTAGTTGCTTGGATACTTAATGTGGGTATCTAAAAGCCAACAGGAAGGATCTGTTGAGACAGGTGGGGGGTTGAAAAAAATCATTGAGAGCAAGAAAGGATGATTAGAAATGCCAGGATCCAGAAAGAATAGAAGAGCCAAGCTCAGGTAGAGGGGCTGGCTCTTCAGTAACAGAAAGATGGCAGGATGGGATGAGTGTGCGTGCAGCTACATTGTGCAGGGACATGAGGGTATTTCTCTCCAAAGGCTTCTGTTTCCCCCATCGAGTAGGAGACAAGGCCATCTGCTGAGAGGGACCCAGAGGTAGGGGATTGGAATCTGGGGCAACTTGCAAAGGTTTGAAGAAGTCTCTTAAGCCTGTTTCCTGGGGAAAATAACAGTATCTGTGTCATACAGTTCTGAGGATTAAAAGAGGTAATACTTGTCCAGAATTAGCCTTCAAGCCTCATGCGTAACAGGTACACAACGGATGCTCATGGTTACATGCCCCAGGGAATCATCAGCTGCCAACACTGAGGGCAGATGCTACTTGCCCATGGTTAGCCTTTAAGTGCCTTGATTCCTCATCCAATAGCCTGTTTTGGTACCACAGAGCAAATTATTAAAAGTATTTTAGGGGCTGGGTGCAGTGGCTCAATGCCTGTAATCCCAGCACCTTGGGAGGCTAAGATGGGAGGATTGCTTGAGGCCAGGAGTTCAAGACCAGCCTGGTCAACGTGGTGAAACCCCATCTCTATTAAAAAAAGAAAGAAAATTATTTTAAAATAAAATTAGGGATTCATTGTCAAGCCTCTCTTTTCTATATTCTCAGGTTTTGATGGTACAGTCCAGGTCTATGATGCCACATCTTGGAATGGAACGCAGAGCCAAGTAGAACCTCTCTTCACTCACAGAGGTCACATCTTCCTAGATGGAAACGGGATGGACCCTGCTCCTTTGGTCACCACCCACACCTGGCACCCCTGCAGACCAAGGACTTTGTTATCAGCAACAAATGATGCCTCTCTGCATGTGTGGGATTGGGTGGACCTTTGTGCCCCCTGCTGACACCAGCATCTTTCCATCCAGGCCTCTAGAAAGGGGAGGAGCTGCTGTAGTAGCAAGGCTACTGATGTAGGACTCAAGTGACTGCCAGTCCCTGTTACCAGCTGTGTAGCCTTGGGCAAGTACACCAGCATCACTTAGCCTCAGGTTCCTTATCTGTAAAAGGAGGATAGTAAGAACTACCTCGTAGTGATATTGCAAAGGTTAGAAGAAATGCATGGTGTAATTACTTGGTAGCTACTGTTAGATCTGGGAGTGTAAAATGGCAGTGTTTTGTCCCTGTCTTCACACTAGCATAAGGAGAATCGAAAGAGCTAACAAACATGCTTTGTGAATTTTTTTAAAGAAAAAAATGTAGAGGGACCAATAAACATGAAAAAATCCCAGCCCTAGTAACAATTTAAGGAAATAGCAAAACAAGATTTCTGCTCGTCCTGAGTGTTTCTCATGGGTACACAGGTGCACTTTCCCACACTTGTCCCCCCAGGTGATTAGGTTCAAGGGACATTTGCTTTTGGTGGCCCCACAAACATTTCCTTTTGAGGGCCCATAATGAATATTAAAGCGTGCTGGACATGGTGGCTCATACCGGTAATCCCAGCACTTTTGGAGGCTGAGGTGGGCAGATTGCTTGAGCTGAGGAGTTTGAGACCAGCCTGGGCAACATAGCAAGATCCTGTCCCTTAAAAAAAAAAAAATTGGCCGGGCGCGGTGGCTCAAGCCTGTAATCCCAGCACTTTGGGAGGCCGAGGTAGG
>NW_012118866.1:663922-670716 GCF_000951035.1 Colobus angolensis palliatus
TGGCACATCTCTGTAATCCCAGCTACTCGGGAGGCTGAAGCAGGAGAATCACTTGAATCCGGGAGGCAGACATTGCAGTGAGCCAAGATTGTACCACTGCACTCCAGCCTGGGTGATGGAGTGAGACTCAGTCTCAAAAAAAAAGAAAAAGACTACACATTGGGTACAGACTTGACGGATAAAAAAGACTACCCTTGGGTGATGGGTGCACCAAAATCTCAGAAATCACCACTGAACTTTTCCATGCACCCAAACATCACTTGTTCCCCAAAAACTACTGAAATAAAAGTTTTAAAAAAATAAATAAGAACAGACATAGGGGAAAAGAAAAAAATATTCAACCTGAAAAAGGTCTGGAGTAGTGAATACTACAGAAACTCCATAGCTAACTTTGACTATAAAAAAAAAAAGTGCATTCTTACCCAGCGTGACCTCATTTTCAGAATTCTGCCGAGTTATTTCTAGGTGGTTCTGTCCAGATTCTGGATCCCTCCATGCTCCTAGGAGATATATACAGCCGAACCACCAGGTGTGGCTAACTCCTGAGGAAACATAACACCCCCTCTCAAACACATGGCCTTGGAACAAAATGCCTCTCTAATGCCTGAGTCAGGGCAAGTGACAAAACAGAAGAAACGAAACAGTGATTATTTCAGCTCTTAAATGCAATAAAGGGGGCAGGAGGAGAGAGAGAAAAGAAACAAGCTGACATTTATTGAACACCTATACGCTGAGCCAGAAGCTTCTCAGAATTGCCCAGAGTTACACAGCGAGTCCAGGGTGTGGCTGGGAATTCAACTTAAGGCTGTTGGACTCTGAAGCTTTTGGTTTTCGTTTTTTTTCCTCTACTACACAATACTGCATGCCATGTGAGCAATATCCCGACACAGAATGAAGTAACGAATATCTTTAAGGCAAACAAACACATCAGTAGAATCTGATGATTTCAGGGTCAAAGAAAAGAATAATTTTAATGTAATCCCTCATTACCACAGCCGTGGCACTGGCCTCATATGGGTAAGGAGATTTGGGCAAACTTTTGCAGGCTGATGAAATTTTGGAGCCTAAATTTTAAAGTTACTAGGCCTCCCTGCTGGGTAAAATTCTTTTGGAATTTCTGAGCGGCAAGAAAGTTGGTTGCAGGAGCCCCACTCTGGTAGTAAAAGGTGACCTGAGGGGGGTTGGGGGCTAGGGGAGGGAGAGCATTAGAAGAAACACCTAATGTAGACGATGGGTTGATGGGTGCAGCAAACCACCATGGCACGTATATACCTACGTAACAAACCTGCACGTTCTGCCCATGTACCCCAGAACTTAAAAGTATAATAAAAATATAGAGAAAAATTAAAAATATATATAATCTGTAAAGACAAATGACTTAATAGTCTTCCCAAAAGGAGAAAACTGAGCTGTGCCTCAAGAGTTATATTTCTATTTAAAAAAAGAGAGAGAAAAGGTGACCTGTATAAGAGAAATGGCTGACTCACCTGGGAGTTGCTCACTATCTCCTTGCCACCCTGCTCTTCTCTGCAGGAATTCCCAGAGCCAGGAGATCAGTGGTAACAACACACTTCGGCTGGGGGAAGAAAAAGGAGGCATTAGAGTACATGGCTCTCAGCTCCTCTTGGGGACTAGCCCAACTGGGTTCAGACACAGAACAGCCTTTCCTGCTCCTCAGTATCTGCTTTGTCCTATCAAAGGAAGGTTGGTGAAAAACCAAAATGAAACATTTCTAAGATGAAAGTTTTAGGTCTTCCTCTCCATATCCATCTAGGTACTGACTGTCAGGGTTTTATGATTTTGTTTTTCAGGTTTTTTGTTTTTTTTTTTTTGAGACAGGGCCTCCCTTTGTCACCCAGGCTGGAGTGCAGTGGCACGACCTTGGCCTCAACCTCCTAGGCTCAGGTGATCCTCCCACTTCAGCCTTCCTGAGTAGCTGGGACTACAGGTGCCTGCCACCATGCCCAGCTAGTTTTTTTTTTTTTTGTATTTTCAGAGCAGACGGAGTTTCACCATATTGCCCAGGTTCATCTCGAACTCCTGGGCTCAAGCAATCCACCCACCTCAGCTTCCAAAGTACTGGAATTACAAGCACGAGCCACCACAACTGGCCTTGTTTTTCAGTTTTGATAAACACCTGAGTCATCTAAATTGGTTTGGGGGACACTTAACTGTTTTAAGGATTACTGCACCTTAGTTTAACCCTACCCTTTTGCCCTTCCCACCAACCAGACCTAAAATCTGTCTCCAACTGCAACCTATTGGGACCAGTAATCTTTGACTCACATAAGGAAATGTGCCACAGGCTCCCCTATGTTGTTTTACAAAACATGCCAACCGAGGTCCTTCTTCACTTTGGAGGTGCCCATTTAGGATCTCAGAGATTCATGCGGTCAGCCTGAGCTCCACACACCAATCTTCCAAGTAGAAGGGAGCTGTACCTTCTACCCCACTTTCTGCACTCAGAGAGTACTTCTATGCCCTCCCCACAGAAGGGTACTTCCTTCCTCCCCACACTGCTACTTCTTTTTTTTTTTTAATCTGATTTTGGACTTTTTTTTTCTTCTAAGCTAAACATCTTTCAGTACACGTAAGAAGGCTGGCATCACATCTGGGAAATGCCTTAACAGATATTTGAGGAGTTACTGCACGTTAAGTGGGTAAAAACACACTTCGGTTTCAATGCGTACATAATCTCCCCTTGATGCTCTTCAATAGAGACAAGATTCCTGTCTGTAGATAAAATAAATCACAGTATTAGGAAAAAACATAACAGCAAATTTGGAGGTATAATCAATTTAAGGAGAAGCAAAGGAAAAGACTTAGTAATGGGGCATTATTGTCTACATCTAGAAGATACATTATCTGAAAGCTTAAGAAAGCCCTTATCTTAGGAATCTGAAGCTGAGGATAATCTCAAGTTCACTTAGCGCCAGTCACTTTAGTTTTTAAAAAACTTTAACTTAAACCCCAGCCTAGGCAACATGGCGAAACCCAATCTCTACTAAAAATACAAAACTTAGCCAGGCGTGGTGGTGTGTGCCTACAGTCCCAGCTAGTTGTGAGGCTAAGGCGGGAGGACTGCCTGAACCTGGGAGGCAGGGGTTGCAGTGAGCCCAGAATGCACCACTGCACTCCAGCCTGGGTAACAGAGCAAGACTCTGAAAAAAAAAAAAAAAAAAAAAATATTAACTCTTCTTATTGTGTCTTTTTTCTTGTAAGACATTAACTAAATGTTATTAGTAGTAAATGGTGACTGTTTTACAATTGGGTTTCATTACTAACAATGTCAAAACAAGCAGTAGGCGGGGCGCGGTCGCTCAAGCCTGTAATCCCAGCACTTTGAGAGGCCGAGACGGGCGGATCACGAGGTCAGGAGATCGAGACCATCCGGGCTAACACGGGCTCTACTAAAAAAAAAAAATACAAAAAAGTAGCCGGGCGAGGTGGTGGGCGCCTGTAGTCCCAGCTACTCAAGAGGCTGAGGTAGGAGGATTGCCTGAGCCTGGCAGGTGGAGTTTGCAGTAAGCTGTGATCATGCCACTGTATTCCAGCCTGGGCAACAGAGTGAGACCCTGTCACATACACACACACACAATAGATGATAAGGTTAAATAAGTTGTTCACTCTGTCAGCATCTATTAAGTCCTTCCCATGCACAACACTAACTACATGCTAGAAATACATAAATGAGAGGCTTCCTAAGGTGTGAATTCTTTTTTTTTTTTTTGTAGAAATGGAGTCTTGCTCTGTCGCCCAGGCTTGCGTGCAGTGGCGTCTTGGCTCACTGCAACCTCCACCTCCCGGGTTCAAGCAGTTCTCCTGCCTCAGCCTCCCAAATAGCTGGGACTACAGGTGCATGCTTCCACACCCAGCTAATTTCTTTTGTATTTTAGTAGAGACAGGGTTTCACCGTGTTACCCAGGCTGGTCTCAAACTCTTGAGCTCAGGCAATCTACCCACCTTGGCCTCCCAAAGTGCTAGGATAACAGGTGTGAGCCACTGTGCCCAGCCAAAGGTAATTCTTAAAGAAAAAAAGAATGTCTTGCCACAGCCCATCAGTGACTTTTGACAGATATTTGGGTAAGTTCTTCTGTTTTCCAAAAATACGACTCAAGACTTAATCATATTTCATGAATCTAATTAGTATACTCATAGTATGTGTAAATTGTGCTTTGTTTTGCAATTCTAGAAAGTTGTGGGAAAATATTTTAGTTTAAACACACAAAAAGAACCATTTTCAGAGGTAGAAACTGTGTTCCATTTATTTCTAAATCCCATTTATTCTGTACACGAGTCCTTCCAGGGTCTCTGTTCGGCTCGTAGAGAGAGGCTCAAATCCACAGGAACCCGTTGGCCTACACATAGACTCTCCCTCAGGATCTGGAGACCCCAGCCCTGAGGACACCTGAGCATAGACAGGAACTAGTGCGCTTGAAGGTGATAGAGAGGTAAGCTCTCCAACTAGGACACTTCTTAATGCCATGGTTCCTAGTTATTGCTCTGCACATATACAGAAAAGGCTTTATGTACTTCATTATTCTGGCTCACAACCTTCTAGACCCAGTCTCACATTTTTAGGATACAGTATGAGCTGTAAGGCTCCATTGCAAGCGCTGTTGCGCATTTAAAGCTAATCCTGCCACACAAATTCTATTTAGGTTGAATTGTAAAATTGCTGGTTTTGTAGACCAAAACAGCAATCTTGTAAGGTTCAACCCAATACATTGAGAGAAGGAGTAAGTTATGGTTTAAAAAGCCAACCTCTAGTGTTGGAACTAATTCTCCTTTCCCTTCCTCCAAAGGATTAAGTATATAGAATGCTTTCCTCTCAATTGATGCCAAGTCAATCCTAAGAAAAGGCATTTGGGGAAATGTAGACATGTTCTGAGCCCCAGTCCTCTCAGAGAACAATGGAAGACCTTTATAATTTCCTTTAGTTAATAAACCCGTCTAGCTGCCAGGTGCTTAAAACAGCCCACAGCTGACCCAACCATCATTAACATCATCAGTGCAGCAGAGCCTCCTGTCCTTGAGGGAGGGTCTCAGAGACAAGAATCTCACCCCATTGCCAAACTGAAAGTTAAGGCACAGAATCACAGTGAAGACTCACTGAGATGGTGACATAATCAAATTCAGAACTAGTCTCTGAAGACCCTGGAAACCGACTTCTGTCTCAACAGCACAAATAAGAAAACTCTGCTACTTCATAAGCAAGTGAACGTTTAGTGAGAGAAAGAAAAGTCTGTCAGACTGAAATCTTAATTTTCTCTTTATCTCATGTGAGTGATGTGGTAGAGAATCAAGGGCAAGACAAACCCTTTCTTGGGATGGATTTCCTACTGTTTTCAGCCTCAATGCTTTAAAAACATTTCTTCTACATTTAGGGAACATTTAGAGTCTCCCATGTGGGTTCTCTGATGTGCACTAAAACGTGAACTATTGTTGAATCGCCTCCCACATTCACTACATTCATAGGGGTTTTTCTTTTCCTTTTCTTTTTCTTTTTTTTTGAGATGGAGTCTTGCTCTGTCACCAGGTTGGGATGCAGTGGTACGATCTCGGCTCACTGTAACCTACCACTTCCTGGTTCAAGCAATTCTCCTGCCTCAGCCTCCAAAGTAGCTGTAATTACAGGCACACACCGCCATGTCCGGCTAATTTTTGTATTTTTGGTAGAGACAGGGTTTCACCATGTTGGTCGGAATGGCGTTAATCTCCTGACCTTGTGATTCACCCACCTTGGCCTCCCAAAGTGCTGAGATTACAGGTGTGAGCCACCGTGCCCAGCCAGGGGTTTTCTCCTGTGTGAATTTGCTGCTGTATAATGAGACTTGAGCTCTGATTAAAGCTTTTCCCACATTCCCCGCATTTACAGGGTCTCCAGTGTGAATTCGTAGGTGGGTAATGAGGTTTGAGTGGTCACTGAAACCTTTCCCACATTCCAGATAGTCAGGGTTTCTCTCCTGTGTGGATCCTTTGATGGCTGGTGGGGGTGGAGCTCTTTCTGAACTTTTTTGCACACTGGGCACTGGAAGGGTTTCTCACCAGTGTGCATTCGCCAGTGTACAGAGGTGTGAGCTATTGATGAAACTTTTTCCACACTCACTACACTTATGAGGTTTCTCTCCTGTATGGAGAGTAATGAGGCTTGAGCTCTGGGTAAAGCTCTTCCACCACTCTCCACATTTGTAGGGCTTCTCCCCTGTGTGGATTCTCTAGTGTGCTGTAAGGTTAGAATGATCACTGAAGCCTTTCCCACATTCAAAGTACCCAGATTTATCAGATCCCTTAAATTCCAACAAAATGACAGCCCCACCAGGGAGGGGAAGGTCATCTTAAGCATAAGAAATTCATCCCTCTAATAATCTAAGGTTGACTCTAATTTTAATTTGGGGTTTTCCATGTTTATTTTTTCTATTAACCTGGCTAAGTGATAATTAATTGTAGTTAAAATTCAGGTCAAGCATGGTGGTTCATGCCTGTAATCCCAGTACTTTGGGAGGCTGAGGTGGGAGGATGGCTTGAGTCCAAGAGTTCAAGATCAGCCTGGGCAACATGGTGAGCCCCTGTCTCTAAAAAACAGAAAAGAAAAAGGAAAAGATTTTTATTAAAAAAAACCTAAATAAATTCAAATAGGAATTTAAAGATAGACCAGGCACAGTGGCTCAGGTCTGTAATCCCAGCACTTTGTGGGGGCCAAGGCGGGTGGATCACCTGAGGTCAGTAGTGCAAGACCAGCCTGGCCAACATGGTGAAACCCTGTCTCTACTAAAAATACAAAAATTAGACAG
>NW_012118866.1:674281-675650 GCF_000951035.1 Colobus angolensis palliatus
GGGCGCCTGTAGTCCCAGCTACTCCGGAGGCTGAGGCAGGAGAATGGCATAAACCCGAGAGGCAGAGCTTGCACTGAGCTGAGATCTGGCCACTGCACTCTAGCCTGGGGGACAGAGCAAGACTCCGTCTCAAAAAAAAGCCAAAAAAAAACAAGCAGTAATCTTTAAGAGTTCAAATTAGTGTAAGATAGGAAGGACTCCAAAACAATCTGATTTTTGAGTTGTAATTAAAGTGCTCCTTTTCTTATTTTAAGTAAAATAAAAATAATAATCAGTCACTGGCAACAATCATTATTAAGAGGTCTTTTAGGGCAAAATTTAATAGTACAAAGAGGTTTACAAAAACAGATTGATGTTATTTTGAGGAATACTGTAATTTTTTTCTCAATTCAGTTTTGATAAATTATACCTAATCATAGAAAAATGATCCCAATTCGAACTTGATATAAAAAAAAAAGGAGACATGAAATTAACTCAGCTAGGCAACAGATCTGGCAAAATACGAGAATGAAAAAAATTCTACACAGGGCACTTATTTCATATCCAGAGGTAAAAAATTTTCAATTAGTAGCCTATCTTCCTCCTGTAAGCAATCACAGATTCTAAGTTGATCATGCAGTAGTACAAAGTCACAGCAGTCAAAACCTTGTTTGATGCAACACACAAAGTTGTTTGTTTCCTTATTAAAATGCGAACTGGTTGTCTATTTTTCTTTATCCCATTTATTCGTATTCACAAAAAATAGCGTCAACAATTATTGTAGGTGAAGTGGGGTATTGCTGGATTAAAGGCTCTATAAGACGTCTTTACTGACTGAATCTGGAGGTTTATTGAGTTCAACCCTCACACCTTTTTCATCTGTTAGATATTTTACTTTAGCTCGTGCTTTCTCATGTGCATCAAAATACCAGTTACTGCGTACCTTGTTGTACACTTCATGAGGGTTGCGACGGTCAGACCAGAAAAACAGCAGTCTATCAAAGTTGGGTTCAATGTCAGCAAACTAGGCTTTGCCTCCGTGACCGAGGACGCCCTCGCTGCCCTGGCACACGAACTTGTACTTCTTCCAGTCCTGAGGCTGGTGCTCCTTGCAGCAGTAGGAGGGGCGGCTGCAGAGCAGCAGGTTCTCCATCTTCCCCCACAGCTCGCAGTACTGCCGGTCTCGCTCGCTCGGTTCGCGGGGCCCGGAGCTGTCATCGGCCATGGCGAAGGCAGCTGAGCAGGACGGGCCAGACGCTCGACAGAGGCTGGGGAGCAAGGTGAGAGATAAGGGCCGTTACTGCGCCATGCACCTGCTATGCTACCCGTGGCTCAGGGAGGCCGGCACCCAGCGCCCTCGGCCCAGCCGCTTCCGAGTCCTAGGCTCCGG
>NW_012118866.1:676720-680580 GCF_000951035.1 Colobus angolensis palliatus
GCGACAGAGCAAGACTCCGTCTCAAAAAAAAAAAAGAAAAAGCCAGTCTAATGCAAAAGCCTGCAACAGCAGTAAAGAGGGTGGCCATGTGGAAGGCTTTATGGAGATAAAGCCATGGACCACTGCATCCTGGCCACCCAGCTCTCTGGGGACTGCTCCTACCTGCCTTGCCAACCCCTAGGCAAAAAGACATAGGATAATTCAGGTGTTTTGCAATAGGCTCAATAATGTCGATAAAGGCCACGGAAGCCGCTTGCCTCTAGCTGGCTGCTGCAGAATGAGAGTTGTTCTCCAAAAAGAGATCCCTGTCATATGTGCTCCTCCCTGATCAGAGTGAGGCTCATGCCATTTTAAGCAATTTTCTTATTCAATGGCAGGGACGGACACTCAGAGCAGCCAGTGTTGTGCATTCTCTGAAGAGTCAGCCTCAACTTGGAAGGAAAGTTGCAGCTACCATGACCACGAAATAAGCAAATTCCAGTTTAACACAAATAATGAAGTACTACACATCGCCCACACTGCTAGCAACCCAAGGCAGCTCTGTCTCTCACATACCTCTATTTTAACTGCTCAGAACTATGTTTTTATATTTCACCTCCAGCCTCTGTCTTCCAGGTTCTTTCTGCAAGTCTTTCACCAGTGCCACTGCCTCCTCTCCACTCTCTGGATGCTGCTGTGGGACCCAGATCTGGATCTCCTGGGAGAGGACAGTCAGGAACTGTTCTAGGACCAGCAACTCCAGGATCTGCTCTTTTGTACACTTCTCTAGCCTTAGCCACTGACAACAGAGCTTCCGGAGCTGGAGGAGGGCCTCTCGGGGTCCTGATGCTTCTTGGTAACGGAAATGCCAAAAGCTCTGGCAGGATGTCTCGGGTCCAGAGTAATTCCCTTGAAGGGAAATTTCCTGCTCCCAGTGGGAATCTTCTTCCAGTTTAACTGTTTGGAGATCTCGTACTGAAGGAGTCTGGATTTGTTGGTCCACAGCTACAGCCATTGTTCAGGTCAGAGAAGAGCCTTGCAACTGCACTCTGAAGCTCAAACCTCTTCTATCACCTCACTGGGAAGCCACCTCAGAACTTCCACTTAGGAGTCACTAAATGGAACTTCTCTTGAAATTCTAGAGTCAGAGACATACATTACAAAGTGAACTCTAGTAAAAACCTCAAGTGTTAGCCCAGCAGGCTTGAGGTGAAGAAGAGAGTCTTCCTGTCCGCGCCCTGCTGCATGCCCTGGTGCCTGTGGAGTCACTGGTGGGGTGGCAGTTCCCGAAGTTTGATAAGAGGAGTCAAGGGCTAGTGATCTGGTTGAAAAGTAGAGGAGCTTGAAGCTGTGTTTGCATAGCAATTAATTTAAAGCTGAGAAAACGCCAATTATCCACTGACGAATGTGGGTGGGCTGACGGAGATTATATATGCGACAATAAACTGCCCACCCTCCCAAGCCACTGGTCTTCAGAACTACAGGGTGTTGCACAGTAAATGTCTAGTACCAGTCAGACTCACACAGGTAGTCGCACCTTGAAGAGCAGCTTCGGGGTGGAGTCGTCTCTAAATGTCAGAGATTCAAATACTCCAACTGCTCAACTACCCTCGCCTCTGACTGGATCCTCAGCCTTGGGCGCACCGTTCAGGATTTCTCAGCGCTGGCATCCTAATTCTAGCCCAGACAGGGACATTTACCCTGATGAAGGTCGCAAGCTTTAAGAGAAAGGATAATAAAAATAGACTCACGGGATGGTAGAGTTGGAGAGTTAAGAGATCCTCTGGCTTGAGCTCCCTTAAGAGCTGAGGCAATCATGGCTTAGAGACCTCAAGGGACTTGTTCAAGGTCACGCAGCTGTTTAAGGCAAGAAAATGAACAGTGGCTCAGTCCTTCGACTGCAGACTGGGCGACTTATACTGGAAGGTTACTGTGCTCCGCGGGCGACTTTCTCTGCAATCTTTATGCGGCAAAAGCGGGCCCCGCGGACAGGGGCGCCTCGGCGGCTACAGGGCCAGCGTCGTCCCTCCAGGCTCAGCGGCCAGCGGGAATAGGGCGCCACCAGCACGAGGGGCGTATCCTGCCTCAGGGTCAGATCGCGGGGACTCGGGGCCAGGGCTGGAGGCGGCCAGACCGTGGCTCGAGGCCCAGGCCCGAGGTGAGAGCTACTCCCGCCCGCCGAGGCCCTGAGAATAAGGACGACTCGGCCCTGTGACATGTTCTCCGCGGGGACGCAACGTTCCCACAGGACACTAGAAGCCCAAGTCCACGCCCTAAACACGGGTATTCGTATAGCCACTGAGCACCGGAAGCGGAAAGACTCCGTGTTCTCCGGAACTACATTTTTCAGAGGCCGCCGCCCGAAGACAAACAGTAGCATTAACCAATAAAATGTGAGAATATCTCAGGCGCCTATTCGTTTCAGACGAATCATTGATGATAGGTGGGACTTTTCTACAAGCCGGATAAGTGGGGCGGAGTCGCGAACCGCAGCCACAACTCGAGCAAGTGGGGAGGGTGTGGGTCCTGCCTTCCAGGGGAAGTGGAGACCTCTCGCCCTGCGCGGCCCTGGTGGTAATGAGCGAGAGGGCTCTTTACGAAGTTTTTTTTTTTATTTTTTATTTTTTTTTATTTTTTGAGACGGAGTCTCGCTCTGTCGCCCAGGCTAGAGTGCAGTGGCGCGATCTCGGCTCACTGCAACCTCCGCCTCCCGGGTTCAAGCAATTCTCTGCCTCAGCCTCTCGAGTAGCTGGGATTGTAAGGCGCCCGCCACCACTCCCGGCTTTTGTGTTTTTAGTGGAGACGGGGTTGCACCGTTTTGGCCGGATGGTCTTGAGCTCCTGACCTCGTGACCCACCCGCCTTGGCCTCCCAAAGTGCTGGAATTACAGGCGTGAGACCCCGCGCCCGGCATTTCTTTTGTTTTTAATGGAGACGAGGTCTATGTTGTCCAGGCTGGTTTTGAACTCCTGGGCCTCCCAAAGTGCTGGGATTATAGGCATGAGCTGCCATGCCGGTTTATAAAGTATTTTCACTTAGGGCCGAGGGCAGCTGTTGAACCCTGTTAGTCCCTATTTATCCCTGCTATACAGATGAATAAATCGAGACAGCTTGGGACTGAGGATGCCCCTATGAAGCTGGGACTCCAGTTAAGGTTTTCCGCCACTTAAAGCGCTTTTCTCTGGCATGGTTGGTAGCTGTGGTAATGCTTTACCACTCTGTTCCTCCCCGTCAGCTACCACACACACAATTCCTCATTTCCTGCTTGCACGGTCCTGGGTCATTCAAGATTAATACCACTGACTCATTCAACAGGTGGGGAGCAATTTGGGCAAAGCACCAGGCCGTGAGTGTGCTGTGGTGGGAGAAAAAAAAAAAGGAGACACTCCTTCCTCTTAAGGAATGCAATCCAGCGGTGGGTGCGTTTTCTAAAACGCTGCCACCGAGTTATGTGCAACCCAAATAACTCCAATGCAGTGCTATTAACAAATGCTTCGCTAAATGCTACGTGCTAAATGGAGGTGTGTTCAAAGGAAATGACTTGATAGAAATACCAAGGACGGACCAGGTGCAGTGGCTCATGCCTGTAATCCGGGCACTTTGGGAGGCCAAGGTGGGCGGGTCACTTGAGGTCAGGAGTTTAAGGCTAGCCTGGCCAACATGGTGAAACCCCAAATCTAGTAAAAATACAAAAAAATTATCCTGGTGTGGTGGTGGGCGCCTGTAATCCCAGCTACTCAGGAGGCTGAAGCAGGAGAATCGCTTGAACCGGGGAGGCAGAGATTGCAGTGAGCTGAAATCATGCCACTGCACTCCAGCCTGGGTGAGGGAAGGAGACTGTTTCAAAAAACAACAACAACAAAAAAAAAAAAACAAGGAAGG
>NW_012118866.1:680630-683526 GCF_000951035.1 Colobus angolensis palliatus
AAAAAAAAAAAAAAAAGAAACAAATTTAAAGATAAAATCATAAACACTCACAATTCAGTTATACCTTTTTTCAAGGTAACTAAAGTTCAAACTTAGGGGAACAGGCTTTCCTGGGTGCCACCTGCTTCTCTGTTCTTTTCCCAACTCCTGTGCTTTCCACACCACAGAACAGTAAACTGGGAGCACTGAGCACCTGGTTCCCCTCTCAGCCCTTGCCCAGTGCTGGCTTCTCCGAGTTTAGAATCCCAGGGCTGACTTTGTTGGTGGAGTGCTAGCTCCCACTCATTTCCCACCTGCGCTGGACGTTTTCTGAATCTCCTTGAAGTCCCGGAGAACTTCATTCCAAAGCTCTTCACTTTTCAGCAGCCTTGTGACCCCATCTGGCTGGGGAACTGGAAGTCCTGCTCAAGGAAAAGCAGGAGGGGACATGGAGTTCTGAAATTCACTTTCTGTTCCCATGTCCGGAAGTGACGGGTGAAATAAGAATGATGGCGCCTCTCAGGAAGGTCTAGTTCTCAGAAGAGAAAGTTTAATAACTCAGACATTTTCCCCCTTTTACTCCTTTGAGGGTACAGGTCAATGTACTTATGTATTTTCATCATAATTATAATGATGATAATAATGAAAACTAACATTTGCCGAGTGCTAATACTGTGTCAGGATCCTCATAATAGCCCAAGGAGGTAGAAACCATCATATGTCCACTGTCCAGATGAGAAAATGGAGGCTAAGGGTGTTTAATGAGGTTGCCCAAAAACAAGTCTTTAAATGGCAGACTGTTGTACATAATCTATGCAGTGTTCACATCTATGGAACATTTTATTTTAAATTATTTTAATAATAGCATTATTATTTTTCAACTGAGTCTGGGTCTCACTCTGTTGCCCAGGCTGGAATGCAGTGGCATGATCACAGCTCACTGCAGCCTCCAACTCCCGGGCTCAAGTGACTCTCCTGCCCCAGCCTCCCAAGCAGCTGGGACTACAGGCATGCGCCACCATGCCTGGCTTATAGGGCATTTTAGATGGAAACAAATGACTGGAACTTTTAACTCCTACCTTTCTCTCCTCTGTTCCTGTAATGTTGTTACTAAAGGCAGGAAGGGAGACTCTTTGGCTATAGGCAGAGCAAGAGCCTCAAAGTGGTCTTTGTGAGCCACCCTGGACTACTGGTTCAGTAGAGGGTTGAGTCAAGCAATATTTGAGGACAGGATATAAACAGTATTCCCTTAAAGCTGCCACCAATTTTTCCCCCGATGAGGCCATTCCAGACCCAAATTAGTCATAGCAGAGCCAGGACAATAATCACATCTCCTGATTCTGAGCCTGAGTGCTTCTCACAGGACTGCATTGCTCCCACTGCTCTGAGGTCCACTGTGGGGGAGAGTTGCCACTGGGATTCTACCTCAAGGCCTGGGGACCAAGGCTCCAGGATTCTTCTTATGACCACTACTTCATTACCATCCCACCACATCTTCTAGTGCTATGCCCTGGTTCCCTTTGGAATCCTCTCAATCCTGAACACGGCCTCCTACCCCCTCTAAGGCATCAAAGGTGTTAGCAAGTGCCCAAGGACTCATCAGGGCATCCATCTCATCATACAAGGCACTGGTGCCTGGTGTGTAGGTGCTCCTGGCTTTGCAGTAGTTGGTCAGGAGGTTTTTGAACCGATAGCAACATTGCTCCAGGGTCCACACGAAGCCATACTCTTGTAGCTGCTCAGCCATAATCTGGTACACCTGGTGGTTTCGATGGCCGATGCAGAGTTTTTCATGGATCTAGGCCTCTGAGAATTCCCAGAAAAATCTTGGTTTCCTTGTATCCCCAGTGCACTCTTGCCACCTTCTCATCCTCCAGGGCCTGCCACTCCAGCTAGCTCCAGGTCTTGGCTTTCTCCAGATTAGCACCTGGCCAGACTTGACTCTCACCCCAGCCACTGAGCAGTCTTTCACATTCTCCTTTTCTCCAGAATGTGAAGATCTAGACTCTGCGGGTTTTCCTCCTACTCCATGTGGGAGTTCATTTGGGGCCTATGGATTGGAAAATCTGTTTGCAGGCACACAAAAGGGAGATGTAATGGTTTGGTAAATCTAATTCCAACCATTTTATGTGCCAGGGAAAGGAGATAGTAATTTTTTTTTTTTGACATAGAGTCTCGCTGTGACACCCAGGCTGCGGTGCAATGCACAATCTCGGCTCACTGCAACCTCCGTCTCCTGGGTTCAAGCGATTCTCCAGCCTTAGCCTCCCGAGTGGCTGGGATTACAGGCACGCGATGTCATGCCTGGCTAATTTTTGCATTTTTAGTAGAGATAGGGTTTCACCATGTTGGCCAGGCTGGTCTTGAACTCCTGATTTTAGGTGATGCGCTTGCCTCAGCCTCCCAAAGTGCTGGGATTACAGGCATGAGCCACCGGCCCGGCTGATAGTAATTTTTTTTTTTTTTTAAGTCTGAGGGGATTCTTGGGAAAGCTCAGTGAAAAGAACAATTAGAAAAAAAATTCAGGCCCAAATGCACAACTATATATATCCGTGTTCACCTATCTTAAATAAAATTCAGACACATACTTAAACTGACCATCTCCCTAAAATGAGCTTTCCTTTCTGGGTCAAGAAACTCATCCTTGGTGAAACTGACTATGGTATTGGCTTTCTTTTGAGTAAGATTTAAGGAAGAAATAGATTTGAAACATTCAACCCAGGGGGAAAGGGTGGGAGCAAGGGGGTGAGGGATAAAAGACTACACACTGGGTACAGACTAAGGGATAAAAGACTGCACACTGGGGCCCCGCGGTGGCTCAGGCCTGTAATCCCAGCACTCTGGGAGGCTGAGGCAGGCAGATCACTTAAGATCAGGAGTTCAAGACCAGCCTGGCCAACATGGTGAAACCCCATCT
>NW_012118866.1:683576-685938 GCF_000951035.1 Colobus angolensis palliatus
AAAAAAGACTGGGTGCAGCAGCTCACACCTGTGATCTCAGCACTTTGGGAGACTGAGGCAAGTGGTGGATTGCCTGAGCCCAGGAGTTCAAGACCAGCCTGGGCAACATAGTGAGATCCTGTCTCTATTAAAAATAAATAAATAAATTGTGAACTACAGATTTGGCTACAATATGCACGGTTTTCCATGGGCTTTTGATTATCTGTGACAGTTCAAAACTATAAGTTGTTTCATTAGAATATTGGTGGGTTGGTTTTTACAAACGTCTTCGTCTGTGTGCGTATCTTACATAGGTAAATACTGAAAGGGCACTGAAATAAAAACTAACATTTATCATCTGACCAAAGGAAAGCGTAGGAAACCTAATCCACTATCCAGGCCAGAATCATGGGTTCCATCTGTCTCTTGCATTTCTTTTCTTTTTCTTTTTCTTTTTTTTTAGATGGTGTTTTGCTCGTTGCCCAGGCTGGAGTGCAATGGCGGCGTGATCTTGGCTCACCGCAGTCTCTGCCTCCCAGGTTCAAGCAATTCTCCTGCCTCAGCCTCTCGAGTAGCTAGGATTACAGGCATGCGCCACCATGCCTGGCTCATTTTGTGTTTTTAGTAGAGACGGGGTTTCGCCATGTTAGCCAGGCTGGTCTTAAACTCCCAACCTCAGGTGATCTGCCCACTTTGGCCTCCCAAAGTGCTGGGATTACAGGCTTGAGCCACCATGCCCAGCCTGCTTCTTGCATTTCTATTATTTCTATGAAGAGAACCAATTGGCAAATATTTCCTCAGTTCCCATCACAAAGCACTGAGCTGGGTACTAGAGCTGGAGGTTCCCAGAGCTGGGAACCTCAGGATGGGTATGAACACAAAAAAATGGAAGGGAGGGAGGGGGCAGGATGAAGTAGGGAGGACATGTAACAGATCAATGTAACGAGAGTCACGGCACTGAGCTGGAGAGTGCAGGGGCCCACAGGCAGGGTCAGGTCTGCCAGAGAAGTGCAGGGAGGAGGCTTCCTGGAGGAGGTGGTGCCCAAGCTGCATCTTCAAAAATGGGCAATTGGACCCTGGCAAACATGGAGGCCTGGCATTCCAGAAAAGGGAGCAGGGTGAGCAGGGGCACTGAAGCAAGGCTCAGCTGCACATAGTGATGGGGAGCTGCCTCGGGATGAGGATGGTCAAGGGCACAGAGGTGTGATGACCAGGGCAAGGTAAGGAATGAATGTGATGGGCTTCCATAGAGGTTCCCCATGGGAAGGCCTCATCTGCTGTTGAGGAGTGTGACCTTTCTGTAGCTGATGGGGAGTCCCTCAGGGCTTAAGCTAGGTGGTGGCCGGCTCAGTTCTGCTGTGAAAGAATGCTCACTCTGGCTGCAACATGGAGAGGCAGGCACAGGGAGGTGGAGGTTACTATGAAGCTGAAAGACAGGCGGATCGCTTGAACCCGAGAGGCGGAGTTTGCAGTGACCTGAGATGGTGCCACTACACTCCAGCCTGGGCGACAGAGTAAAGACTCTGTCTCAAAAAAAAAAAAAGAAAGTATATTAGCTACAATGTTTAGTCTTCTCTCTAGCTAGTATCAGGACCATCCACAACTGTAATTGGTCATTCCTTGCATGTGACTTGTCATCGTCTTTCCTGGCCCTTTATCCCTGAAGGGGGTCCTGTCTCATAACCAGAAAGTTCAGCAGTGACCCCATGTCCTGGGCTTGCTGTATCCATAGTCTCTCACAGACGGCCTTGGAGATTGTCAAATGGAGGGCCGTTCTAGCCTCCCTGCTCCCTGGCCCTGTTAAGCTATTTCAGATCTTTGGACAAAATTTCACTTTTGTCCTTTTTCCTTTTTCATCCTCTTGATAAAATATCTCGCAGCCATAGGGGAAATAGAAGTAGAATTGCTGGGAAGCAACCAGGAAGGAAGTAGTGGTGGTGCATGTCTGTAATCCCAGCTACTTGAGAGGCTGAGGGAGGAAATGGAAGTAAAATTGCCAGGAAGCAACCAGGAAGGGCTGTGGCAGCTGCCAGGCAAAGGTCTGAATTCTGCCAGGGGCTTTGAGGCTGGGAATGCTGAGTAGGGTGGCAGAATGTGCACACTGTGGTTCCCGAATGAATGGCTCTGAGGAAGGAAGGCGTCTTGGATGATCCCAGGTTTGGGGATTGGGTGAGGCAGGATGGGTGGCAGTGCTACTCACAAAGAGGAAAGGCAAGAAGAGGCAGTCAGGGGACATGCTGAGTTTGAGATTCCAGGAACAACTTCTGTGGGTGAATAGGTGGCAGGAAGAAGCCAAGAGAAAGACTTGAAATCAAGACAGGGCCGGACGCGGTGGCTCAAGCCTGTAATCCCAGCACTTTGGGAGGCCGAGACGGGCGGATCA
>NW_012118866.1:685988-687506 GCF_000951035.1 Colobus angolensis palliatus
AGGGAAAGGACCTGCTTTACACATTTTATTGGGTTTGGTTCTGAGAAGGAATCCTGGAACCCTGCATTGTAGGTTTCACTTCCTGTTCAACAGATGAAAAGTCCAAATTCAATGAAGGTGGGTGCTTGTCCCCACAGTAGGAGCAGCCTGTGGTTAGGTGAGGGAAGGACAGGATGACAGGAAGGGCTTTCCAGAGAATCAGTTGCAAAGCTGGGCCATGGAAATTCCTTCTGTCTCTCTTAACTTAGTGTCAACAAAAAGTCTCAGTGCAGACAAACCCACTGAGCTTAATTTGGGAGAAAAAGCCGTGGAGAAGACCCTTTAGAATGCACTTCTGAACTACATACCAAATGGGGTGCCTGCAAGGGGGTTGTTCTCCTTGTCTTTAGAAAAAGGGAATTGAGAAGAACATTTAGAATGAACCTCCGAACTACAATTAGGATCCTAAACATCTTCCTAGGAGAAAAAAAAAGCAACAGCTCACAATAAACCAAGGACCATCAACCAAACGAGAGGTCCAGGGCTCAGGAGGACTTACGAAGAGGAGAAGCTGAAAGTCGGTGAGGCATTTATTTATTTATTTGTTTATGAGACAGGGTCTCTCTCTTGCCCAGGCTGGAGGACAGTGGACTGATCATTGCTCACTGCAGCCCTGGCTTCCCTGGACTCAGGCAATCTTCCTCCCCCAACCTCCGAAGAGCTGGGACTATAGGCCCCCACCACCATGCCAGGCTAATTTTTGTATTTTTTGTAGAGATGAGGTTTTCCCATGTTGCCAAGGCTGGTCTTGAACTCCTGGGCTCAAGTGATCTGCAGGGAGGGCTTTCAAGGACCCCTGTTGGTACCTTAGCTCCAAGTTCAGGCAACTCCTTCAGGGTTCTGGGTTCTCTCTGAGGCCCCACGTGTTCAGTTGTCAAATTATTGTCAATGAAGAGTCAAACTCTTCAAGAGATTTATTCTGAGCCAAATATGAGTGACCAATGACCCGAGACAGCATCAGTAGATCTTGAGAGCATGTGCCTGAGGTGGTAGGGCTCCAACTTGGTTTTAAACATTTTAGGGAGACAAAATAAGATATTAATCAGTGGCTGGGCATGATGGCTCATGCCTGTAATCCTAGCACTTTGGGAGGTGAAGGCAAGTGGATTGCTTGAGCTCGGGCATTTGAGACCAGCCTGGCCAACATGGTGAAACTCCATCTCTTTTAAGAAAAGAGAAAAAAAGGAAAAAAAGACACCAGTCAATACATGTAAGATGTACATTAGTTCGGTCTGGAAAGGCAGGACAACTGGATGCCAGGGCTTTCAGGTCATAGAGTCAAAGATTTTCTGATTAGCAATTGGTTGAGTTATTTAAAGACCTGGAATCATTAAAAAGAAGAAAAAGGCCGGGCGTGGTGGCTCACACCTGTAATCCCAGCACTTTGGGAAGCCGAGGCAGGCGGATCACCTGAGGTCAGGAGTTTGAGACCAGCCTGGCAAATATGGTAAAACCCTGTCTCTACTAAAAATACAAAAA
>NW_012118866.1:695334-697442 GCF_000951035.1 Colobus angolensis palliatus
AAAAAAAAAAAAAAGAAATCAAGACAGGAAAAAGCTGATGGGGCAAGGTCCTGATCCTGGAGTAGTGGAGGGGAAGCTCCGGGTGGAGGTTACTATGAAGCTGAAAGCACAGCTCCAGGCTGAGGGTGGGGGTGAGGACTGAGGGAGCCCAGAGGTTTGTTAGCCTGGAGGTGGGAAACAGAGGGAGTTCACACCTGATGGGTTGAAGGTTCTCAGATGTGAGCTGAGCCTGGGAGCTGACATTCTGAGAATGGCCGAAGGGTACAGAGCCATTGTGGGGACTGGGAAAAGGAAGTGACCAAAGTCAGGTAAAAGACTTGCTGAGGTGGACTCCTGAGGGCCACACTGAGGGTGAAGCGATTGTGTTTTTGGTTATCTTTTGCTTTTTTGTTTTGTTTTGTTTTTTGTTTTTTTGTCTTTTTCCTTTTGAAGACAGAGTCTTGCTCTGTCACCCAGGTTGGAGTGCAGTGGGGCGACCTCGGCTCACTGCAACCTCCATTTCCCAGGTTTAAGTGATTCTCCTGCCTTAGCCTCCCGAGTAGCTGGGACTACAGGCATGCACCACCACACCCAGCTAATTTTTGTATTTTTAGTAGAGATGGGGTTTCACCATGTTGGCCAGGATGGTCTCAAACTCGTGATCTGCCCATCTCAGCCTCCCAAAGTACTGGGATTACAGGTGTAAGCCACCACGCCGGGCCCACACCTACCTTTCAAACCATCCCCTGGACCAGTCTAGAAATTCCAGAGCTATGTCAGGGACTGGGGATACGGGGCAAAGGCCCAACCCAGGAGAGGGCCTTGGGTTCCCACCTTCCAGTCACCAGGGCAGTTCTACTTTTACACGTTTTACATCACCTCCTGTGAGCTATGAGGGACCCAGGGCATAGGAGGATTTCATTGGCATGAGATCCTCCTCCCAGCAGTTCCCCCACAACTGCCTCTGGGCCTGTGAATGAATGGAAAAGTCTCAGAGTTACGTCACCAGGAAGAGTGAGCAGGAGGGGGTCAAGAGGCACATGGGCCATGGAGCCACTTGCTCAGAAACCAGAAGCATGAGCTCAACGGCACCAACAAACAGGTGGAAATTCAAAGGGAATTAACCACAGGCCCTTCCTCTCCACCAGGCTCTAAAACCTTCTGCTTTCAAAAATCTCATCATCACCCACACAATTCTACTTCTATTTCCCCTATGGCTGTGGGATATTTTATCAAGAGGGTGAAAAAAGTAAAAGTACAAAAGTGAGTGTTTTGTCCAAAGATCTGAAATAGCTTAACAGGGCCAGGGAGCAGGGAGGCTAGAACGGCCCTCCATTTGACAATCTCCAAGGCCGTCTGTGAGAGACTATGGATACAGCAAGCCCAGGACATGGGGTCACTGCTGAACTTTCTGGTTATGAGACAGGACCCCCTTCAGGGATAAAGGGCCAGGAAAGACGATGACAAGTCACATGCAAGGAATGACCAATTACAGTTGTGGATTGTCCTGATACTAGCTAGAGAGAAGACTAAACATTGTAGCTAATATATCTTTTTTTTTTTTTTTTTTTCCTGAGATGGAGTCTTTGCTCTGTCGCCTAGGCTGGAGTGCAGTGACACCATCTCAGGTCACTACAACCTCTGCCTCCCAAGTTCAAGCGATCCTCCTGCCTCAGCCTCCTGAGTAGCTGGGAGTAACAGGTGCACGCCACCATGCTCAGCTAGTTTTTTGTATTTTTAGTGGAGATGGGGTTTCCCCATATTGGGCAGGCTGCTCTCAAATTCCTCACCTCAAGTGATCCGCCCACTTCGGCCTCCCAAAGTTCTGAGATTACAGGAGTGAGCCCACGATGCCTGGCCACTAATATATCATTGTTATCTTAAAGTTTTGTTCTTTTATCCATTTGTTCCTATTAGGTGTTTTTCATGGCTTTAACAGTGGACTTCAGGAGTCATGGTTAAGCAGTAGGTGTGGGGCAGGTAACTGACCAAACCTCTCCTCTGAGTCTCCACTTTCTCACCTGTAGAGTGAGGATACTTACCTCCCTCCTAGGGCTGTCAGGATTAAATATCAGGTATAGACCTTAGCACAGTGCCTGGCGCATGGTAACTGCTCTGTTCACTTTGTC
>NW_012118866.1:703942-706216 GCF_000951035.1 Colobus angolensis palliatus
CCGGGCTGGTCTCGAGCTCCTGACCTCAAGTGATCCACCTGCCTCAGCCTCCCAAAGTGTTGGGATTACAGGCGCAAGCCACTGCACCCAGTCTTATTGTAGATTTTTGAGGCTTGTCTCCCTAACTCCCAGACTCAAATGATCCTCCTGGCTTAGCCTTCCGAGTAGCTGAGATTTTAGGTGCACACCATGGCACCTGGCTTTACTGTCAATTTTTAATAGTCCCAAGGCCGCTACCATGATTTTAGAAACAGACCAATGACAAAAGCTAGATCTCTAAAGACATGTACCCTTAAGGAGAAATATCCTGTTACAGAGACATAGGTGTAATTGAGTTGCAAGCAAAGATGTGACAGAGGTAGAGCTCCCAAAACGATTGGACTTCTTGAAATGTTTTAGGGGCGAAGACACATCCTTCCACCCAACACACAGCTACAGAAAGGCTACTGTATCCTGCCCCCTTTGCCTCTGTGGACCCATGGAGACGTGGCAGGACCTGAAGTAATGGGCTCACAATCTTTATTTACTTTTAATTTGCAAAGCAACAACCTCAGACAACTCTCAACCTTTTGTGAACTGTTAAGTTATCATTTTCCCATCAATGACCTGGTTCCAGCTTAATTCTGCAATTCCAGCTAATCTGGTTTCCTTTTTTTTTTCTAGAATTTTTTGTGTTTCTACTAGGTAAGGAGGAGTTAAAAAAAAAAAGTTTCAAAAAGCTTAATATAAACTCTTGAGACTTAAAAAAAGATCCAATATCTTCTACAACCCAAGTTCCTTTTACTAATCAAACTCCAGAACTTAATGTCAGGTGGGAAACCATCCCATCTGTTCTCCCTTACTGCTAGGGCGGCTCCTGTATTTTCCCAGATGAGAATCTTCCTTCTATTGGACAAATGATGGGACTTCACAACCTCTCCGTAGCACCTAGTACAGCGATGGTACCTAAGTCCTCAATGACTGCTGGCCAAGTTAGTGAAGGAACGGTACTAATGATGGGGATTTCACAGCCTACTTGATTTTTTTTTCTTTTCTTTTGGTTTTGTTTAACAAACATCACTGCCTAGAACTTCCTCCTCATGTCTAAGTGGATTTTGGACAGAGATGACTGCCAATGGCCTCCTCAGGATGTCATCTGGATCCTTAGCAAAGCCACGGCTCCAAGTCTTGGAGGACAGATTCCAAGCAGGGTTTGCAAAAGGTAGTGGGAAGGTGTGTGCCCTGGTCAAGCACATGCAGGTCTAGGTTCACCCAAAGGTATACTCTTCCAAGCAACGGACTTTTACTCCTTGTAGGCCTGGGGCAGTCTCAGCCTGGGGCAGGAGGCAAGTGGGGTGGGGAAGTGAGGGGTGAGTTTGCTAACAGTTCAGGTTTGTCTTTGTTCTAGTTTTTGTTTTTGAGACAGAGTCGCGCTCTGTCGCCCAGCCTGGAGTGTAGTGGTGTGATCTCGGCTCACTGCAAGCTCCGCCTCCTGGGTTCAAGCGATTGTCCTGCCTCAGCTTCCTGAGTAGCTGGACAACAAGCGTGCACCACCACACCCGGCTAATTTTTTTATTTTTAGTAGAAGTGGGGTTTCACCATATCGGCCAGGCTGGTCTTGAACTTCTGACCCCAAGTGATCCACACACCTTGGCCTCCCAGAGTTAGGATTATAAGTGTGAGCGCCTGGCCCTGGTAAGTTGTTTCTTGATCTGGGTGCTGGTTACACAAGTGTGTGCAGTTTGTAAAAATTCAATGAGCTGTACATTTGTGTGCACTTGTCTGCTATATATTAATAACAATATATTTATTTTTGAGACCAAGTCTTGCTCTGTCACCCAGGCTGGAGTGCAGTGGCGTGATCTCGGCTCACTGCAACCTTCACCTCTCAGATTCAAGTGATTCTCTTGCCTCAGCCTCCTGAGTATCTGGGACTACAGGTGCCTGCCACTGTGCCCAGCTAATTTTTGTATTTTTAGTAGAGATGGGGTTTCACTATGTTGGCCTGGCTGCTCTCAAACTCCCAACCTCAAATGATCCGCCCATCTTGGCCTCCTAAAGTGCTGGGATTACAGGCGTGAGCCACTGTGCCCAGCCCAATAACAATTTAAAACAAAGGGAACTGTCTCTGGATATAGTTATATGGATTCACTGTATTAAAGGACAAGAGTAAGATAAAGTCTCTGAGGGTTCACTGCTTGTCCAAACAGAAAAAAAAAAGATTGTGAGCTGAGAGTGGTTGCTCACACCTGTTATCCCAGCACTTTGGGAGGCCAAGGTGGGAGGATCGCTTGA
>NW_012118866.1:706266-714513 GCF_000951035.1 Colobus angolensis palliatus
TTTTAGTAGAGACGGGGTTTCTCCGTGTTAGCCAGGATGGTCTTGATCTCCTGACCTCGTGATCCACTCACCTCGGCCTCCCAAAGTGTTGGGATTACAGGTGTGAGCCACCATGCCCAGCCTAGTTCAGGTTTTTAATATAGTAAAAGACAGACTCAGGAAAAGAATGGAACTCTACTTTATTAGGGAATACTGAGCATCCATCCTATAAGAACTAAGCCCATTTTGAGCATAGGCCCCATGTGTAGGAGGAGGCAGTTTCTCATTTCCTGGAAACTCCTTATCTCCTCTTACTTCACAGCAAACCCCTTCACCTGCCATCATGCCCATCTTCACTCTCTCCAGGTGCGAGGATCCCGAGAACAAAGCCCTGGTAGCATCCCAAGATCAAGGGGGACACCTGTAGGACAAACTCCTGATTCGAGTCCAAATATCTCCAGGGAACAGATATGTCCTCAAAGTTAGCACTTCTTTAAAAATAATGTTATTAGTATACAAAAGCTACCTGACAGGATTCTAGGTCTGCATATATCAAATAAAAAATAAAAGAAGAGGGAAACAAGTGCATAGAATAATTCAGAAATTATGGGGCTATGTATCTGTTGGGCCAAAGGCACAAACCCACCCTGCTGCGTGCAGGACTGTTTTACTCTTGATGAGACAGAAGTTACCATCCACCATGGGATGGCAGCTGGGACTCTCAGACTTCACTACTCTCCAGGATGAAACCCCACGAGAACAAATGTGTTCCCATGGTAGCTGACCTACCTACCACAGGACAGTAGGCAGAGACAAAAGCAAGCACTGAAATGTCCTCCGTTTACCCCTTTCCTGCAGGCCCTGTCCAACTCTTACCAATGGAAAGGACACTGGGACACTGGCTCCAGGCTGTACTTGCTCAAGTTTCTGTGCTCCTGACACTTTCTGGAAACAGAAAGGGGCTTTATCTTCATGTGGGTGACTCAGAACTGGAGAAGCCCCTCCATCTTGACCTGAAATCAAAGCCCAAGGCGCCAAAGCCAGAAGAGCAGATTCTAGCATGGGCAGGGAGCTCTGGAACACTAATAGCTTGGGGTGAAGGCACCTTAGCCCAACAATGTGGCAGCAAAACAACGAAACAACCAGAACCACACCAAAGATTTCCAGTATTTATCTGAGGACTTGGCCCACGCTGTGGGCCATGCTGTCTTCCATTCCACATGGAGAAACATTTCCACCCCATTTTACCAAAGAGGAAACTGAGGCACAGAGGAATCACGAGAGAGGGGGCCAATCAAGTCACCCAATGTAAGGGAAAAAGACCCAACTTTCCAGACCTTCCACTCCTTTGCCCTGTTCTTGAATGTATATGGGACTTGACTCAGACCACTAAAATGACAGTGTCCTGGAAATGAGGATGAGCAAGGGGAAGATTCTGGCAAAACCCCATAGAATGTTTAGGAAGCACAGCTCTTTGAAAGAGAATCACTGCTGGGGCAGTGTGGCAACTCCCACTCCAGGCCAGTCCCTCACTTTCGCTCTTTGCCACTTCAATAAAGTTTCTCTTTCATGTGAGTTCTCTGATGTGTGATAAAGTTAGAGCTGTTGCTGAAGCCTTTGCCACAGGAGGGGCATTTGTAGGGCTTCTCCCCAGTGTGGATTCGTTGATGTATAATGAGGACCGAGTTCCAACTAAAGCCTTTCCCACACTCAGGGCACCTGTAGGGCTTGTCTCCCAAATGGGCTCTCTGGTGCATGACCAGAATGGAGCCCCGGCTGAAGCTCTTGCCGCACATGAGGCATTTGTAGGGCTTCTCGCCTGTGTGGGTCCGTTGGTGCACTACGAGCTGGGAGCGCTGGCTGAAGCATTTCCCACACTCGCTGCATTTGTAGGGCTTCTCTCCCGTGTGGATCCTCTGGTGTTTGAGGAGGTTGGAGCTCCAGCTGAAGCTCTCCCCACATGTCAGGCACTCGTAGGGTTTCTCCCCTGTGTGCATACCCTGGTGTGCGATCAGACTGGAGCTCTGGCTGAAGCTCTTCCCACACACCCCACACTTATAGGGCTTCTCCACCATGTGGGTTCTCCGGTGCGTGGCCAGGTTGGAGCTGCGGCTGAAGCTTTTCCCACACTCACTGCACTGGTAGGGTTTCTCTCCTGTGTGGGTTCTCCGGTGGGTGATGAGGGCTGAGCTCTGGCTGAACCTCTGCCCACAGTCAGTACATTTATAGGGTTTCTCTCCTGTGTGGATTCTCTGGTGTCTGATTAGGTTGGAGTTGTAACTAAAGCTTTCGCCGCATTCTTTACATTCGTAGGGCTTTTCTCCAGTGTGGATCCCCTGATGCGTGTTAAGGCTGGATCGGTTGCCAAAGCTCTTTCCACACTCAGGGCACGAGTAGGGTTTCTCTCCCGTGTGGGTGCGCTGATGTGCGATGAGATTGGGACTCCTGCTGAAGCTCTTGCCACACTCGGCACACTGGAAGGGCTTCTCCCCCGTGTGGATCCTCTGGTGGGTTATGAGGTTGGCACTCCGGCTAAAGCTCTTCCCACAGTCTCTGCATTTGTAGGGCTTCTCCCCAGTGTGAGTGGTTTGGTGTCTACTAAAGTTTGAACCATCACTAAAGCTTTTTCCACATTCATCACATTTGTAGTATTTCTCTCCTGTGTGGGTCCTCTCATGTGTGATGAGGTGGGATTTCCGGCTGAAGGTCTTCCCACACTGGGGACATTCGTAGGGCTTCTCCCCCAAGTAGGTGCCCTGCAGGCCTATGAGCTGGCCAACTTCCCTGTCCTGAGAGAGCACCTCCCCGTGGTCCTCGCCTGGGGTGTGTCCCTGGGGCCTCTGGACACCAGCATCTCTCTCAAAGTCACTTTCCCCATCGGAGTGCTGAGCACTTTCACCTTCAGGCATTTCAGAGAATATCTCACGTGATTCATTCTCAAACATGTCTTGATTACAGTTCTCCCCATTTTCACTCTGTATCTCAAAATCTGAAACAATGAAGAAAAACATACAATGTCTACTCAACTCCCTGTCATGATGACAAAAGGAAACTAAGGGGGAAATTTATAAAAATTAAACTTCCAGTGAACACAAAGAGGCTAGGAAATCCTCAAAGCCTTTAATAATCAGGTTTAATATACCCAAAGGAACATAAATTATTCTGTTATAAAGACACATGCACACATATGTTCAATGCTGCACTATTCACAATAGCAAAGACTAGAATCAACCCAAATGCCCATCAGTGATACACTGGATGAAGAAAATGTAGTACATATACACTATGGAATACTATGCAGCCATAAAAAGGAATGAGATTATGTCTTTTGCAGGGACATGAATGGATTGGAAGCCATTATCCTCAGCAAACTAACACAGGAACAGAAAACCAAACACTGCATGTTCTCTCTTATAAGTAGGAGCCGAATGAAGAGAACACATGAGCACATGGAGGGGAATAACACACACTGGGGCCTGTCGGGGAGGGGGAGGGAGAGTATCAGGAAGAATAGCTAATGGATGCTGGGCTTAATACCTAGGTGGTGGGATGATCTGTGCAGCAAACCACCATGGCACACATTTACCTTTGTAGCAAACCTGCACATCCTGCACACGTACCCCTGAACTTAAAAGTTGAAGGGAAAAAAAAAAACAGGCTTATTTCATTCTGACTGGTTGTCAGGCCTCATAATCTCTGTGGCAATCACCCAGAATTTCAAAGCCTTAAAGATTTGGGTTCCATGTCCCATGTCTTCATCTGAAAATGAGATCAGGTGGGAATTTTAAAGGACATCAACAGGGTACCTACCCAATTACCCCGATACTCACCATAATGCCTGGTGCTTGATTCAGTGTAATGAGTGAATCAATGAGTTTTTTATTGGTACCACAGACATTTCCCTAAAGCTCGGTCTCCTTTCAAAAGGAGCTTACATAATAATTTCTTGTATAACATGTACCTGGTGTTTATGACCTCATTACTTTGTATTTAAGACACAGGAAAGATGACAGAGCCCCTGCAATCAGGACCGTAGGTGTGTATACCAATGACTAGAAGCAAGTTAACTGGATTGTTAAAAGAGCCCTCAAATTTGTCTGCAGTGGGAGCTTATGAACAGATCTTTAATTGGTAATACAAAATATTTTCTGGGAACTTGTTAAACCTTCCACTGCCCAAACATTTGAGTAAAAGAAATCAATAGGGAGGACTGCTAGAACACAGCCCCTTCCTTAGATGAGGGACTGTAAAATCTACCCGAGGATGAGGCCAGAGTAGAGAGCTGAGCCTGGATCACACTGTTCTGACCCCCGGCAGAACCATAGCCCTGGCTGACACTCTAAGAAATGTCATTAGAAATTAATGGCTGTTGCCAGGCATGGTGGCTCACGCCTGTGATCCCAGCACTTTGGGAGGCCAAGGCAGGTGGATTATCTGAGGTCAGGAGTCTGAGACCAGCCTGACCAACATGGTGAAACCCTATCTCTACTAAAAATACAAAAAAATTAGCTGGGCATGGTGGCGGGCACCTATAATCCCAGCGACTTGGGAGGCTGAGGCAGGAGAATTGCTAGAACCTGGGAGGCGGATGTTTTGGTGAGCTGAGATCACGCCACTGCACTCCAGCCTGGGCAACAGAGCTAAGACTCCATCTCAAAAAAAAAAAAAAAAAAGAAAAGAAAAGAAATTAATGGCTGTCGAGAACATTAATCCTGCCAGGAAGTTGTTGATGACATTGTTTATACCATACAATGTCCTCTTGATGAGCCTGAGGAGGAAATTTCCCTCTTGACTTCAATCCTAAAAAAAGCTGCACTTTTTTTGTTTTTTGAGACAGAGTCTCACTTCGTCACCCAGCCTGGACTGCAACAGTGAGATCTCGGCTCACTGCAACCTCAGCCTCCTGGGTTCAAGTGATTCTCCTGCCTCAGCCTCCAGAGTAGCTGGGACTATAGGCGCCTGCAACCATGCCTGGCTAATGTTGTATTTTTAGTAGAGATGGGGTTTCACTATGTTGGCCAGGCTGGTCTCGAACTCATGACCTCAGGTGATCTGCCCGCCTGGGCCTCCTAAAGGGCTGGGATTACAGGCGTGAGCCATTACACTCGAACTCTTAATGACATTTCTATTATTAAAGCTAATAAACTTTATTTAAGGTTAGATGCTCAATTAATTTTCTGTAAGTTAATGTAAACCCTCACATACAAACATGATAAAACTGGACATGCCCCTCTCAGGCAGGACCTGGACTCCACTCTTGCCTTCAGTCAATTTAAGATCACATTTATTTTTATTTTTTATTTTTTTGAGACAAGGTCTCAGTCTGTCACTGAGGCGGTAATACACTGGCGAGATCGCAGCTCACTGTAGCTTTGACTTCCTGGGCTCAGGTGACCCTCCCACCTTAGCCTCGCAGGTAGCTGGGATTACACAGGTGTATGCCACCACACCCAGCTAATTTTTTTGTATTTTTGTGGAGATGGGGTTTTGCTATGTTGCCCAGGATAGTCTCAGACTGCTGGGCTTAAGTGATCCTCCTGCTTTGGCCTCCCAAAGTGCTGGGATGACAGGTATGAGCCACCACGCCTGGCCATAAGATCACATTTAAAATTGAAAACACTCCAAGCTTACACTGACACACATGCTGCTCCTAATCTGTGGGTTCATAGAATTGCCCTCCAGCCGCACCCCTCATATCACTAGAGGACAGATACAGGCACAAAGGGCACAAGGCATACTCTGACTTGGCAGGAACAGGAATTCTGTGCCTCCTCAACTTCCTGCAAGACAGTTTTTTTTTTAGTTTTTTTTTTTTCTGAGATGGAGTCTCACTTGGTCACCCAGGCTGGAGTGCAGTGGTGCAATCCTGGCTCAGTGCAAGCTCCGCCTCCTAGGTTCAAGCAATTCTCCTGCCTCGGCCTCCTAAGTAGTATAGCTGGGACTCCAGGCACATGCCAACACATTGTTCCTGGCTAATTTTTGTATTTTCAGTAGAGATGGGGTTTCACCATGTTGGCCAGGCTGGTCTCAAACTCCTGACCTCAAGTAATCCGCCCGCCTGGGCCTCCCAAAGTGCTGGGATTACAGGTGTGAGCCATTGCGCCTGGTCATGGAAGACAGTTTTGTTATTTGTTTTGTTTTTTGGTTTTTGGTTTTTTTCTTGAGATAGAGTTTTGCTCTTGTTGCCCAGGCTGGAGTGCAGGGGTGCGATCTTGGCTCACTGCAACCTCTGCATCCCTCGTTCAAGCGATTCTCCTGCTTCAGCCTCCCAAGTAGCTGGGATTACAGGCATGTGCCATCACGCCTGGCTAATTTTGTATTTTTAGTAGAGACAGGGTTTCTCCATGTTGGTCAGGCAGGTCTTGAACTCCCAACCTCAGGTGATTCACCCGCCTCGGCCTCCCAGAGTGCTAGGATTACAGGTGTGAGCCACCATGTCTGGCCGGAAGACAGTTTTTTGGCAAGTTTTGAGCATAGAGCCCTGCTATCATCTCTCCCCTAGAAGAACCTGCAGGCCAAGGCCCTGATTTATTTTTAGCAAACTAACATGCCCAGAAACATTTTTTTTGGGTGATTTTAGTAATTGAATAGGTAACATTAGCTAATAAGGCTGTTTTTGCTGTTTTAAAATCAGAACTGGTGAGCTCTCGAATGATCTCGGAAGCAACAAGGAAAACAAGTAAAACTCCAATTTTATTTTCAGTGAGATCAGAAGATAAAATTTGCAGACACCAAAATACATGTCAGGGCTTCCCAAAACAGCAGACTAGGTAGAAGCAATGAGGAAGGAAGTGCAATGAATAAGCATGGAAAGCCCTGGGGTGAGAGGGAGCAGATTTCAGAAAGCTCAGGCAGAAAATCACTTCCTGTGTTTGGGAACTGGGGTAAGTAGGGCTGGCTTCTTTGGTTCAGAGAGGCAAAGGAGGTGAGGCTGCAACCGGAATCACACAGGGCAGCCATGTATGCAGGAAGCTGTTTCTGGAAAGCAGAGAAGGAAAGAGCCTTTGACCTACACACATTAATCCACAGTATTTATTTATTTATTTATTTATTTGAGATGAAGTCTCACTCTGTCGCCCAGGCTGGAGTGCAGTGGCACAATCTCAGCTTACTGCAACCTCTGCCTCCCAGGTTCAAGTGATTCTCCTGCCTCAGCCTCCTGAGTAGCTGGAATTACAGGTGCACACCACCCCCCCACCCCCGCCCCTGGCTCATTGTTTTTGTATTTTTAATCGAGATGGAATTTTGCCATGTTGGCCAGGCTGGTCTCAAACTCCTGACCTCAAGTGATCCAACTGACTCGGCCTCCCAAAGTGTTGGGATTACAGGCTTGAGCCACTGCGCCTGGCCCGAGGAATTACTATTACTGAGAAAAGTGATCATTTCCATCCATAAAAATAATTAAATGAGGCAACTGCCTTTATAAAGGAATATCACAGAGTAGAGCTTGAAGAAGGGATGGTGAGATAACAGAAAGACATGAAATGTACACTAGAAGAACTCAGGAAAGGAGGGAAAATCACCCAGAGAAATGAAGACAACAGGAAAAGGAGCACAATGGGAATAGGCATCTTGGAAAGCAGAGAATGGGAAAAAGAGGACCAAAATGAGAAAGCAATGACAGGAAATGGAAACAAAGGAATAGGTTAAAAGGATTAAAAGGAATGATAGAGGGCCGGACGTGTTGGCTCAGGTCTGTAATCCCAGCACTTTGGGAGGCCAAGACAGGTGGATCGCTGGAGCCCAGCAGTTTGGGACAGCTTGGGAAACATGGCAAAACCCCATCTCTACAAAAATTACAAAAGTTAGCCAGGTGTGGCTGCACACACTTGTAGACCCAGCTACTTAAGAGGCCAAGGCAGGACTATTGCTTGAGGCCAGGAGGCAGAGGCTGCAGTGAGCCATGTTTGCACCACTGGACTCCAGCCTAGGTGACACAGTGAGACCCTATCTTAAACAAAAAGATAGAAAGAGAAGTTAGGCAAAAGGAGAATCAGTAAACAACTGGAGTTCTCAAAAAAGAAAACTCAATAGAATTAATACTTAAAGGCCAGGCGTGGTGGCTCACGCCTGTAATCCCAGGACTTTGGGAGGCCGAGGCGGGCGGATCACGAGGTCAGGAGTTTGCGACAAGCCTGGCCAATATGGTGAAACCGCGTCTCTACAAAAAAAAAATTCAAAAAATGGCTGGGTGTGGTGGCAGACACTTGTAGTCCCAGCTACCCAGGAGGCTGAGGCAGGAGAATCACTTGAACCCGGGAGGTGGAG
>NW_012118866.1:715028-715517 GCF_000951035.1 Colobus angolensis palliatus
TCTATCTCAGGAAAAAAAAAAAAAGATTTCTCTATATTCAACAAAACTGTCCTTCAAGTATAAACCTATAGGCAAATAGCTTTGAACACACACAAATTCATGGACTGTTAAGGGGGTAAACACCTAACGAATTTAACTTTAGAATGAAGACTAAAACTACCATGGCAATTAGGGTGATTACAAGAGCTTGTAAATGTTATACGGCAGTGTAGAAATGACATTCTAACCAAAACTGGGGTTGGGAGAAATAAGGTGGTTTATAGGATATGTTCGTTGATTGCCTCATCTGTAATAACCTGGGAATTCAAAGAATTCACATTTAAAGTTGGTAAAGCATGCAGCTGAAGTAGAGGTTTGCAAAAATAAACATTAAGAAAGGTAAGATTATTGCCACTTTGGGTGGCTGAGGTGAGAGGACTGCTTGAGGCCAGGAGTTCAAGACCAGCCTGAGCAACATAGCAAGACTTCATCTCTACAAAAAAATAACAA
>NW_012118866.1:721717-722895 GCF_000951035.1 Colobus angolensis palliatus
AAAGTGCTGGGATTACAGGCATGAGCCACCGCGCCTGGCCCTTAGAATGTCGTTTCTATGCTGCTGTATAACATAAATATGATAAACCTCACTACAGAGGTCACTCTAAGTAGAATCCAGGCCCAATAACCCCTTCACTGGACTGCTCAAAGACGAGTCCTATCTTTACAAAGACTACTGCTATCCAGCAAAGATCAAAGGAGGGTTGGCAGTTCTTCGCAAGTTGCCCTCTGAGAACAGAGAGACACAGGAGCCATTCTACAGGACAGAAAAGAGTTGCCCTTCAGGTGATCTGCCTGACAAGGGCCTCCAAAATGGGAAAAAGTCACTGAGCTGGGAAGAATAAGGGATCCCTGGCCCCCTCCAGGCTCCCTGAGAAAGGCTGGCCCCTATGAGATGCAGAGCACACAGCAGAGTACATTCAAGGGCAGGCGAGTCCCTCCTTTATTTATTGGTGGCCAATTAAGAAAATGAAAACTCAGAAACTGGTTTTGGTCAGATACAAAAGTGATATTCTTACCATGTTGTGAATGGAGATGAGAGGAGATGGTGGCAGCTGGGAATTTTTTAAAAAAAATTTTACTGGTAGAAATGGCTTTGGCTACTCCAGGATGCCAAGAGGAGCACATTCTGTGGATATGACGAGATGCAGGGAGGCGGCTTCTGAGGAAGCAGGCTTGTGAGTAAGAGGCTGGATGGCCCAGATATCCACTTTTTTGTTGTTGTTTTCTGTTTTGTTTTGTGTTTTTTGAGACAGAATATTGCTCTGTCGCCTAGGCTGGAATGTAGTGGCACGATCTTAGCAACCTCCGCCTCCCAGGTTCAAGCGATTCTCCTGCCTCGGCCTCCTGAGTAGCTGGGATTACAGGCACCCGCCATCACCCCCAGCTAATTTTTGTATCTTTAGTAGAGATGGGGTTTCATCGTGTTGGCCAGGTTGGTCTTGAACTCCTGACCTCAGGTGATCTGCCCGCCTCAGTCTCCCAAAGTGCTGGGATGACAGTATAAGCCACCACAACTGGCCTGTTGTTGTTTTTTGAGACAGTATCTCACTGTTTCCCAGGCTGGAGTGCAGTGGTGGGATCTTGGCTCACTTAAGTCTTGACCTCCCAGGCTCAAGTGATCCTCCCACCTCAACCCCCAAGTAGTTGGGACTATAGGTGTGTGCCACCATGCCT
>NW_012118866.1:723189-725864 GCF_000951035.1 Colobus angolensis palliatus
AGAGACGGGGTTTCGCCATGTTGGCCAGGCTGGTCTCGAACTCCTGACCTCGTGATCTGCCCACCTCTGCCTCCCAAAGTGTTGGGATTACAGGCGTGAGCCACTGCACCTGGCTAAATTTTTCTTAAGAGATGGGGTCCCACTAGGTCACCCAGGCTTGCCTTAAACTCCCAGGCTCAAGCGATCCTCTCACCTCCTACCTCAGCCTTCCAAAACTCAGAAATCAGTTAGGCATTAAGGATATAGGTAAGAACAGTCTTGCTTTCTTTTTTTATTTTTTTTGAGACAAGATCTCGCTTTGTCACCCAGGCTGGAGTGCAGTGGCACAATCTTGGCTCACTGCAACCTCTGCCTCCCCAGGTTCAAGCGATTCTCCTCCCTCAGCCTCTGCAGTAGCTGGGATTACAGGCACCTCCTACCAAGCCCGCCTAATTTTTGTGTTTTTAGTAGACAGGGTTTCACGATGTTGGCTAGGCGGGTCTCGAACTCCTGACCTCAGGTGATCCCTGCACCTTGGCCTCCCAAAGTGCTGGGATTACGGGCGTGAGCTACCATACCTGGCCTAATCCAGCAATTTTAACTCTAGGTATATAACCCCCCAAAACTGAAAGCCCAGACTAGAACAGATATTTGTGTATCATGTTCAGGAATTATTCACAACAGCCAAAAGGTGGAAACAACCCAAATGTCCATCAACAGGTGAATAAATACAGTATATACATACAGTGAAATATTACTCAGCTTTGAAAAGGAATGAAATTCTGACCCATGCTCCAACATGGGTTGGCCTCAACCTTGAGGACATTATACTAGGTGAAAAAAGCCAGACACAAAAAAACAAACCTCTTGTACAAGGTATCTAGAGTCATCAAAATCACAGAGAAAGTGGAATAGTCGTTGCCAGGGGTTGGGGGAGGGGGGAAAGGAGAATTATTGTTTAATGGACACAGAGTTTCAACTTGAGAGGAAAAAGTTCTATAGATGGATACCAGTGATGATTGCACAACAATGTGAATGTACTTAACGCTACTGACCTGTATTCTAAAAATGGTTAAAATAATAAAATATAATACGTGGGTTAAACCTGTTGGCTCATGCCTGTGATCCCAGCACTTTGGGAGGCTGAGGTAGAGGCCAGGAATTTAAGACCAGCTTGAGCAACAGAGTGAGACCCCAACTTTTTTGTGTTTTTTTTTGAGGCAGAGTCTCATTGTGTTGCCCAGGATGGAGTACAGTGGTGTGATCTCTGCTCACTGCAACCTCCGCCTCCCATGTCAACAGATTCTCTGCCTCAGCCTCCTGAGTAACTGGGACTACAGGCACATGCCACCACGCCCAGCTAATTTTTGTATTTTTAGTAGCGATGGGGTTTCACCATTATCATCAGGCTAGTCTTGAACTCCTGACCTCAGGTGATCCACCTGCCTTGGCCTCCCAAATTGCTGGGATAACAGGTGTGAGCCACTGTGCCCGGCCAGAACATATTTTCATAATTCTTAATTCTTCATTTCTAAATTGCTTCTTTACATCTTTCTTTTATTCTACTCGGTTGACTTAAGAATTCACAGAGGCTCTTGTAGAGCAAGGATTTTGACTCATGATTTGCTATGTTACAGAGTCGGATGCAAATATTTCCTCCTAATGTGTATGCTGTCTTTTAACTTGATTCACAGTATCATGTTTTATATGAAACACTTCTGTTTTGGCTGGGTGCAGTGGCTCACTCCTGTAATTCCTGCACTTTGGGAGGCAGAGGCGTGCTGATCCCCTGAGTTCAAGAGATCAAGACCAGCATGACCAACATGGTGAAACCCCATCTCCACTAAAAATACAAAAATTATCCAGGAGAGGTGGTGGGCGTCTGTAGTCCCAGCTATTCGGGAGGCTGAGGCAGGAGAATCACTTGAACCCAGGAGGTGGAGCTTGCAGTGAGCCGAGATGGCACCACTGCACTCCAGCCTAGGTGACAGGGTGAGATTCCATCTCAAAAAGAAAAAAAAAAGACTTCTCTAATCCAGCTTTGATGATTTCTGTATTTCTGTATTGCTTATTCACACTTCATACTTGAATTGTGAGTGCCTAGAGGTTCCTGTCAAACAAACATGGAAGTCCTTCCCGCATGCTAAGATTACAAAAATATTCTCTTACATGTCATTTCAGATCCTGTCTAGTACAGATCTATAATCCATCTGGGATCTATTTTTGTGTAACTTGTAAAGCAGGGATCTATTTCTTTGTAAGCTGCAAAGTAGGTATCCAATTTTAGTTTTTTCAAAATGATTTGACCACTGTCCAAAAATCATTCACAGGAACAGTTCCTGAAGGGCCACAGGAACTCTCCCCTTATCTGTCACTTGACAAAAGCTGCCACCATAGCTCGATCTAATCCAATGGTCCTTGTATTTCTTGCACTTGCCACGTGTGCTCTGGCCTCACATGCAAAGCACAAATTCCCATGGCCATTCACAGAGCCCTGTGTGTCCTCGCCTGGCCACAGGCCTCCTCTTTCTCTCCCCCACCAGACAGCATACCAGCATGAACATGGGGAAGACTCATGTCAATAGGGGATGGACCTGAATTTGCTGTAATTTATTTATAACAACGAAATAAACTGGTCACAATCTTTGGTGCTTTGGTTTGTGTTTGGCTCAAAATTCTTCTCCAGCCCCTTCCTG
>NW_012118866.1:725914-729101 GCF_000951035.1 Colobus angolensis palliatus
AGACCCCAACTTTTTTGTGTTTTTTTTTGAGGCAGAGTCTCATTGTGTTGCCCAGGATGGAGTACAGTGGTGTGATCTCTGCTCACTGCAACCTCCGCCTCCCATGTCAACAGATTCTCTGCCTCAGCCTCCTGGGTAACTGGGACTACAGGCACATGCCACCACGCCCAGCTAATTTTTGTATTTTTAGTAGCGATGGGGTTTCACCATTATCATCAGGCTAGTCTTGAACTCCTGACCTCAGGTGATCCACCTGCCTTGGCCTCCCAAATTGCTGGGATAACAGGTGTGAGCCACTGTGCCCGGCCAGAACATATTTTCATAATTCTTAATTCTTCATTTCTAAATTGCTTCTTTACATCTTTCTTTTATTCTACTCGGTTGACTTAAGAATTCACAGAGGCTCTTGTAGAGCAAGGATTTTGACTCATGATTTGCTATGTTACAGAGTCGGATGCAAATATTTCCTCCTAATGTGTATGCTGTCTTTTAACTTGATTCACAGTATCATGTTTTATATGAAACACTTCTGTTTTGGCTGGGTGCAGTGGCTCACTCCTGTAATTCCTGCACTTTGGGAGGCAGAGGCGTGCTGATCCCCTGAGTTCAAGAGATCAAGACCAGCATGACCAACATGGTGAAACCCCATCTCCACTAAAAATACAAAAATTATCCAGGAGAGGTGGTGGGCGTCTGTAGTCCCAGCTATTCGGGAGGCTGAGGCAGGAGAATCACTTGAACCCAGGAGGTGGAGCTTGCAGTGAGCCGAGATGGCACCACTGCACTCCAGCCTAGGTGACAGGGTGAGATTCCATCTCAAAAAGAAAAAAAAAAGACTTCTCTAATCCAGCTTTGATGATTTCTGTATTTCTGTATTGCTTATTCACACTTCATACTTGAATTGTGAGTGCCTAGAGGTTCCTGTCAAACAAACATGGAAGTCCTTCCCGCATGCTAAGATTACAAAAATATTCTCTTACATGTCATTTCAGATCCTGTCTAGTACAGATCTATAATCCATCTGGGATCTATTTTTGTGTAACTTGTAAAGCAGGGATCTATTTCTTTGTAAGCTGCAAAGTAGGTATCCAATTTTAGTTTTTTCAAAATGATTTGACCACTGTCCAAAAATCATTCACAGGAACAGTTCCTGAAGGGCCACAGGAACTCTCCCCTTATCTGTCACTTGACAAAAGCTGCCACCATAGCTCGATCTAATCCAATGGTCCTTGTATTTCTTGCACTTGCCACGTGTGCTCTGGCCTCACATGCAAAGCACAAATTCCTATGGCCATTCACAGAGCCCTGTGTGTCCTCGCCTGGCCACAGGCCTCCTCTTTCTCTCCCCCACCAGACAGCATACCAGCATGAACATGGGGAAGACTCATGTCAATAGGGGATGGACCTGAATTTGCTGTAATTTATTTATAACAACGAAATAAACTGGTCACAATCTTTGGTGCTTTGGTTTGTGTTTGGCTCAAAATTCTTCTCCAGCCCCTTCCTGCCTGATTGTGACCTTCCCCTGCGTCTCAGCCACTGGTCTAAAAGAGAGAAGTGGTTCTGACATAGGGTATGCCTAGCTCCATTCTCAATGGGGCTCTCCATATTAGAGCGCTGCCCTGGCAAGCCCAGCGGAAACCTGAATGTCCCTGAGGGACTGGGAGCATTTCCCCCCTGAATTCTGGCTGCTTGAAAGACTAACTGCTGATAAAAACACCAATGGACTGTTATCTGGTGAAATAAACGAATGCCAAACATTTCATAGTTATAACGTTACTTCTCCCTAAGACTTCTGTCTGGTATACTTTTCAAATATTTGAGTAAATTAAAAGTAATTTTTGGGCTGAGCACAGTGGCTCATTCCTGTAATCGCAGTGCTTTGGGTGGCTGAAATAGCAGTATCACTTGAGGCCAAGAGTTCAAGGTTATAGTGAGCTATGATCACACCAGTGCACTCCAGCCTGGGTTGACAGAGTAATAAGACTTTGTCTCTCTCATACATATATTAAAGTAATTTTGTTTTGAAACTAAGAATTGTAGCTTTAGAAAGACATAAGCCTTAACACTCTCCACTCCCTTTCTGGCTGAGACAAATGAATGTGTGTGTTCATTTGTGGTCATTAAGGGAGCATTTCGCTGGGGCAGCAAGCTCTAAACAAATCACCTGTTGCCTCTGATGGCTGAAAGCCAGATGATGCTGAAGATGGCTGTAGAGGTCAGCTGTGACTCTTTCACTCAACTGTTGGACAAGAGAAGGCTTGAAGTTAACAACCTCTATTCCTCTCCTGGGTCATTAATGCTTTTCAAACTTCAAAGAGCATAGGAATCACCTGGAGATCATGTCAAATGCAAATTTGCTTCAGCGGGGCTAGGTGAGATTGACAGTCCTTATGTCTAAAAAACTCCCAGGTGAGCTGATGCTGCTGGCCCACTGACCACCCCCTAAGGAACAAAGCTCTATGGCAGTGGTCTTTACACTTTGCTGCATAATAGAACCACATGGGACACTTTCAAAACTCCCTTGCCCAGGCCATACCCATTACCAATTAAATCGGAAAATTAGAATCCCTGGAGTAGGCTCCAGGCCCCCCGGGGAATTCTAATGCGCGGCTGAGTTTGAGAACCAGAGGTCTTGTGCAGAGGTTCTCAAACTGGAGTTTGAATTGGGATCACTTAGAGGGGTGCTGGGCATCGCCCTTAGAGTTTCCTTTTTTTTTTTTTTTGAAACAGAATCTTGCTGTCACCCAGGATGGAGTGCAATGGCGCGATCTCAGCTCACTACAACCTCCACCTCCCAGGTTCAAGCGATCCTCCTGCCTCAGCCTCCCAAGTAGCTGGGATTACAGGCAAACGCCACCGCCTGGCTGATTTATTTGTATTTTTAGTAGAGATGGCGCTTCACTTTGTTGGCCAGGCTGGTCTCAAACTCCTGGCCTTGAGTGATCCACCCGCCTCGGCCTCACAAAGACATGGGATTACAGCCATGAGCCATCGGGCCCGGCCACCCTCAAAGTGTCTGATTCAGGAGTTCTAGGGTGGGGCTCAGAGGTTCATGATATTGAAGGGAGAGGGAAAGGAAGAGGAAGTAGGGTGGAAGAGAGGGAAGAGGGGGAATTAAAGAGAAAGGAAAAAGACAGGTTCTGGCTGGGTGCGGTGTCTCACGCCTGTAATCCCAGCACTTTGG
>NW_012118866.1:729217-738103 GCF_000951035.1 Colobus angolensis palliatus
TAGTCCCAGCTACTCAGCAGGCTGAGGCAGGAGAATGGCCTTAACCTGGGAGGCGGAGCTTGTAGTGAGCAGAGATCACGCCACTGCACTACAGCCTGGGTGATGAGTGACGTCTCAAAAAATAAAATTAAATTAAATTTTAAAAAGACCGGTTCCTTGCCTTCTAGGATTTTATAGGTTCCTAGAAGAAATAAGACAAATATTCATATAAACAGAAAACAAGGTGAACTATGATACAAAGCCGAGAGAGAATCTGAATGTTCTGGGGGAGATGACTTCTAGCAGAGGTGATTAGAGGTGCTCCTAGGTGTGTGGAACTGGGGATAGGGAAAAGGGACAGGGTTTAAAAACAGCTTTAATGAAGAGGGTCTCCATGGGTGGGCACTCAAAAAACAACTGGGATTTTATCACACAGAGATGGGACAAGGCTATTCTAAGCCAAAAATCTAGGAGCAAGGGCCAGGCACGGTGGCTCACGCCTGTAATCCCAGCACTTTGGGAAGCCGAGGTGGGTGGATCACCTGAGGTCAGGAGTTCGAGACCAGTCTGGCCAATGTGGTGAAACCCTGTCTCTACTAAAAACACAAAAATTAGCCAGACATGGTAGTGGGCACCTGTAATCCCAGTTACTCGGGAGGCTGAGGCAGGAGAATCACTTGAACCCAGGAGGTGTAGGTTGCGGTGAGCTCAGATGGCACTACTGCACTGCAGCCTGGGGGATGGAGCAAGACCCTGTCTCAAAAAAAAAAAAAAAAAAAAAAAGCACAGGCTGTGTTCAAGAAAGAGCAAGATCGATCTGAATGGAGTGGGGGTAGAGCATGGAGGGTCAGGGGTGGGAGCAGGCTGCAGCAGAGGTCTGGGCCAGGTCCCACAGAGTCACGGATTCCAAGCAGAACACAGAGGTCATGCTTGATTTGGTAGATACTGGGAAGCTCAGGAAGGTTTTTAAGCAGGAGTGCCCCATCGCTCTGGTAGGAGTGGAAGAGCTGCGATGAAGTGGCAGAAGCTAAAGACGGGTTCAGTTTGGCAGCTGCTCCAAGAATTCAGGTGAGAAACTCCATGCATCTGGATTAGGGCTGGGTATAGAGAGTAAAATGTCCTCAGGAAACAGTCAGAGCGAGACATAAGCTCTGCCTCTTAATATATTAACATAGGTCCGATCTTCATTAGAATTAGAAGGTAGTTGAATTGTGAGTGCCCAGAGGTTCCTGTTAGAAAAACATCAAACCACCACTGACTAACCAGGCCTGGAAATGTCCTGTGCTGGGTGAATGTGTCCAAAGGTCCCAAGCAGGACAAACAGAATAGAGGTCATGCAGCCTTATGTCGAGTAAATGTTTGAGAAGGGATGAAGACAAATGCAGGGACTCCTGTGAGCAATCACGAGGAAGCAGGGGCATTTGTTAAACAAAGACCAACAAAGACAATCTCAGAGGTAGAAGTCGGGGACAAACTCATGAGTCTGGGATAGTCCCCATTGGTTCCCACCTCAGGTGCCCAGTGAAAGATGAAAGGCACAGAGGCCCTGCTGCAAGCTGGATGGGAAGGGTTGTAATCACCTCTGACACCTGCTGAGACCTGAACCTCTGCTCTGTACCTCCCTAACCAAATAACAACCTGAGGCCTCTGCTCAGCCCTCCACCACTCTCTCCTCTGCAGTATCTGACTGCAGATCCAAAGTTCATGACAAACTGGTCACCTTCACCAGAAGAGAAGCAAAGACAGCTGTAAAATGGGAAGACAGGTTTGCTTATTTTAATAGGAGGAATAAAATTCAAAGTTATTTTTTTCAGGGCCAAAGAAAATCAAGCACTTTGCTTCAAGCAAAACTGAGATCTCTATGCAGAAAGAGACAGGTCTGGGTTTGAATCCTGGCTCCATCATTTAACAGCTCTGTGAGCTTCCTGAACTTGCATTTTCCTATCTGTGAAATGACAACGCCAGCCACTCACAGGATTCTTAGTGAGACAGACATGAAGCTGCCCAGGGGAGGGTTGGGTCACTGCAGACCTTCGACATCAGTCCCTTTCTCCACAGGACAGCTCTACTCATTCTCCCAGTCCCTGGAGGTTGTGATAGTCTGCCCCAAACCCCTTCAGTTTCCTTCTCTTCTCTTTCCAGTCCTCTGAATCCTCCAGGCCAGATGCTCTGGAGTTAGTCACTGTCTTAATTCCATCTGCATCCGCAACTTCCAACACCCACTAGGAAGTGTCTCTTAGAATCATACATGTGACAGCGCTTAAAAACATGGGCCACGTCCTCAGACATGTAAGTTCAAATCTTAGTTCTGCCTGGTACAAAGGCATATGATCTTAAGGGATCTCTGGTGATGATAATCCTGCTTATCTTCCAGGGTGGTGAAGATTACATGAGTTTTCCATATTAGATGCTAAGCATATGTCCTGCCTTGCAGAAAGGGCTTGGGAAGTGCTAGCCATGGTGACTATCAGTTTTTTCTCACGCGTGCCCCATCTTAGGCCAACCCCCATCACTGCACACCCGATGACAAGGGAGCTTCCTGGCTGCTCTCTTGCCCCTAGCCTCTCACACTACCCTAATCAAACCTACATCCTGTTGCCAAACTCTACTTCCTCCCATGCCCCCTGGGGCCCTAGTTCAAGAACCTGATAAGGCCAATGACATTCAGTCCAAGCCCTCACTCACCCTTCCCCCAGACTCTACTTCCTACTACTTCCTAAAAACACACTTGCCACTCCCATCAGCCAGTTCTGCTGTTACCCAAAGGTATAAACTACCTTGGCTCTGCCCTTTCAAGCCTCTGCTCAGCACAGCTCCTCTCAGCTGCCACACCCTAATCCCTTCTACAACCTCCTGCTTAGGTGTCACCTCCTCCAGGAAGCCTTCTCTGACCTGACCTCTCCTCTCCATGCTCCCTTCTCTGAACTTCCGTAGTTCTCATCAGCACAAAGGCAGCCATATCCTATGACCCCGAGACAGCCCTAAAGGCACAGGTACATCTGAAGTAAATATTTGGTCATCAAGTGAGTCCAGTTTACAATGGAAAACCAGGAGGGAGACAGAGCGGCTAAATGGCAAGCCAGGATCCCAATACTTATTAGTAACACCGGAAAAAAATAGAGTAACTATTGCAAAGAGCTCAAGTTTGAAGTTACGATTTTAAGAGCCTACGATTACTTTATGCAGAAAGTCCCTAGTTATTAGCTGGTTTACTTGTCATTTCTCTTGGTTTCATAAAAATAATCACTTTGGGGCTAAGCATGGGTGGCTCACGCCTGTAATCCCAGCACTTTAGGAGGCCAAGGTGGGCGGATCACGAGGTTAGGAGTTTGAGACCAGTCTGGCTAGCATGGTGAAACCCCATCTCTACTAAAAATACAAACAGCCAGGCATGGTGGCGTGTGCCTGTAATTCCAGCTACTCAAGAGGCTGAGGCAGGAGAACTGCTTGAACCCAGAAGGCGGAGGTTGCAGCAAGCCAAGATCGTGCCACTGCACCCCAGCCTGGGCGACAGAGTGAGACTCTGTTTCAAAAAAAAAAAAAAAAAGTTGAAAATATGATTGTTTTCTCTAATTGCAAGAACTATTTGGATGTTTCTTGTACAACCAAGTGAAGGTGCCAGGGGTCACCATCTCCTCCCCGTGTAACTTCCACCACCTTCCCAACCACTCCAAATAAACATAGAAGTAAAAACTGTGCTTACAATGCAAATGTAGCTCTAAGCCCCTCCTACACCACAGTTCTGGAGCTGACATTGCACACAGTGAGGACACTAAAAGGCTGATGAACATGCTGACTGCCTGCAGACAGAGCAGAGGGATGGCGCTGGCCCCTACTCTGTCTTGGACACCACCTTCTCCTCCTCCGACACAACGCACTCCTCCACCTTGGAAGGGTGCTCCCGCCCCCTCCCTGTGAGGTTCTGCGTCTCACCACTGTCCCGAAGGGTCTGGGTCAAGTCTTCCACCAGGGCCGCTGCCTCCTCACTGCTTTCAGGCCGATGCTCTTGTAGCCAAGCCTGAATTTCCTTTGGTAGCATGGTTAACATCTGCTCCTTGGTGTGTACCTCTGGCCTCAGCCAGCGCCGACAGAGCTCTCGGAGGCGGCTGAGTGCACCCTGTGGTCCCCTGGTCACCTCCTCCTGGGAGCTGCCCTTGCCAGCACTCTGGGGAAAGGGGTCAGACTCAGGGCCATCCTCCTGCAACACAGCTTCCTGCACCCAGGAGTCATCCTCCAGGATCATGGTGGTGACCTCCTCCTTCTGTCTATCTTCCACTTGAGGCACCTGGACCAAGGGGCTCAGCGGAGTGGTCACTCTTGGGATCTCTGCAGCCATCATCCACGGTCCTGGGGCAATCACTTAGGCTTCAAGCCTTGAACCTCAGTCTTCTCCAGCCAGGCTCTCAGGTAAGACACTTCCGTCCTCAGATATCAACAAGTAGTCCTGCTGAGAAACAAAAAAGAGAATCATAATCTATAGGTAGACTGTCTTAAAGCAATCTAACTCACAAAAGCCCAGGTCAGACCACCTGACAGTCCATGTCAGGTCCTTACATATGCAAACCAACAGACATTTCCTGTTTCTCTTAAAGAAAAAATGGCTTATTCCTGAAAACATCTGTGGTAAGAGAAGGCAGTGTCGCACGCCTGTAATCCCAGCACTTTGGGAGGCCGAGGTGGGCAGATCACCTGAGATATAGAGAAACTCCGTCTCTATTAAAAATACAAAAATTAGCCGGGTGTGGTGGCGGGGGCCTGTAGTCCCTGCTACTTGGAAGGCTGAGGCAGGAGAATCTCTTGAACCCAGGAGGCGGAGGTTGCAGTGAGCACAGATCTCGCCACTGCACTACAGCCCGGGCGACAGAGTGAGATTCCGTCTCAAAAACAAAAACAAAAACAAAAAAAGTATCCCAAGCACAAAAAATACAGCATTGTTCCTTCCAAAACACCAAAGAATGAGTATCAGAAATGCAAAGTCCCCAGGAAAAACCCATGACTGAAATACTGAGGACTCTCATAAGTCAGTTCCGACTTGGACCTTGACTTGACTTGCAGTCAAGCCTGAATTTCCTTTAGTAGCATGGTTAACATTTGCTCCTCGGTGTGTACCTCTGGCCTCAGCCAGCGCCGACAGAGCTCTTGGAGGTGGCCGAGTGCACCCTGTGGTCCCCTGGTCACCTCCTCCTGACGGTTGCCCTTACCAGCACTCTGGGGAAAGGGCTGACTCAGGGCCATCCTCCTGCAACACAGGAGTGTGTGTGTGACCTTGACCTAACAAACAACTTAGTCACCAAACTCTGTGACCACCTAATAAATAGAGATTATAACACTCATGTTTCTGTTTTTATGGGGGCATCTTAAGGATTAGCAATGGATCAGATGTCAAAGCACTTTGAGCTTCATTGGAAAAAAGGCAATATCTCAACTGCATTATTACCATACTTTAAGTATGAAGTTTAAAACATGCCCATACTCTCCAATCCAGCCTCGGCCCCTCAGTACTTTATCTTTAAAAAAAACCCAAAAACTTGAGTCCTTAAAAATCCAGCAGCAGGGAATGGCTAATAAACTATGACACATCCATATAGTAGCATGTATTAGAAACTGCTATAGGCCGGGCGTGGTTGCCTGTAATTCCAGCTCTTTGGGAGGCCTCGGCAGGCGGATCACTTGAGGTCAGGAGTTCAAGCCCAGACTGGCCAATATAGTGAAACCCTATCTCTACCAAAAATACAAAAATTAGCTAGGCATGGTGGTGGGCACCTGTAATCCTAGCTACTCAGGAGGCTGAGGCAGGAGAACTGCCTGAACCTGGGAGGAGGAGGTTGCAGTGAGCCGAGATCGTGCCACTGCACTCCAGCCTGGGCAAAAGAGCGAGGCTCTGTCTCAAAAAAACAAATAAATAAAAGAATTAGCCGTGGGAGGAGGAGGTTGCAGTGAGCCGAGATCGTGCCACTGCACTCCAGCCTGGGCAAAAGAGCGAGGCTCTGTCTCAAAAAAAAAAAAAAAAATTAGCTAGGCATGGTGGTGGGCACCTGTAATCCTAGCTACTCAGGAGGCTGAGGCAGGAGAACTGCCTGAACCTGGGAGGAGGAGGTTGCAGTGAGCCGAGATCGTGCCACTGCACTCCAGCCTGGGCAAAAGAGCGAGGCTCTGTCTCAAAAAAACAAATAAATAAAATAAAATAAAAAATAAATGAACTCACAGGAAAAAAAAAACGGGACGGCAGCTACAAAATATTGAGAGCAGTGGAATTGCAAACGACTTAAAATGACCATTATAAAAGCAATACAAAATTATTGTCAGCCCAGGAGCTGTAGCTCACGCCTCTAATTCCAGCCCTTTGGGAGGCCGAGGAGGAAAGATGGCTTGAGGCCGGGAGTTCATGACCAACCTGGGCAACAGAGTGAGACCCAGTCTCTTCAAAAATAAAAAAATTAAAAAAAAATCCTTACTACATCGTAAAGACTCAAAAAACAACACCCCCCCCAATGAAAAGGGGAGAAAGGTTGACAAAAGCTAAAAAAAAAAAAAAAAAAAGGACCAAAAGAAAATAAAAGCTAGTGGGAAAACCCAAGCTCTCAACGTGTATTTACTCAAATGACTAGAAGCAACATTGGCATATGGTATAAGAGAACTCTTCCTACTTGGGAGCCTGGGAAAAGTGTGCCCGGTCAGCTAATTTGCCGTCTGACTTGGGGCACGACACGCCCCCTTGGACCTCAGTTTCCCCATCTGTAAAACGTGTACGCTGCGCGGGATGTCGTCGAATGCCCCTTCCCGTCCAAAGCCTGCGCTTCCCGCTAGGAGACGCAAGGAGCTCTCCGCCAGCGAGACGCCTCCAGGACGGTTCGCGGAACGGAGCCGGCGCTCTGGGCTGCACCGCCCGCAGGACACTGAGCGCGACCCCGACGCCCCTCCCCCAGCAGAGCTGCCGGCAGCTGGCTCCAGGCCCGCTATTCCCTCACCTCGGGCTACTGCCCGGGGTCCGCGCAGCTCCAGGACTGCCTCTCCGGCTCACCTCTCGGGAGACCAGGTCCTGCTCTAGCGGCTGCTTCGCGCGCAAAAGCGCCTCCGGCTTCGGCCCGGCCCCTCCGGATTCACCCCGGCTCAAGCCCGTGGGGCACCGAGAACAATGGACGGGAGAGGCCCGCCCCTCGCCTCGCTCATTGGCTGCCGAGAACGGCCCTGGAAATTCTGCCTTTCTATTGGTCGAGACGGCACCCAGCCGGGCGGTGGGAGGGAGGCCGGGCCTAAGGCATTGTGGGAGATGTAGTCCGCCCGGAGGCGAACCTGATCGCGGTCTCCGCAGCAAGGTTTGGGGCTGATAGCCTGGGCAGTGCCCGCGGGTCAGAGGCAGGAAAAAATTTAAAAAATTTAAAAAAAATCCTTACTACATCATAAAGACTCAAAAAACAATCCCCCCTCAATGAAAAGGGGAGAAAGGTTGACAAAGGCTAAAAAAAAAAAAAAAAAGGACCAAAAGAAAATAAAAGCTAGTGGGAAAACCCAAGCTCTCAACATGTATTTACTCAAATGTAAATCCGCGGACTGGCCGTCAGAACCCCTGTTTTGGCCAGAGCTGTAACCCGAGACAAGCCGTTTCACTTATCTAAGGCCTCTGTATATTTGTCTATAAAAAGTGAAAGTTGGATGACCGGACTTGAAGGACCTTTTCAGCTGCGAACCCTGTGGCAAGGAGTATTGTCAGGCACCCTCTACCGGCAAGAGCGGACCCTGGGCAGGAAGGGAATCCACGGGGGAACAAATCCTCATCGCCCAAGCCTGGTTCCTTTCCCCCAGTTTGCAGCTGTACACAGACACCCGGACTTCGCACACCCCTCTGTTTTCGCACGTGGTGTTCCTGTGTTTGGAGGAACGTCCTGCCCCGCCTCCTCTGCCGCGGAACTCCCATTCTTCCAGCTCCTCCTGGGTGAAACCTGCCCTGTCGTCACCACCTCCCCAGGCAGAGACACCGCCCCTAGCACACCTTTTGGACGTCCTCATTTTATTTTTTAAAAATATACATTTATTTATACACACACAGAGAGACAGAATCTACATTTCATAGAGACAGGGTCTCCGTATGTTGCCCAGGCTGGCCTCGAACCCCTGGGCTCAAGCAGTCCTTCCTCTTCAGCCTCCCAAAATGCTGGAATTACAGGTATGAGCCACTGCACCCGGCTGACTTCTCCATTTTAGTACTGATCACTGGGTTGCTTACTTATCAATCTCAGTATGGGGAAAGGGAGGGTTCCCGGGAGTGGGAGTCTGACCTCCATCTTTGTGTTCCTAGGGCTAGCGCTGTTGAATAAATGGCTGCCCCAACCCTGCTTGAAAACAGGTGAGAAACTACCTGGAAACTCAAGTGGAAAATCTAAAAATGGAGAGAGAAACCCTTAATGGTCTGTGATAGAATCGTTGTGTATGTTTGCACAGAGCAATTACCGGAGGCACCTGCAATGAAATGACTGCTTTTTTTTTTTCTCTGTCGCCCAGGCTGGAGTGCACTGACACGATCTCGGCTCACTGCATCTTCCCCTGCTAGGTTCAGGTGATTCTCCTGCCTCAGCCTCCAGAGGAGGTGGGATTACAGGCGTGCGCCACCACACCCGGCTAATTTTGTGTATTTTTAGTGGAGACAGGGATTTCACCATGTTGATCAGACTGGTCTTGAATTCCTGACCTCAGGTGATCCAGCCACCTTGGCCTCCAAAAGTGTTGGGATTACAGGCATGAGCCACGTGCCGGGTGCTTTTCCCATTTTTAAATTGGATTTATTTGTAAGAGCTCTTTGTATATTAAGAAAATTATCTCGGCCGGGCGCGGTGGCTCAAGCCTGTAATCCCAGCACTTTGGGAGGCCGAGACGGGCGGATCACGAGGTCAGGAGATTGAGACCATCCTG
>NW_012118866.1:738255-741234 GCF_000951035.1 Colobus angolensis palliatus
CTCAAAAAAAAAAAAAAAAAGAAAAGAAAATTATCTCTTTGTCACAGCAGTTTCTACTCTTTCTCAGTTTGCTGTTTGTTTTCTGCTGGTTCATTAAATATAGAAATTTGATTTTTTTTTTTGCAAATTTGTTAATCTTGTCTTTTTATAGCCTCTGAGTATTGTGTTAGAAAGTCCTCTGCACCACTCTAAAGATTATGTGAAATTCACCTGTTTTTTCAGTAATTAACCTCTTGAATCCAAATATAGAGATGCAAAGTGAAGTTCAGCTAGTGAATCTTACCCAATACCCTGGTAGCATCTTTAGTATCCCAGATTGACCACTTGCAAACAGCACCACCTCCAGGCCAGACTGAGAAGTCTGCACTAAGCCCCTGGATGCAGAATTCCGGGTCACCACCCCTCCAAGTGATTTTTTTGGGATGACATTGTATTAAAAAAGATGGGTTTCTCCACGTGTCCATCCTTACCAGGAATGGAAATTTACACAAAAAGGAAAAGATGCAGGGGAGGCTGGAGATGCACAGATGGAACTTTCCAGCAGCCAAGAGTTTATTTACCTCTGTTCCTAACCCATGTCAACCCTTGATCGCAGAACTGGCACTAGCTTGTCACTGAGAGTCCTAGAGAAGCCGTCTCCTCTGTGTCTGATTCTGGGAAGCTGGTCCTTGCCAGTGTCAACTCTCCTACATGAGACAGAGAGAAAGTCACATTTAAGACCAATTCTTGGCATAATGATCCTACTGAGAAGGGCCCTGGTAGCCAAGCCAGTACCCTAAGACCAGCCTGCTACATCGAAGCAAGCCTGGAGACACAGCCAAGTTCAAGGTTGCTCCCCCAAGAGATTCCTTTCTCCATTGGCCAAACCACAAGGGTGAGAGAGGCTCTGTTCCACCAGCAAGCATTTTTGGTTAAAAGTTTAAGAACTAATCTGGCTAACTTAAGTAAAAGGGACTTATTGAAAGACTGTCAGGGAACTGACAGAGTAGAAGGGAGCTGACGAATCAGGCTTGAGAACGGTTAGGAGCCAAGAAACAAAGAGGAAGGCCCCAAGAACCACAATAACAGTCTCTGAGCAGAAATAGTTCAGCTTTCCCATCCCATGACCTCTGGTGGTACTACAGCCATCTCTGTTTCCCCACCTTTCTCATACAAATTTTCCCGTGCAAGGAAAGAGCATTCGGTTGGTTGAGTCTAAGTCACATGCACATTCCCTGGATGCAGCAAGGTGAGAGAGGATTGGATCTGGTTCTTAGCTTTTCTTACTAATACCCCCCACAAAGGCAGATTCTCCACTCTGGAGACTGAAGGCCTATTAGGAAACACTGGACAGGCAGAAACAGTATCACTACTTGTCTTTAGGCTCTGAGCAAGAAGGATCCTCAACCCAAGGAATGCTCAGCCTAAGGCATTTGGGGACCCTTAGCTTATCTAGAGTTGATGAAAAATGATGTGGGTGGGAACAGGCAGAACTGCTCCATAATGGTTCTTTCCATAACAGTTTTGATTGGAGAGTTTAGTCCATTAACATTCAATGTTATTATTGACTTATTCTTGCCATTTTGTTATTTGTTTTCTGGTTGTTGTGGTCTTCTCTTTCTTCTTGTCTTTCTTCCTGTCTTCCTTTTTGTGAAGGTGATTTTCTCTGGTAGTATGATTTAATTTCTTGCTTTTTGTGTTTTGTGTATTTGTTGCATATTTTTAAATTAGAGATTACCATGAGGCTTGGAAATACCATCTTATAACCCATTATTCAAACTGATGACAACTTTACACTGCTTGCACAAAGGAACAAACAAGTAAACAATAAAACAAATAAAAAGAAAACTAATAAAAACTCTATATTTTAATTTGTCCTTCTGCTTTTTAACTTTTTGTTGTTTCTACTTACATCTTATTGTACTGTCTGTGTCTTGAAAAGTTGTTGTAGTTATTATTATTTTTGTTTGGTTCATTTAGTTGTTCTTCTTGAGAGTTGTTTGCACAATTACAGTGTTATAATACTCTGTGTTTTTCTGTGTACTTACTATTACCAGTGAGTTTTGTAACTTCAGATGATGTCTTATTGCTCATTAATGTCCTTTTGTCTCTGATTGAAGACCTCCCTTTGGCATTTCCTGTAGGATAGATCTGGTGTTGATGAAATCCTTCAGTTTTGTTTGTCTGGGAAAGTCTTTATTTCTCCTTCATGTTCGAAAGATATTTTCACTGGATATGTTATTCTAGGGTAAAAGTTTTTTTCCTTCAGCACTTAAAATATGTCATGCTACTCTCTCCTGGTGTGTAAGGTTTTCATGGAAAGTCTGCTGCCAGACGTATTGGAGCCCCATTGTATATTATTTGTTTCTTTTCTCTTGCTGCTTTAGGATCCTTTTTTTATTCTTGATCTTTGGGAGTTTGAGTATTAAGTGTCTTCATTTAATCTTCTTTGGGTTAGTCTTCTTTGGGTTAAATCTGCTTGGTATTCTATAATCTTCTTGTACTTGAATATCTATAGCTTTCTCTAGGTTTGGAGAGTTCTCTGTTGTTATCCCTTTGAATAAACTTTCTATCTCTGTCTATTTCTCTATTTCCTCTTTAAGACCGATAACTCTTGGCTTTGCCCTTTTGAGGCTGTTTTCTAGATTTCGTGGGCATGCTTCATTCTTTTTAATTTTTTTGTCTTCTCTAACTGTATATTTTTCAAATAGCTCGTCTTCAAGCTCACTAATTTTTTCTTCTGCTTGATCAATTCCACAATTAAGAGACTCTGATGCGTCCAGAATTTCTGCTTGATTCTTTTTATTTCAGTCTCGTTGTTAAATTTATCTTACAGAATTCTGAATTCTTTCTGTGTTATCTTTACTTTCTCTGAGTTTCCCCACAACTGCTATTTTAAATTATATGTCTGGACAGTCACATATCTCTGCTTCTCTAGGATTGACCCCTCTAGTTTGTTTGGTGAGGTCATGTTTTCCTGGATGGTCTTTTTTTTTTTTT
>NW_012118866.1:741439-747124 GCF_000951035.1 Colobus angolensis palliatus
AGCCAGGATAGTCTCGATCTCCTGACCTCGTGATCCGCCCATCTCGGCCTCCCAAAGTGCTGGGATTACAGGCTTGAGCCACCGCGCCCGGCCCTGGATGGTCTTGATGCTTGCGGTTGTTTGTCAGTGCCTGAGCATTGAAGATTTAGGTATTTATTGTAGTCTTCTCAGTCTGGACTTGTTTGTACACATCCTTGCGAAGACTCTCCAGGTATTTGAAGGATGTGGGCCTTGTGATCTAAACTGTATCTGTATTAGGGGACACGCCAAGCCCAGTAATGCTATGGTTTTTGCAGACTCCTAGAGGTACTGCCTTGGTGGTCTTGGATAAGATCTAGAAGAATTCTCTGGACTGCCAGGCAGAGACTCTTATCCGCTAAACAATCTCAGTCTCTCTCTCTCTCTCTCTCTCTCTCTGCTGAGCCACTTGGAGCTGGGGGTGGGCGGACACGACATCCCTATGGCCACCACCACTGGGACGGCAATGGGCCAGACCTAAACCCAGCAAAGCACTGGGTCTCACTGAAGGCCTGCTGTAAACACTACCTGGCTATCTCCTATGTTCACTCAAGGCCCTAGGGCTCTACAGTCAGCAGGTGGCAAAGCCAGACATGCTGTGTCTTTCCCTTCAGGGCAATGAGTTCCCTCAGGCCCTGGCAGGTCCAGAGATGCTGTCTGGGAGCCAGGGACTGGAGTCAAAAACTTCAGAAATGTACCTGGTGCTTTATTCTGTGGCAGCTGAACTGGCACTGAAACCATGTGAAAAAGTCCTTCCCATTCTTCCTTCCCCTTCCACCCCCACAGGCCCACAGGGAGTACTGCCAAGCTACTGCCGATGTTCACTTAGGGCTCAAGGGCTCTTCAGTCACTTGTGGTGAATGCTTCCAGGCCCAGGACTCACCCTTCAGGGTGAGATCAGAGTAGGTCCAGAAATGCTGTCTAAGAGCCAAGGCCTAGAATCAATGACCACAAGAGCCCATTTGATGCTCTACCCTATTGTGGCTAGGCAGGTACCTAAGCTGCACGACAGAGTCCCTTTTACGTTTCTCCCTGCTTTTCTCAAGCAGAAGAAGTCTCTCACCACAGCCACCATAGCTGGGAATGTGCTGGGTCTCACCTGAAGCCAGCATGTCTCAGAGTCTTACTCCAGGCCCATAGCATACTACCTGGGTATCACTGCAGGTTATTCAGGGCAAAAGGGCTCTTGAGTCAGCAGGTGATGAATCCTGCCAGGACTGGGTTCTTTCCTTCAAGGCAGCAGGTTCCCTTCTGGCCCAGAGTAAATCTAAAAATGTAATTCAGGAGTTACATCCTGGAATGGGGGCCTCTCAACTCTGACTAGTGCTCTATCCTACTGTGGCTGAGCTGATATCCAAGATGTAAGACAAAGCCCTCTTTACTCTTCCCGCTCCTCTCCTCAAGCAAAAGGAAGAAGTCACTTTTGCTGCTGCAAGCTGCGTTGCCTGGGGTTGGGGGAGGGGTGGTGCAAACACTCCCTTGGCTCTCCTGGCTGGTGTTTCACTAGGTCGTGTGCCCCGAGTCCACTGGCTCTGAGCCCAGCATGGCATTAGGAATTGCCTAGGAGTTGAAGTCCTTATGGTCTAGACTGGCTTGAAAGTTTATTTAGGGCCCCAGAGCATGATAGCCTGCCCTGCCAAGGCTTGTCAAAACACAAGCCTCAAGCCTTCTAACTACTGGGATGGGTGAACTCCTCAGGGTAGCACTGGTCTAAATGCTCCCTCCATGGCCAGGTGTCACCTGAGTTCCACCTGGCTTTGCTTTCCGCTGTGACAGGGCAGCACTGAGTTCAAGGCAAAGTCCCACAGTTGCTGCATTCTCTCTCCGCCAAGTGCACAGATTCTCTCTCAGCACCACTGCAGCCACTGCTGAGGGATGGGGGAGGGGCGACATCAGTGTTTCAAGACTGTCTTTCCTACCTCCTCAGTGCCTCTTTCAGCAATATGAAGTTAAAGCCAGGTACTGTGAGTCCTTCCCTGATTTTTGGTTCTTATGAAGATGCTTTTTTGCTGTAGACAGTTGTTAAATTTGATTTTCCTGCAAGGAGAATCATTGGTGGAGGCTGCTCTTCAGCCATCTTGATCTGCTCCTCCTCCCTCACATAACTTTAATTATCTCCTAAGAGCCCTATTTCCAAATACAATCACATAGCAGATAAGAGCTCCAATGTATGAATTTTTGGGAAAACCCAATTCAGTCTATAGCATTTTGGGAGAGGGAGGAAGAGAACATTCAGTGGAAGGACACAATATAAGCAACAGTTTGGAGGTGGGAAAGTTCAGCTCATGGATAGAAAAAAAATGATCCAATTTGGCAGGGCCCACAGGGAGATGTGGTGGGGTGGTGAGAGGTGGGCCACATCAGAAAGAACCTTGAATGCCAGACTGAGGTTGGAGACATTTCCTGTTATGTAGAAGGTGCCATGAGGTAGTGGGGAGGGTAACGTGATGAAAGGATATTTGGGAGGATGGATCTGGCATCAGTGATGGGTAGGAATAAGGAGTGAACAAAGCTGGAGGCCAGGAAACTGGACACACAGCCCAGAGCTTAGGCTTAGGCTGTTCAAAGGCACTGTTTGCACACTGAGTTCCAATATGGATCAAAGCATGCAGGGGGTGGATGATTTGGAAAAGCAAAACCGTTCTCTTCCCATTACCACACAGTTTCCCAGCTGAGCTCATAACCAGAGTCCTACAAATCAGACAGTAAAACTGCCCCAAACTCTGTCCCTAGAGGCTGTGACCCAGAGAGAGCCCTTGTCCAGCTGTAGCCCAGGGACACTGCAGCCTGAGCAGGACTGCACCTGTTCCCTCCCAGGAGCCTCATCTCTGTCTGGCCTGGCTTTGGCTTCAAAGGCCCTCAGCTTTGACTTCAAAATCTGTTGGGTCAGATTCCTGAGAGCTCTAGCCTTCTTTGGGTTAGGGATTTTAAAATAGTTTTTTCAGCAGGCAGTAGATGAGCTCTGGTTTCTTACCTCTAAGAACTGGCTAGAACTCACAGAAAGCTGTTATACTTACAGTTATGGTTTGATTACAGGGAAAGGATGCAGACTGAAATCAGCCAGGGGAAGAAAGGCATGCGGCTGAGTTCAGGAGGGCACCAGACATGGAGTGTCCATTATCCCTTCCCCATGCAGTCAAAGTGCACTACCCTCCCTACTTTGATATGTGCCAGTACACATGGAGTATTCCCAGCCAGTGAGGCTCCCTCAAGCCTCAGTGTTCAGGGTTTTTACTGGAACTTCATCACGGACCACAGAGGCATGCTTGATTGTCCACGTGGTTGCTGTCAGTTTTGAGTCTCCCATCCTTCCAGGGGTGACCTAAAGCCTAGACTCTAAATCACATAGCTGGTTTTCCTGGCCTGGCTAGTCTCCACTCTGAAGCTTACTACTAGACTATCCATCATGACCCCGGATCCCCAGGCAAAGATATTCCTGCCAGGCATTGCATGTTGGAGATTACCTCCCAGGAGTCGAGGACAAAGGCCAGACCTCTTTTGGGTCAAGCTTAATTTTTTTTTTTAACTATACAACTTGCCATCATTCTGTTAACCTTCTTTTCTGTTATATCTTCTAAATAACCCTAATTGGTGGGTAAGGATGTTTATTATTAGAAACAAAATGTCAAAAGGAAAGACACTTGAGCAAAGTTGCACAGGTGATCCTTGACTCATGGTACAATACTCTTTTCATTCTCTGAGAACCCTGAGTCCTGAGCAGAAGATGGAAGGAAGGTGTGTACATATGTGTGTACACATGTGTGTTTCTGTTTGTAAATGTATGTCTAATAAGTATGTGTAGATATGTGTATGTCCCTGTGTGTGTGTTTGTGTATACATATGGATGTCTGGGTATCTATATTCATGTTTGTGTGTGTATACATGCTCAGCGGGAAGGTTAAAGAGAAAATCAGCAGGGCTCAGTGGTACACACCTGTAATGCCAGCTACACAGGAGGCAGACAGGGGAGGATCACTTGAGCCCGGGAGTTTGAGAGAGAGAAAATTTCAATAATCTTCTTGCTGTTAGAAGGAAAAACCTGGGGCTGGGCATAAAGAGACATAAAACACAGCATAAAGAGGCAGAGAAATGTCTAATGAAAAACAAGTGACCAAGAATTAATTAGTTCATTTATAAAGAAATATAGCACTGGCAGGGTGTGGTGGCTCACGCTTGTAATCCCAGCACTTTGGGAGGCTGAGGGAAGCAGATCACGAGGTCAGGAGATCAAGACCATCATAGCCAACACGGTGAAACCCTGTCTCTACTAAAATACAAAATATTAGCTGGGTGTGGTGGCATGCCTGTAGTCCCAGCTATTCGGGAGGCTGAGGCAGGGGAATCACCTGAACCCAGAGGTGGAGGTTGCAGTGAGCCAAGATTGCACCACTGCACTCCAGCCTGGTGACAGAGCAAGATGCCGTCTCGAAAAAAAAAAAGAAAAAAGAAAGAAAAGAAAATATAGCACTTTAGCAGCGAATAAAAATGGAAGATAATTTCCTCTACAACCCTGACAATCTTTGTGAGAAAACTGTTGGTCACATATGTTAATTGCCAAAACTTGCAGGACCCTGTGCAACAGAACTGGCAAGTAAAACCATCTTTCTTAAACTCGTTCTGTTACAAGTGGCATTCAACTATTTCTCAACCAAGATTTCACAGACTTGTCTCTAGCTTCCAGATGGTGAGGGAAAGTGTGATGAGAATTTATGATAAATTGTGCCTGTCTCTGAGTCCATCATCTCCTATTGAAGAGAAGGAAAGTGAGGCTAGCACATTACAGCCCTGTGTGACAAGTCACAAGATAAGCAAATAATTATTTAAAACCAGAGAGTCCTATAATTTATTCACAAATGCCAGACATTCTATATTAGATCTTCCATTTCAATTTACTTGTATTCTTTGAAGGAAATTTATAAGATTTGTATTATTCAGAAAATACTCCCAAGCTAATAGAAGAAAATACTTTAACTACACGAAGTATCAGGCTATACCATATGCTGGTGAAGTGTGTAGGCTCTAAAACCAGAAAACACAGGTTCAAGCCCTGGCTCTACCACCTTGAGAAAGTTACGCGGTCTCTCTCTCCCTCAATTTCCCCATCTAAAATGTAGGGATGACAATAATAGTGTCTATCTCACAGAGTTGTTTTGAGGAAAATTTTATTTGTAATATATTATTTATTATATTATAAATAATATAATAAATTTGTTATAATAGTATGTGAACAGCAGTTAGTGGTATGTAAGTGTGTGCTACTGTTGTTTTAACATTTCAGATTATAAATATCTACCCTGTTATTCAGATGACAAGTGTCCCTAAGCTGATAACCTGATGAAGAGCTTTTGTGTTCCTTGGTTTTCTATCAGCTTTGTGAGGAAAAAAATACCACACAAAGAAGAGCAACTGAAGCAGGCATGAGAAGGAAACATGGCTTAAGATTGGGGGACTTGGGTTTATTAGGCTTTCATCTTCTAAAAATTTCCCAAGCTCCATCGATAAGAAGATTTTTAATATCAATCTAGCTAAAAAGTACCAGTAGACCCCACAAGACACTGAGTTAGACATAGAAATAGAAGGATAATAAATAACAGGGTACAGTGGCTCATACCTGTAATCCCAGCACTTTGGGAGGCTGGGAAGGGCAGATCATGAGGTCCGGAGTTC
>NW_012118866.1:747251-748429 GCF_000951035.1 Colobus angolensis palliatus
GCTGAGGCAGGAGAATCACTTGAACCCAGGAGGTGGAGGTTGCAGTGAGCCGAGATCATGCCACTGCACTCCAGCCTGGGCGACAGAGTAATAAATAAATAAGATATGGAAAACTACACAACCAGAAAAATAAACAACTACCAGTACCCAAAACATGGCTAAATCTCATAGGATTATGTTGAATGAAAGAAGCCAGCCACAAACATACACATACTGTATGATTCCATTTATATGAACTTCAAGAACAGGCAAAATTAATCCATGGTGACAGAGGTCAGTATCATGGTTAACTTTGAGGAGAAGAGCAACTGAGAAGGGGCAAGAAGGAGTCCTCTGTGGTGATGGAAGCATTCTGTATCTTGAACTGAATGGTGGTCACATAAGTGTGCACATGTGTAAATAGTATGAAGTTGTAACTTAAGGTATATGCACCTCACTGTATGTAAGATAGTGTCTTAGTCCATTTGTGCTGCTGTAACAAAATATCTGAGACTGGGTAATGTGTAAAAAACAAAAATGTATTTCTCACAGTTCTGGTGACTGGGAAGTCCAAGATCAAGGTGCCAGCAGGTTTGCAGTCTAGTGAGGGCTGCTCTCTGCTTTGAAGATGGCACATTGAATGCTAAGTCCTCTAGGGATGAGGAATGCTGTGTCCTAACATGGTGGAAAGGACAGAAAAGTAAAAGAACAAAACTGAGCTAGGAAGCTCCCTCAAGCCCTTTTATAAGGTCACTAATCCCATTCATGAGGGGGCTCCTACCTCATGACTTAGTCATCTCCTAAAGACTCCACCTCTTAATACTATCACATTGAGTCTTAAGTTCCAGCATGAATTTTGGAGGAGACACAATCATTCCAACTGTAGCAAATATACTTTACTAAAAAAGAAATGAAAAAAAAAAGGAAAATCTTGTCTCTAAACATAATATTTTAAGAGTTTATGCCAAGTGCGATGGCTCACGCCTGTAATCCTAGCACTTTGGGAGACCAAGGCAGGCGAACAACTTGAGGTCAGGAGTTCAAAACCAGCCTGGCCAACAAGGTGAAACCCCCTTTCTACTAAAAATATAAAAAAATTAGCCAGGTGCGGTGGCGGATGTCTGTAATGCCAGCTACTCAGGAGGCTGAGGCAGGAGAATTGCTTGAACCTGGGAGGTGGAGGTTGCAGTGAGCCAAGA